>NC_132841.1:86090976-86424574 GCF_048164855.1 Canis lupus baileyi
TATTTCACTTATAACTTTGGTCTGATTTAGAAATGCTAATGTTTAGTGCAATATTGTTGAAATAGAAATTGAAATTTGTGAAGACCAAACATTGTCTCTGACTTTAGAAATGGAATAAATCACTACACTAGAATCTAATATTATACTATATTTAACTAAATGGAATTAAAATAAAAACTTTAAAAATAGAAACTTAATGAAATGTTTAGCATTTAATTGGAAAGTTAATGATTTTTTTTTGAAGAAGAAGAAGGCTGGTATGTGCAGCACTATCTGCAAACTAATATAAAACCAAAATGAATAAATCAGTGTAACTGAACGATTTCACCCAACTCAGATTAGGCTTCAACATTCATAGTTTTTCCCGTGAACTTTAAAATCACTTACAAAAGCATTTTAAAAGTGCATTTAATGACTCTATTGTCTTCAGATTTTTGAAAAACTTGAGACTGTAGGGTATCACACAACGTAAAATAAATTACTTTCACTCAAATTAGTGTCAGAATTGTGATAATTTATAAACAAAGGCCCTTTTTCTATGTTTACATGTTCTCATTTTTTAGCATTGCTCCCATATCAACATATATATATTAGTAACCTAGATTTTCAGCATAAACATTTTGTTAAATTTTCTAGCTACTGAAAATTATTTTGGAAAAATGGGCATTCCATTGAACAAAGTTCTGTGAGTTTGTAGATCATAGAATAGATTATTAAAAAAATTAATGTGATATTTCCAAATGCGTTGAATCCATTCAAGTGAAGAATCAGTTTTAAGGGAAGAAGGTTTATAGTTTAGCTGAGTAGTATGTGCTTAAACATCAGAAGTGTATTACCTTTACCTTTGAGTCTTTTGGAATATGCAAATATCTAGTACATTGTATTAGGTTTTTTGTTTTTGTTTCTTTGTAATATATGTCCCTCTGAAAACATGAAAATATAATTTAGCAAAATAGCCAGAATTATATTAACAAAAAATAAATAAAGTGAAGGCAGCATAATCCTATCTGTGCCAAAATAAAAGGAAGATAGTTTTAGAATTCAACCTACCTAGGGCTTCAACAAGTCTCTTCTTAAATGACACAGTTTTAATCATACAGCTTCAGTGCCATGATAATTTACTAAAAATTGACTATGTGACACCGCTGATAATCTTTTTTGGCAGGCAAGCGTTTCTTTTGACGTGAAATAAAAGCAAATGAGGCTTAAAAATAAAAAAAAGCAAATGAAGCTTTCAATTTTTTATGTAAATAAAATTATTACAAAAATACAAATATAAGACATATGGCTTTATGCAAAAATGTAGAACTCTAGTCTTACTCCAAATATTCAAGGCATAGTAGGCAATGTTTAGCTAATTCTGCATCATTATTATTTTTTTAGTACATATATCAGCCTTCATATGGCTCTGATGCATACTTATCTGAGGATTGTTTTTTTTTTTTTTAATTTTTTTTTCTTTATTTATTTATGTTAGTCACCCAGAGAGAGAGAGAGAGAGAGGCAGAGACACAGGCAGAGGGAGAAGCAGGCTCCATGCACCGGGAGCCCGACGTGGGATTCGATTCCGGGTCTCCAGGATCGCGCCCTGGGCCAAAGGCAGGCGCCAAACCTCTGTGCCACCCAGGGATCCCTGAGGATTGTTCATTCTCTATTCCTTTGTGGTACCATGTTTATAAACAAGTTTAATATTAGCTATTATTTCATGGTGAATCAGTTAAATAGAAAAAAAAGATAGCTTTTTGGTCCATTAATTTCCTGTATGAGTAAAGTGTGTTTATATATTAATTTTTTTTTGCTCTTAACAGCACTACAGAGTTATGTTGCTAGCAATAATACATATCTGCTTCAATGCATAGCGTATTTATCTTTAACTATAATACTCTCTAATATTTAATTAATGTCCTTGGCAATTTCTGTTCTTTGCTAATTCATTGACTTTAATGGAAATTTTAAGACATAGTAATGGGTGGTTTATTTGCTTTAGAATCATTTCCCCTTTTAAGAGACAAGGCTTTCACAAAATATTTCTTGCATATAAATCTCACTCTTCTAACCCTTCATCCACTCTTTCTGCCCTTTTCAGTTATTTCTTAAATTTATAAATTAAGTAATTGAATTTATAAATTACATAAAATAGTTATAAAAATTATAACTACTCAACAATAGTTTCATTAAAAGATGGAGGTTGTTCTAGAAGGCCTAGAACTATATAACCTAACAAATTATTGCAGTCAAAATTTATGCAATAAAACTGTAAAATATACATGGAATTTTAAATTTTTAATTGAAAAGGAAACTAAAAAAAAATAGTTTTCCAAGAAAAAAAAATATACTTAATTCTGGGTATTTTTTTCTTTATCCTATAAATAAATTTCAAGGTATGTTATTTTAATTTGTTTTTACTTAACACAAAAGCATTTTATGTTAAAGTAAAACATCTGCAAAATTATCACCCAAATATAGCAGGGTTTTTTCCCCTCCACACAGAGGTAACATTAACTTTGCAAATAGCTATCTTGCTGCTTACCAAGCTTTTAAATGTTATTATAGGGGATGTAGCACCTACATGTTTTCATCTTCTCATTTAAGAAGATCCTATGCATCAATGGTGCAAATGAATTTTGATCATTGTAGATCTGCAGGCCCTATCTGGATTGTTGCCTCCACTGTCACTACATAAAAATAACACATAAAGGAACTATTTAACACTTGATTTCGTATTTTCTCTTATTTCTTCCTGCCAGTAACATTTGTACCAAGAGTTACATTCCAAATTAGAAGTTAGCAAATAATAATAATAAAAAAGAAGTTAGCAAATATCAGAGTAAAACTTAGGTGTTGATAAATGAAAGATTTAAACTATTCTTCTAGTCGAGAACCACAGAAAATGTGTTTGACAAATGGTTCTATAATTGACGTTTGTGACTTTTAGGCAACTCTAATTATGAAATGGTTCATGAACAATAGCTTCAGCCAAAATATTGTGACTGAGGAGAAACTAGTATTTGCTTTTGCATTTTTCCCTTGCTGTATTTTATTATGCCATCATTCTTTATCTAAAAGCACTCAAAGCATATTTTGCTGACCCTAAAACTTGTTTCTTTTATATGCCCCTGTGCCTCTTCTTAAACATGCAGAGACAAAAGTGAAGCACATTTGATTCATATCACTTGTGCCAAATACCATTTTGTAGTAGAGTACTTTGAATGTTGCAATCGCCTGTATTCATCAGGCCTTCTTATACCAGATAGTAAATCATTATCAGCAGGGTCTTAAAGTTCATAAAAAGGATCATGAAAGCAAGAGATCTCAATTCAAGATATTTTGAATCAAGAGCTGCTATACACACAAAAATAATTCAGTGATTAAAAAGTTCCTAAAAGCATTTTTTTTCAAAAGAAGGGAAAATATGGTAAGTAACAATTCCACATGGTAATTCAAATCTAAGATTTTACTTATTCCTCTTCCTTTCCTTCTTTCTTCTCCCTTTCTGAACAGTTCATTTCAAAAACTATTAGGTAGTGCGCCACAATATAGGCATCCACCCAGGGGGCAGGAAATGGGGAGGAGTTGCACATGTCTGTAACAGGCCATTAAATTTGAACAGAGAGAATAGGCATTGCCTTGGAGTGGGGAAATCCTGCAGAAGAGCCGACTTCTATGGTATTTTACTGAAAAACTAAACTCGTAATTCACATTCTTTATTGATTATTCATCTGCTTTGGTAAATTAACATATGTAAATCAAAAGAAATAGGTACTATTCAATAATGAACATGAACACTTTCTTTTTATTCTAAATCATGAGGAAATTTCAGGGACATCTGAGTGGCTCAGTGTTTGAGCATCTGCCTTCAATTCAGGTTGTGATCCTGGGGTCCCAGGATCAAGTCCAACGTGGGCTCCCCGCAGGGAGTCTGCTTCTCCTTCTGCCTGTGTCTTTGCCTCTCTCTCTCTGTGTCTCTTATGAATAAATAAATAAAATCTTTTAAAATAAGAGGAAATTTCAATAGTTGAATATATAATATAAATAATGTATGATATAGGAGTCACATCACTAGGAAGCATTTTGTCTCTAAAAAGGACTAGAATAAAGTGGTTAGCTTTTTTTTTTTTTTTTTTCTGGTAAATTCACTCTTGAGTAAGAGTGGTTATTTACTCCTAAAATTTGCATGGAAAAAAAAAATAAAATAAAATTTGCATGGATTTGGGATTCTGCTAGAAAGTATAAAGTGTCAAATTATACACAGAGAACTTTGCACTGAGTCAAGTTTGATTTAATTTAAGCAGTTAAATTTTAAATTTTATCATAAAAATCCTTAGTGTGTGAAAGTATAAGTCCAAAATTATACCTTCCCATCACTTTGTTCAAAAAAGAGTTAACATTGTTACAGCACTATTGTATCTTAAAATGTTTTTATTTAAAGCTGCTATTTTTGTAGGTCAATACATTTTTTAAAGTGGGAAGATAAAAATTATCTTACTTTATATGTTATATTCTCTTTCTTTTGTTGTTCAAAAGCAAACATTAATTAGAAAACTTCAGTTTTCTATGTGGTTTAGATTTTAAATCAAGTTACAATTATATGCACTCCAAATGTGTTATATTACATTCTTCTTGACTTTCACTATAATAGTAGCTCATGACAAGTAAAATGATTAATATAATATCATATGATCATCATATTGGTAATAATTATATCTATACCAAAACTATGATGATTGCATCATGTGCTTAGATTTAAATAAATAACTTTGTGAGTAACCAATTAACAGTATGGTAATATATAAACCTGGAAAGCAGGCTGCTTTTCCTAGCATTTAACTGATATCTATATAGGAAGCTGATGTATTTGGAAAAGCCACATTTTAAAGAATTTAATTATCATATCATTTGTGTCTAATGGTAATTGTCAGAGCAAAGGCCTAGGGAGGAAGTAATGAGTTATTAGTGGTTACTCAGTTCATGTGTATATTTTTAAAATTTTACTTATTTATTCATGAGATACACAAAGAGGCAGAGACATAGGCAGAGAAGCAGACTCCCTGCGGGACCCTGATGCAGGACTTGATCCCAGGACCCCAAGGTCATGACCCAAGCCGAAGGCGGATGCTCAACCACTGAGACACCCAAGTGGCCCAGTTCATGTGTATTTAAATAAGGAACTGCATGGAAGGTAGTTGAACTACTTCCCATATTTGTTTTTTCCTTCTTGTATCCCACCAATTTCTGTCCATATGTAGTCCTTGAAATAGTTAAATATTCAAAATTATTTATTGTTGTTTAGACTTAACCCATAGAAATTCATATTCAATATATACACATTGAACATGTATTAAGATATATACAAAACAAACACAGAGCTTAAGAGTCTTAAAAATTTGGACACTGGGTGACTCAGTGGTTGAGTGTCTGCCTTCAGCCCAGGGTGTGATCCTAGAGTCCAGGGATCAAGTCCCTTGACAGGCTCCCTGCATGGAGCCTGCTTCTCTCTCTGCCTGTGTTTCTGCCTCTTTGTGTTTCTCATGAATAAAAAAATAAAATCTTAAAAAAAAAGGAGTCTTAAAAATTCTATCTAAAACATTTAGTCCAAAATCAAGCATTGATTTCACTAAATCAAACCAAACAAAAATAGAAAGAGTAAAATGAAACCTTTCATGAAGCCTGGTATTAATTAGATACGAGAATATATGCAATATTATAAAAATGCAAACTGGTATATGTACAGTATCAGTTACCGATTTGCAAAGAATGGATGATAAAATAGATGTCATTTACAGTGTGTTTACTATTTGACAACAATTATTTTAAGACCTTGACAGACATTCATTTATTAAATTATATAAGAAGAAACATTCTCTATTTCATATACAGGAAGCTTTTAAGGGGGAGGTTATATAATATAATCAAGATGATGCATCTAGGAAATGTTTGATGAAAAAGATGAGTAGAGGCATTCCAGAGCTCTAAATACTTACATATCCAGCATTCCCTTAGCACCAACTAAAATTTTTCCTACTATCAAATGCAATGAATCAAGTAACATTTTATAAGAAAATCTGTCAGTTCTAATATTCATTACTTTTAATGATGAATAATTTTATTAATATATATTTTAAAACATACAATTATATAATAAATATAATTAAGAATTAAAGTTCCCTAAAACTGCACTAATAAAAAAGTGATATTTTTTAAAATTAAAGCAGATATTCGGTACATACGTTATTAAAAAAAAAAAAAAAAAAAAAAAAGGCTGTGTACACTTCCAGTTACTGGTTTGGCACTAAAGGCAATTGGAATTTGCCACTCAATCTTAACATCAAGTAAAAATCTGAACAGTTTGAAAAATCAAGAACTTTTCTTGGATCCATAAGAGAGAGGAGGACACAGAACAAACTGCTTGCCGTTGCTAAGACTGGACAGATGGATAGTTGAGTTACAGCCTATGAGAGCCGAAGCCCGCTAGCCGAAACACTCTGGAACAAATGCCTGGGTAGGACAACTTGAGCTGTCATTGATTGTAGGAGGCTCAGTGAAGCCAACTCTAGAGATAAAAACTGCAGGGGGGCCCAGGGATGGTGGAAGAGGGGCACATGTTGCAAGATAGACTTTTTTTAGTAAGAAATTTTTATTTAAATTCAATTAATTAACATATAATGCATTATTTGTTTCAGAGGTTCAGGTCAATAATTCATTAGTTGCTCCACCAGGTACCATAGTCAATATTAATGAAAAATCCCCTCTGGCTTCCTGAAGGGGGAGAAAAAGAAGAACCATTTTGAGATCCACAACTGTCCTCTGCTTTTCTGACCAAGGCTTGGCTTCAGGAAAATTCATTAACCAGAGACAACCCATTGGGGCACAATTAGAACCTGACTGACCTAGAGAAGGGAAATATCCGACTCCAGCCCCCTTTACCCATCCTCTCCTGCATAAGGGATGGGGTGGGTCCGGGGAGGAAGGCGGAAACACACCTGTGAAGGTCACAGTGCAATGGCTCACTGAAAACCGAGACCTAATCATAAGTTAGATAATGCTCCCCGCCCCCTCCCCATATCTCATCACTAGTGACTGAAGTCCTTTATTGACAGCAGTTCTTTTTATCCAGTGCTTCATATCTGGCTGTCAAGAAAAAGCTACAGGGCATACCAAAAAGCAGAACAACAACAACCACGACAAAAAACAAAATTTAAAGAGACAAAGCAAGCAGCAGAACCAGACGTAGCAGAAATATTGGGTAACATAGACCAAAGCAGGGACGCCTGGGTGGCTCAGTGGCTCAGGGTTGTGACCCTGGGGTCCTAGGATGGAGTTCCACATCTCGCTCCCCCACAGGGAGCCTGCTTCTCCCTCTGCCTGTGTCTCTGCCTCTCTCTCTGTGTCTCTCATGAATAAATAAATAAAATCTTTTAAAAAATAGACAAAAGCAGATGGACAGTGTCAGCAGAGAGATGGACATCCAAAGAAAGAACCAGAAAAAAACAACAACCGCCTAGAAATCAAAACCACTGTAGCAAAAATGAAGAATGCCTTTGATGGGCTTATTAATAACCTGGACACAACTATGGACATAAATTCTGAGCTAGGGGATCAATCACTAGAGTCCGTGGAACCCCAAAAGCGAAGAACGTAAACTGAGAAAAACAGAACAGAATATCCAAGGCGTGTAGGACATCTACGGAAAGTGTAACAGACTTCTACCAGAAGATGTAAAGAAGAAAGACGGATAGGAACGGAAGGGGAGGTGTCCTGAGAATGATGGCCATGGAGGGGGTGAGGTTTTCCAGAGCACTGAGCAATTCCCAGACATCAGCTGGGTGTCCCACCTTTCCACCCAATTCCGACCCTGTCTACACATAGGTAGCATTCGATTCCTCACCTTAAGGGTTCAGTCCCCCAAGACTGCTGGCCTTTGCAGATGCCAATTACAGGTCCAGGTTGTCACTTGTGCTTCTGACCCACTGACTGTAAATGAGAAGTTCCCTCGACCCCCTCCTTGGGTTCCATAAATTGATAGATTGACTCACAGAACTCAGGGAAACATCTTACTTACTAGATTATCAGTTTATTGTAAAAGGTTGTGGCTCAGGAGCAGCCAGACCAAGAGGTGCGCAGGTGCCAACCCATCAGAGCAGCAATGCTAAGTCTAAAATCTCATCGAATGATCACCAGTTCCACGTTCAAAGCTCCAGCAAATCTAGCTTATTTACAGCAGATATATGCTGACGTTCTGGGCATGATCCATTCTGGGGCCAATTTTCTCTCTACCTGTGGATCTAAAGAACTAGAAAACAAGTGATCCCTTTCCCAAAATGCAATTTCGGACTGGGGGAGCAGTTTAGACATTTCCATGTCAAAACAGACAAAATTAAGGAAGTCAAGAGTTACTGGTCTCAAGCAAATTGAAAATCCAGCAGGTGAAATTCTGTTAGTTTTAAGGCCTGGGGATAATCTTCTGTGGTCAGGGGCTCCAACCACTGGGCCTGCAGCTTTGCTTTTTGAAGTATTATTTCTTTTTCTGAAAGAATGTCACATGTTTGCAGAAGAGTCACTGGTTTAGTCCATTTGCTGCATATAGAAGTTTGAAAGTCTGCATCCTTCTCTCGTCTCTGTCTCTGTCTCTCTCTCTCTTTGTCTATTTCTATTCCTTTCAGTCCAATGTTTCTCCTGATAAAACATTTCCCTACACCTTGTAGATTTCTGTGTCTGTCACGGGAATTCACATCGTTAGACGAAAGAGTGTCCACAGCTCTTTCTGGTATAATCTCATCTCTATTCCTGGTGTCTGCTGAGAGGGTGGAGGGGATCCAAGAGACACACGCCTGATCTCTTCAACAACCCCAAATGTCTGCCTCACCAGCCTCTGATATTCTCTCCATGACATGTTTCGTTAGTAATTAATCTTTCAATTTTAGCATCTTTTGCAATCTGGACAGGCTGAGACTTTAAAAAATCAAG
Organism: Canis lupus baileyi; assembly: GCF_048164855.1. NCBI lineage: Eukaryota > Metazoa > Chordata > Mammalia > Carnivora > Canidae > Canis > Canis lupus. The sequence continues at coordinate 86,099,941 of NC_132841.1, forward strand.
TCCTGGTGGTTTTTTCCCAACCAGCTCTTCCTGTCTTTTCTCTACATTTTAATATGACCAATTAGAGGAAACCAGGCCACGATTTAAACAGTGTGCTTAGAAATCTCATTTAAATCCAAGTTCTAAATAAATAAATAAATAAATAAATAAATAAATAAATAAATCCAAGTTCATTACTTACAAGTTCTGTGGTTCGAACCAGCAGAGAACACAATGCAGCCACCTTTTCTAGCAGTGAATGTGAAGGAATGTCTTTCTCTAGTGCCCAGAAGTATGGTCCTCATTTCCTTCTAAGTATTGTCACTGCTTTATCTTTTATATTTCTACCAGTATTCTTTTTGTGATCATACGTGGATTCTCTAATGTAGGCTTTCTATACTGTAACCCTCATTTCTTTACGATTCCCCAACAGCAATGCCTTTCATATCCATATTTCTAACAGTCTGTTATGTTCAAAATAATCTAGGCTCCTTCAACATAGGCATAAAAGTTCTCCCAGCTTTGGGGCACCTGGGTGGCTCAGTCAGTTAAGCATCCGACTCTTGATTTTGGCTCAGGTCATGATCACAGGGTTGTGAGATCCAGCCCCACATTGGGCTCTGCACTGAGCATGGAGTTGGCTTGAGATTCTCTCTCCCTCTCCTTCTGCTCTTCCCCCCACTCATGCTTCCCCCACAAAAAAAAAAAAAAAAAAAAATTCTTCCATCTTCTATCTAATATCCAATCCCAAAGCCACATCCACATTTTTTTGATTTTTACAAAATTACTTCCTGTACCAAAATTCTGAATTAGTTTGAAATGCGCTGCAGCAAAATTAAGACAAAGTTAGAGCTTGAAGCAATGAAAATTTATTATATCATAGTTCTGAGTATCAGATGTCAAAGGTCAGTTTCAGTGGGTGTCAGCAGGGCCATACTCCCTCTGGAGGCTTTAGAGGAGAATTTGTCTCTTGCCTCTTCCAGGATTTGATGGCTGCTGGCATCAAGTGCCACCCTTGACAAGCAATCGACTCATTGAATTATGAGCTAAATAAAATACTAATGGCTTTGACTAATATTGGTGTTATGCTGTTATCCAAATTAATGCATTGTTCCATGCTACATATTTTTAAAATAGTGGAAATTGTACTGTTTTCTTCTTTTTCTTTTTTTAAGATTTTATTTATTTATTCATGGGAGACACAGAGAGAGAGGCAGAGACACAGGCAGAGGGAGAAGCAAGCTCCATGTAAGGAGCCCAATGCTGGACTTGATCCCAGAAATAGCTAATTTATTAAGTTTGGGTGGTTGTTATACATCAAAAATTAATTGATCTCCTTTAAAAAATATTTTTTCTTTCTTTGTTTCTTTCTTTCTTTCTTTGTTTCTTTCTTTCTTTCTTTCTTCTTTCTTCTTTCTTTCTTTCTTTCTTTCTTTCTTTCTTTCTTTCTTTCTTCTTTCTTTCTTTCCTTTCTTCTTTCTTCTTTCTTCCTTTCCTTTCTTCTTTCCTTCTTTCTTATTAATTTATATTAGAGTGAGAGAACTCCAGTGGAGGTGAGGGGCAGGAAGTAGGGGGAGAGAAGGGAGGCAGAAAGAATCCCAAGCAGACTCTGTGCTGAGCAGGGAGCTTGGCCCAGGGCTTAATCTCCTGATCCTGAGATCATAAACTGAGCCAAAACCAAGAGTCTGAGGCTCAATTAACTCAGCCACTGAAGCACTCCTGATATGGCTTTTAAGTGGTATAAATGAATTTAAATGTAGTCAGTCTACTCCAAGAGTTATCTACCTCAAAATCATCTTTTAATGATGAAAAATCAACATCAGAAAATATATGGAATATTTTTCTAAAGTATCTGCATTTTCCCCCCAGTAGGTATAAGTAATCTTTTTTTTTTTTTTTTTTTTCTAAACTTCTATAAATGAATCTCTGGATTTCAACTCATTTTACTCTTCTGGGTATAAGTTTAATTGCCAGCTCTCTTTACTACAGAGGTTCTGTTATTTAAAATACATGTAAATTTAAAAAGTGTATGACTTACTATTTTATTTTTATCTTCCATAGGCTTTCAATTACATAGACTTACTGGGATTTGATGTTAAAATCTAGCTGTGAGTCACAATCTTAAATTCTAGTATATTATTGCAGCCTCCATACCTAGGATTTTGCTGCTCACAGTAAGCACTGAACAAAAATATAGCTTCTCTCTATTTTTCATAGAAATGAACTTGTCCTAAAACAAAGATTTAAGGTGCAGTTTCCATTGTGAATGTCCACTGAATTGTCAAAGATGGCTTAAGAATTGGCCATTTATTTAATCTGTAGAATAGTCTCTCGTCTTTGTGCCTCAAGGCTACAGAATATATAGTTGTAAAAAGAAATTCTCTCAAACTAAAATGTGGGAACTTCTAATCCAGTATGTCTTTAGAAGATAGATGTATTTTGGTTCCATTTGGAAGAAAGCAACTATTTTCTAAATATTATGTTTAGACTCCATTTCTATGTTGTAAAGCTCCCAGGTACTTATGAAAGAGAGTTTCTTGCTGCTTATGATATTATAGTCTAATTCAAAACCTTTTTACCATGAAAAATAGCATACTGTAAGGTAATAGGAAAAATCCTTGAATCTCAATGCATTATTTCATTTTTAGTCCAGTAGACCACTTTTCTAAAAGAAACACATTTTCTTATCATTTATTTCTAAACATGTTAGATACTTGCACTTCATTTATTATGTTTCTTTCAGAGTATTCTTTGAACAGCTGATAATGGGGCCTAATTAAGTAGAATATCACACAAAAGGAAATTAATAAATGTCTCTGTAAAGCCAAAAAAAAAAAAAAGGTGAATTTAGAAATGACTGATGACAAATTAAATTGACTAATCTTTCAGGCATTTTTTGATTGATCTACCCATTGAAAATAACATTCTGAATAACTAAAAAATGCCATTAATACTTGCAACTCTGACAAGTAATTCTCATTCCCTTTTTCTGTAAGTTTTCTATTTTTTTTTTTTGCTCTTTTGTAAACATTCATTCTTGTTTTAGCAACACAGTTTGAGAATCAGTCCAAGATGATGATGTAGAAATACCCCAAATCTACCTCCTCCCAAGGACACATGGGATCTATGCCTACCAGTACAGCAGTTTCTGCTATAGAAGAGCTTGCGGGGAGAGGGGGGATAGCACCTGGGATCAAGTCCCCCATCGGTCTCCCCACAGAAAGAGTGCTTCTCCCCCTGCCTATGTCTCTGCCATTTCTCTGTGTCTCTCATGAATAAGTAAATAGAATTAAAAAAAAAAAGGAAGAACACAGATAGTAACTATGGGAACTCTAGCTCTGATGTGCCAAGCTACAGTAGGGAAGGCTATCACTGAGGGGCTGCACACAGACTCTTCTGCCCTGGAGCACAGTGAAAAAATATAAGTTTAAGGAGTAACTAGAGTAAAAGAATAAGCAAGGAATAAGTAAAGGAAATCAATTTACTAACCCTAGAGAGTTTCCAGACAGGCAGGGAACTTTGACAAGTCTCTGCAGGGTCATAGGCACTGTGATATACTATTTTTTCCATTTCCCATCTACTTTGATAGTGCAGATGGGAGCAAGGTCCAGGTGCTCTAGCCCGTCTGGTAGGGATATCCTAAAATGCCCCAGGCTCACCCCACCTTCAGTCATCTTGTGAAGGTAGCCCCTAAATGGCACACAGAACTGCACTGGCCCATACTCTCTCCAGCTTCAAGTGTCCTGAGAAGTGGCCCTGACACAGCACATCCTAATACACTTATGGTCTGCACCTGCTCCAGTTCCAGCCAGCCTGCCAAGGCCAGGAGGCACATACAGTCAACACAGAGGATGTTCTTACACAATGCCATTCCATTTAAACCAGGAGAAGTAGTTATTCCAACTAATTCAGAGAAACAAACACAGAATGTCAAACAAAATGAGGAGATAGAAGAATATGTTTGAAATAAAAGAATGAGATAAAAGCTCAGGAAAAAAAAGGCCTAATGAAATGAAAAAGTGTTCAAAGTAATGGTCATAAGAAGCCTCACAAAATCAGAAGAATGGAGAAAAACAGATTTCCAAATCTTTAAAATACAATTATTTTTAAAAATGTCATTTCATTAACAAAAATTATATTTTGTTAGTAATGAATACAATATGCTCATAATAATTCTATCAAAATTGTATAAATATTATGAAATATTAATTTAAAACTGTTTCTTCATGCTATCTGCTTATATTCAGTCCAATTCCCATAGGCTCAATGTGATGTTTAAATTTGTATATGCATCCTTCTAAACTTTTTTTGTCTATCTGCTTAATAATGACTATATTTTCTTCAAAAGAAGATAGCCATATAAAAATATTAAGAATTTTAACACATATAAAAAAAGGCCAACTTTACATTTGAACCAATAAGTGGAGAGCATTCCACATGATCTGTTATGCTTTTAGAAAATAAAAAGAAGGGCAGCTCGGGTGGCTCAGCGGTTTAGCGCCGCCTTCAGCCCAGGGCGTGATCCTGGAGACTCAGGATCGAGTCCCGCGTCAGGCTCCCTGCATGGAGCCTGCTTCTTCCTCTGCCTGTGTCTCTGCCTCTCTCTCTCTCTCCTCTCTGTGTATTCTAATGAATAAATAAATAAAATCTTTAAAAAAAAGAAAAGAAAAGAAAAGAAAAAGGAAAAAAGGAGGAAAAAAGAACAAAAAAGAATGAAAGAATTTATTTAAACCTTAGACCATACTAGAAATTATAATTTTAATATAACCTATATTTAGTTGAATTTAAAAGAAAAAAAAAGAAATCATACACAACAACAGAGTGTAAGTAATACATATAAATTCTCCTGAAGTAACAGGTTCTGGTGAACAGAGGAAACTGCACTGCACGGATTCTAGGGCGTCTTCTTCCTAAAATCACCATGTTCAAGGGGTAAAAAAACATAGCTGACTTTCCAAACATAAAAGAACAGATAGAGAGAGGCAGACAAAATGAGGAGACAAAGAAATTTATCCCAAATGAAAGAACAAGACAAGGCCACAGTCAGAGATCTAAGTGAAAGAGATATAAGTAACATGTCTGATAGAAAATTTAAAGCAATGATCACAAGGATACTCACTGGACTTAAGAAGAGTGGAAGACATGAATGAAACCTGTAACCCAGAGATGAGGCATAATGTAGAAGAGATAAAAGACTCAATAAATGAAAGAAGAAATGCACTTGATGGAATGAATGGCAGGATTAAGGAAGCAGAGGAACAAAATTAGTGACCTAGAAGACAGAGTAATGGAAAGTAATCAAGCTAAACAAAAGAGTAAAAAATAATTATGTAAAATGGGAGCAGACATAGGGAATTCAATAACTCCATCAAAAGTACTAATATTCACATTATAGGATTGCCAGGAAAAGGAGAGATAGAAAAAGGGGCAGAAAATTTATTTGAAGAAATAATAGCTAAAAACTTCCCTAGACTGGGGAAGAAAACAAATATCCAGATCAAGGAAGCTAAGGGAACTGTCATCAAAATCAGTAAAAGCAGATGCATACTAATACATAGTATAATTTCATTGGCAAAATATATGATAAAGAAAAGAAAAAAAAAAAAGACTAGCAAAACAAAAGAAGACAGTAACTTACAAAGGAAAACCCATAAGGCTGGCAAGGGATTTTCCAGAAGAAACTTTGCAAGCTAGAAGGGAGTGATATGATATATTCAAAGTGCTGAATGGAACAATCTGCAGTCAAGAATACTCTATCCAGGGCATCCCTGGTGGCTGAGTGGTTTAGAGCCACCTTCGGCCCAGGGCCTGATCCTGGAGACCCAGGATCGAGTCCCTTGTTGGGCTCCCTGTATGGAGCCTTCACAAGGAGCCTACTTCTCCCTCTGCCTGTGTTGTGTCTCTACCTCTCTTTCTCTCTCTCTCTCTCTCTGTCTCTCATGAATAAATAAATAAAATCTTTAAAAAGAAAAAGAATACTCTATCCAGGAAAGCTGTTATTCAGAAGAGAAGAAGATATAAAGAATTTCCCAGACAACCTAAAACTAAATGAGATCATGAACACTAAACCAAACCTGAAAAAAATATTAGAAGAAACTCTTCAAGTGGAAAGGAGAGACCAAAAGTGACAGTATAAAGGTAGGAACCAACCTACTTGTTGCAAAAGTAACAAAAGTGAATATTTCTATTAAAAAATCAGTCAAGGGGATCCCGGGGTGGCTCAGCGGTTTAGCGCCTGCCTTCAGCCCAGGGCGTGATCCTGGAGTCCCGGGATCGAGTCCCACATCGGGCTCCCTGCATGGAGCCTGCTTTTCCCTCTGCCTGTGTCTCCATCTCTCTCTCTCTCTGTACTCTCATGAATAAATAAATAAAATCTTAAAAAAATATCAGTCAAGAAACTCATAAAATAAGAGAATATAAAATAGAATAACATATACCTGAAATGTAAGGAAGAGAAAAGAATGGTTTCAAACTTAAACAACCATCAATTTAATATAGACTGCTATATGAAGAAGAAGTTACATACAAAACTAATGGTAACCATATACAAAAAAAAAAAAAAAAAAAAAAAAAAAAAACAACTAATGTATATGCAAAGGATAAAGAGAAAGAAAACCAAATATATCACTAATGAAAATCATCAAACCATGAAAGAGAGAAAAACAAGAATCAGAGAAAATCTTCACAAGCAACTGCAAAACAAATAATAAAATGAAAATAAATATGTATCTGTCAATATTACAGGTGGATTTCACAGATATATTCAGAACATCCTGTCCTAAAACAGCAGAATACAGATTATTTTCAAGTGCACAAGGAACATTCACCAGAATAGACCACATATTAGCTCACAAAACAAACCTCCACAAATTCAAGATCAAAGTCATAGCATCTATCTTTTCTGACCACATTACTATGAAACTAGAAAGCAACCATAAGAAAAAAATCAGGAAAGGTCACAAATACATGGAGCTTAAATAACATGCTACTATCAATGAATGAGTCAACCAGGAAATTTAAACAAGAAATAAAATAGTACATGGAAACAAATGAGAATGAAAATACAAGATGTATGGGGATCCCTGGGTGGCGCAGCGGTTTAGCACCTGCCTTTGGCCCAGGGCACGATCCTGGAGACCCGGGATCGAATCCCATGTCAGGCTCCCGGTGCATGGAGCCTGCTTCTCCCTCTGCCTGTGTCTCTGCCTCTCTCTCTCTCTCTCTCTCTCTCTCTGTGTGTGACTATCATAAATAAATAAAAAAATAAAAAAAAAAAGATGTAGCAAAAGTGGTTCTAAGGCAAAAGTTTATGGCAATACGGGCCTAACTCAACTAGCAAGAAAAATCACAAATAAACCCTCTAAACTTATCCCTAAAGGGACTAGAAAAAGAATAACAAATAAAACCCAAAACCAGTAGAAGGAAGTATATAATAAAGTTGAGAGCAGAAATACACGATGCTGAAACAAAACAACAACAAAAAAGGAACAGATGGATGACAGCAGAAGCTGGTTTTTGAAAAAAAACGAAAGAAAGAAAGAAAGAAGAAAGAAAGAAAGAAAGAAAGAAAGAAAGAAAGAAAGAAAGAAAGAAAGAAAGAGAAAAGAAAATATAATAAAATTGATAAGCCTCTAGCCAGACATATCAAGAAAAGAAGAAAATGGCCTCAAAGTCACAAATAAGAAAGTAAAAATAATAATCAACATCACAGGAAATCAAAGGATCATGAGAATATTATGAGAAACTATATGCCAACAAATTATACAACCTAGAAGAAATGGGTAAATTCCTCCAAACTATAAATTATCAAAACTGGAAGAGGAAGAAATAGAAAAAAATTTGATAAGTAGCAAAAAAATTGAACCAGTAATCAAAAAACTCCCAACAAACAAAATTCCAGGACAAAATGGCTTCACAGGTGAATTCTACCAAACATTAAAGAAGAATTAACACCTGCTCTTCTCAAGCTGTTCCAAAAAATAGACGAGAAAAGAAACCTTCCAAATTCATTCAACGAGGCCAACACTACCCTGATTCCAAAACTAGATGGAAACACCACTAAAAAAGAGAACTTCAACCCACTATCACCGATGAACATAACTGTAAAAATCATCAACAAAATACTAGCAAATCTAATTAAATAATCCATTAAAAAAATTCACCACAATCCGATGGGATTTATTCCTGGGTTACAAGTGTGTCTCAGTATTTTCAAATCAATCAGATGACATATCACATCAATGCAAAGAATAAGAACCATATGATTATTTCAATAGATGCAGAAAAGCCATTCGATGAAAGACAACATCAATTTATGGTAAAAACCCTCAACAAAGTAAGTTTAGAGAGAACATACATGAACATGATAAAGGTCATATATGAACAACCCACAACTAATATCATCCTCAATGAGGAAAAATGGAGAGCTTTTCTTCTATGGTCAAAAACAAAATAAGCTTGCCCACTCTCACAACTTTTATTCAACATAATGCTGGAAGTCCTAGCCACAGCAATCAGACAACAAAAAGAAAGAAAAAGGCATTTAAATTGGTAAGGAAGAAGCAAAACTTTCACTATTTGCAGATGACATGACACTATATATAGAAAATGTATGGGGGTTCTGGAAAGTGGTATAGGGGTTCTCTTAAGAAGTTAAAAATAGATCTGCACTATGCCCCAGAAAATTGGGTATTTAACCACAGAATACAAAAATTCTGATTCAAAGAGAAACATGTACCCTAATGTTGATAATAGTATTATCCACAATAGCCAGATTATGGAAATAGCCAAAGTGTCCACTGGCTGCTAAATGGATAAAGAAGATGTGAGGTGTGTGTGTGTGTGTGTGCGCACACGCAATGCACTTCTGCACGTGCATGCACATGCACAATGGAATATTACTCAGTCACAAAAAGGAATGAAACGTTGCCATTTGCCATGACATGGATGGAGCTAGAGTATAATGCTGAGCAAAATAAGTCAGTCCCAGAAAGACAAATACCATAAAATTTCACTCATATGTAAAATTTAAGAAACAAAACAAACAAGCAAAAGGGAAAAAAAGAGAGAGGGGGGCAAATTAAGAAATTACCAGAGGGGAGGTGCATGGAGGGTTGAGTGAAATAGGCGATGGTGATGAGCACCGGGTGATGTCTGGAAGTGCCGAGTCTCTATATTGTACACCTGAAACTAATATAATATCGTGTGTTAAGTAACTGGAATTGAAATAAAAGCTTAAAATAGAAAAAGAAATGAAATGGAAGAAAGGAAAGGACACTGAATATTTAAAATGTTATTTGCGTAAATGTTTACTCCCAAGGGATACTTATTTCAGATATCTCAAAATTTGAGGAAAAATTGTGAAAAAATATTGAGAGGTTGGATATTTTCATTGTCTCCACCAGAGATATAGGACTCTCCAAAGTCTTGGACTTTATTTCCACACCCTAAACTACGTTACTAATGTACATAATATTTGCATTTTCACGTAAGGTTCATTACATGGAGGTTAGTTCTTTATTTGATTTGGATTCTTACAATCCCTTTCTTTATCCCTGACTTGACTGACTTAATTGTCAAAAAGTTGGTGTGGTGTGTTTTCTTGTCTCTCTGCTTGTTTTCTTTTCCCAGAGGGCCAGCTGGTGGTGTGTTTCCTCTTTTTACTTTGATATGGAAAGTAACAGTCTCTCATTTTCATGCTTAAATGACAACTTATCAGAATAAATACGTCTTTAGTTAACTTTACCTTTTATTTCCTTTGAACCCATAACTGCTGTGCTATTAGCTTTCGTCGCCAAACACTTCCATGGGCAAGCCTGGGTTTCCTCCGCATGCACAACCTTCTTTTCTTCCCTGTGTGCGAGGCAATACTTAGTTCTCTACTTTCCATGACATAATCGGGCTATTTCTTGGGACAAATTGTTCTTCGGTTGTTGTTTCTGGAACACCATGTATTCTATTGTTCTGCAGATATATTTAAAATTTTATTTCTGGGAAAATTTCATCCATTTTGGTTGAGTGTTTTTTGTTAATTCTATTAGGGTTTTCTACATCACAGATGACAGTAATTCTATTGGAACATCTTTGTTCTCTTCATCTATTGTGATTCATCTAATTGCTTTGATCTCGGTCTTTTTCCTCTGCATTCGCATCATTTTAATAGGTCTTTTCTCCACTGTGTCAGCAATTCCTTTGCAACTGCATCTGCTCTTTTCTGTGCTATTTAGTGTGCATTTGTTTTCCGGCACTACTGTAATCTTGTTTCTCAATTTGTTTCCACAGCTCTCTGATCCCCATCTCATCTTCCTGGGTTGTAGTACCATCGGGTCTTTACACTTTTGTTTCATAAATTAATGCTTTTGGTAAGTACTTACAAGTCACTTGTGGAGCATTTTCATCTATTCACTTGATGATTCAGTCTTGGCTAAGACAGTCCCTTATCTTTTGCAAATTGCGTTCTTTAATTTGCTCATTTTAGTGTTTACATTTGTTGTCAAACCTCTTCCCTTCATTTGCTAGCATGATATTTTTCTAGAATCTGGCATAATTATCCTTTTCTTCCCACTCCATCACCTAAATTTGGCTTTCCCCTCCTCTGAAAATACTCCTAGTTGACTTCTGTTGTTAAGTGTGTGTGTCAGGGAAAGTGGATGGCACAGCTCTGTGTAGGCTTCTTTGACAGAACTGGTTCCTAATGTACCATATAATATTTGAAAGTAGTATTATAGTATTTAAAATAGTATTTTCAAATTATTAATGTCACAGAAATGACAAGGTTGTCTTGCTCACATGTACATCTATTCCGAGTATTCAAGGGATGCCAGTGTGCCTAGTCTGATAATCCTCCTTTGAGTGGCAGAGATCTAAAAGGATTCACCACACTAGACAAAAGCAAAATCACATTGCATTAGTGAGATATTTTAGTAACTCAATGTACAGCACAATTGATTGAAGATTCCCACAGTTTGTGCCTTTTTTTTTTTTTTTTTTTTTAAGAGAGAGAGCATGAGTAGGGAGGACGTAGAGGGAAAGGGAGAGAGAGAATCTTAAGCAGGATCCACACCCATTGTGGACCCGACCAGGGGGCGGGGCACGGGGGGATCGGGAGGGCTCCATCTCATGCCCCTGAGATCATGACCTGAGCCCAGATCATGACCTGAGCTGAAATCGAAATCAAGAATCAGAAGCTTAACCGACTAAGCCACTCTGGTGCCCCTGGAGCTTGTGTTTTATCAGAAAACGTCAGCCCTGTGCAGCATCTTTGCCAGGGCTTCTCGTTTACAGATGTTTCATTCTCTGCTGGCCAGAAATGGAAAAGACAAAAATACCCTCTGTGGCAACTCCTGGAAAATTGGTGTCATCTGTGAGAATTCTCAAGATTAAGACAAGCCTGCACTATCTCATTTGGGGGCAGAGCCAGGGAAGGACAAAGTTAGGAATTCCTTAGTTTCATGTCTCATCTTGCTATCCTTCTTGTAAAGTTAAAATATGGTATAGTGACATTCTCTTTGTTTGCTAGATTTTATTTTTATTGTATTTTTTTTTTGTTTCCTAGATTTTAAATCCTAAATTCTACATTATTGATTTTGTCAGTTAGATAATCTTATCAAGGACTAGGGACCAAATTTCAGTGAATATACTCCAACTTAAATCTTCAGTTGAAAATTAAAATTAATCTTAAATGTTTTTTAATGGATTCATTTTCTCATGAATACATATGCAGTTGAACATTTAAATGGCACCATATAATGTACATTTTTTAATTTAAAAGAGTTCTTCACAATCTTTCTAGAATAATATATATAGATACACTTTATTCTTTCTAATGATTTAGTAGTTCTCCACTTGTTGATGTTACTATCCCTTTGATGGTCATTTAAGTCATTTTAATTTTTAATAAATGCAAAATTAATCATTTTATATATTTTTCGTAAACATTCAATGATTTTTAAGGAATATATCCCTAGAAGTGAAAACCTTAGCCAAATATAAACACATTGTAATGTCATAACCATTATGCAATTACTTTATAATAATGTTCTTCTAATTTTCATTTTCAGCATAAATGAGTGACTATCCATTTTTCACAACTTTTTCAGAATTATATATTATCCATCTTTATCTTTTGATGATGTAATGGGTGAAAAATGATATCTTCTGCTTTAGTTTACTTTTAATCAATTTGTATAGGATTTAAAATAATTTCATATGTTCATTGAAGATTTGTATTTTTATTTTAAAACCTATCTCTTCATAATATTTTACTAATATTATTTATTTTTCTTTTACTTATTGATTTTTAGGAGATAATTTAAATATTAAAATAGTAAACATTTACTCTTTTCTATGCATTGAGTTTAGTTTTATCAAATATACTTAAATGATACATCAGAATTCAATGTCATCAAATAAGAAGCCTAATCTTAAGAATCAACTAGAAGTGTTTTAAAAACATGTTGGGAGCACCTGGGTGGCTCAGGGGTTGAACATCTGCCTTTGGCTCAGGGCATGATCCCGGGGTCCTGAGATCGAGTCCCACATCGGGCTCCCCACAGGGAGTCTGCTTCTCCTTCTGCCTGTGTCTCTGCCTCTCTCTCTCTCTCTCTCTCTCTCTCTCTGTGTCTCTCATGAATAAATAAATAAAATATTTTAAAAAGTATGTTACTTCTTTCTCATAATATTATATATAAGATCGCCTGATTACAACACTCAGTATAGGCTACTGTAAGTTGAGCTCCATAGACTGATATACTAAGTATGGTGACATTTTCATCATCGTATAGAATTCACATTGATGAGTAATGAATTAGAAGCACTTCATGCAAAATTAAAAAACATCCTTTAAATGATTTGTATAAAGTAATTCTTTTTTTTAAAGTAATTCTTAAGCAGATGTGTTGAGATTTGCAAGGCATCCCTGAAGCTTAAGCATGTCTTGTGTTATACAAGCAGACACTGACCATTTGCAATAGAATCAAATACAAGAGAAACAAGAGATTCTTTTTCTTTTTCTAGTATTTTTCTAGAAAAAAATGAAGGACATTTCTAAGACTATTCTTTCATGCTAGATTTTAAAATCTCAACAAGATCATCACATATAAGCTGAAGCGAATGGGAAGAAGAGATACACAAGAGGAAATTTTTCATTTAAAACTCCCTTATTTTCATTCTACAATCACTACTCTTTATAAAGTAGAAGGTGAAGGGAGAATAGCTATGTGTTTTACTAAAGATACAGGGAGAATGGATATGGAAATATCAAAGGACAAATTCCAAAGCAGATTCCAACCCTCACAAGATTTTCTTTCCGATTTAAAGAAATAGAAGGAAATCATTGCTCCATGAAAAAGTATGCATTCTACACTAATAATAAATTCCAAAAAAATAATTCCTGAGAAAAACATCAATCCGTATTACTACTCGGGTGTGTGTCCCACTAGAAAAAAAATATTTAGTAACATGGCCTTCAATTGAATTAGTTTCACAAAGAAACCTAGAAGCCTTAGTAGATAATCCCATAAAATAATAGATTGAAATTCCCTGAAAATGACTTTGTAGTTTGTAATCTTGTTACTCAGTTACCCATTGTCTTTCTGCTTCATTCCCATCCTTTATGCTCTGCTCTGAGATGCTGGGACTGTTTCTTGGCAAGCTCCATTTCTCATTCCCTATTCCTATCCAAGTATCGATAGAAGTATCCCATCCTAAAGAGAAGGATGAAGAAGGAAGTGTCAAAAATACCTGTTCTTCTTCTTCTTTTTTTTAAATTATTTGTCCTCCTTTTTTTTCTTTTTTTCTTTTTCTTTTTTTTTTTTTTTCTTTCTGGTCAGCATTGCCCCAAAAGAGAGAGTTGGTTCCGGTCTGCAGTTTCTTTTGCCCATCCAAGAATCAGCCTCATCACCCTTCATTATAGGCACCACCAACAGCCGAGGTGTTCTGCAGAGATCTGAGCACCAACCTCCTCCCACTGTGAGGGGCCTCTGGTGGGACTCAAGCTTCTTCTATTACCACCTCCTCTATCATTTCTGTTTGCTTCTGTTATTGTCTCAAGCTTAGCTCAGGTCTTGTTCATTGAATTCTCCAGATTCTGTAAGACCATTGTGTTCTATGAAATACCCTCCCCCTCCCCCAGGAAAGGACCTCGGATGATGTCTCTTCTGCATCATGGCTGCTACTGAATCTTCATCATGAAGGTAGGACAGGACTGATTCAGCAGCACATTTTCACGGACACACACAGACCAGATGAGAGCTCCTGCTAGCTATTTATCGAGATTTCTTCACTAATCCCGAATCTTGCTTTATCTAAAGTAGTTGGGCCTCAACGATCAGCCAGAGTTTAAGGTGAGTTTAAGTCTCATACTACACATGGGATTCAAGGCAAACCTCCTGCTCTAAATTAAAAAAAAAAAAATTATCAATGTTGGGACCCCTGAGTGGCTCAGTGGTTGAGCATCTGCCTCTGGCTCAGGTTGTGACCCCTGAGTCCTGGGATCAGGTCTGCCTGTGTCTCTGCCTCTCTGTGTGTCTCTCATAAGTAAGTAAGTAAGTACGTAAGTAAGTAAGTAAATAAATAAATAAATCTTTAAAAAATTATGACTGATTTCTTGACTTCACAATCACGATATGAATTGATGACTTTTTTCATCTAAAAATAACATAAAACAAAAAAAAAATAAAGATAACATAAAACACTGAAAAAACAATGCAGTATAAAAATCCTTGTTTAACATTTAGAACTGACCATTTTTAACACAGGAAGCTGCTGTCATTTGTCAGGAAGCGACTGTCTGTGATCCCTCTACCCCCTCAGATTATCTTTTCAACAACCCATATATAGCAAATATTCTCAAAAGTTAGGGATACAGTCTATCCCTCCCGACAAAGCACATTTCTTTCCTGACTAGTGTCATAAACAGAGAGAATGTCTTTCTCCTCAGAGATATTCTCTGATAATAAAATCTCCCTCCCCTTCCTAAAGGAGATTGGCTTTCAGCACAGAGAAATGCCTTTCTGGAAGGGAAGATGGGCAGTTTTGCTCACAGTCCTCTATAAAATCAAGGTTTTTATAAGCTCAGTGTTTCTTGAATGTGGCACAAACACAGTGTATGCAGTGTTCATCTGAGCCCCCTTCACGTCAGTCCCGTGGAACTCAGGGCATTGGATGCAAATGTGAAGCTCACGTTGCCTACAATGTCGTGAGTAATAAACTAAGTCCATATGGGTTCACTGTCTCCTTAATGAATTTATGAAAGACTGGCCGGCCAACCTCACTTTTCTAATTGCTGCGTGTGCTTAATATATATATGTATAAGCACCTTACATATATATATGCATGTGTATAATTCCTATATGCATATGTAAAATTTATATAAGCACCTTAACATTGGTATCTATCTCTATATCTCTCCATTTTTAACCAAAACAAAATACACTTGATATATCTTTCATAAAATAATACTAAAATATATATATTACTCAACCTGAAAATAATTATTATATCATGACTATTTAAAGATAATTCTAATGTTTTATTTCTTTTAGGTTTTTGTTGTTTTTATTGTTTTGCTTTGTTTTTTCTTTAGTAGTATCCTTATCACTTTCACTCACAAGAATTTTTATTTTTTTATTTTTTATTTTTCACAAGAATTTTTAAAAGAAGGAGACAATCCACTAGGATACAGTTGAGGATGAGATTTTATATGATAATGACCTTCCTTTGACTTAATCTACATTTAGACATGTAAGGATGTTTTTGGAGGATAGAGGATATTCTAGAATGTTGGGTGTGAACTTTGTTATGCAGATTAGTGTCCTCTGATAATTCTTTCCCTCCTTTGAGAGGATCCTTATATTTTTATATTCTGCAGTCACTGAAGTACAGTTCCAGTAGTGCTGTTGTGTGTCTTTGTTGTGTTGACTGACTTATGTATCTTTAGAATCTTCCTTGGTTTACCAAGGTCTATTTTCACTATCAATCTGAAACAATTGTCAGAATTAACAAAATGTTTGCAAATTTCCACTGTACTTATATTTTTCAGTGTATTCCTCTTGATTTGTATTTTTCTATCTTATACTCTCACAACATATTTTTCATTTCTGATTTTTCAACTTACCTCATTTATATCATTCTTTTGCATTATCTTAATGACATCAACTCTTAGTACATAAAATATATTTATTAGCCTAATTTCAGTTTTTGGTACATTTAGACTAATGTCTGACTCCTGGAAATCTCCCTTTCTGTTGGGGTAGACTCTGTTGTATTATTGTCTTTAAGTCACAGGAAGAAAGAAGAGGAGCCCTCAAATATGCTGTTTTGTCTATCCTGGCATTAAATTTCCTAGTCTGAGATTCTTTGCCTAATACTCTAAGTATCATTCATGCTTGGCTGTACAATACTGCCAGTTCTTTATATCTGTACATTGTATGTTGCGAATGCAAAATAAATCATCGTGTGCTGTTTGGCTTAGTATGGACACCCGCTACTGTGGCAAATGCACTCAGTTTCTAAAAATAGTTATTTTCTGCTTCTTCCATTTCTGTAGATTCTCCTTCTCTGCCAACACTCCTTAACTAATTCCTTGCAATGGATCTTGTACAATCTATGGATTGATGTGTTTTTATAGCATGCTTACTTTTATCTTATTTTATTTTTATTTTTTATTTTTTATTTTTTATTTTTTATTTTTTTTGCATACTTACGAGCATACTTCTGCCCTAATGGACAGCCAGGGAGGTGAAAGAAATAGATTGCCTAAAATAAAACCATTCACATATACACTCGACTTTACACTGATACATATTTCAACATGTTTTATTCTTTTTTTCTTCCTTGAATCTCATTTTTATAATCTAAGAATTTTTAGTATTGACTGAGTTGATATTAAATGATTTTGCATGTAGCTATTATATGTTTTTTTTTCTAATTTTTTTTCTATACTCACTTATTTGTTCTATAACTATTACTTTAAAGCTGTGCAGTTTTCAATCTCTTTTTGACTATCTTCTACAATTTCAAGCTAAGCTATGGATGCCAGGTGTCTGTTCTTATCCAAAGACTGTTATGGTGAGTATTCATCTACAGCAAATTGTTATGTTTTCTCTGCAGTAACATTTTTAGAAAGTCAAAATTATAGTATTTTTTTAAAAGCAGTTTACTTGATTTTCTGTAGTAAAATTGAGAAATTTCAACCAAATCTGAGCCAGCTGAGTCAAGAAGTACATGCATCCCTAAAATAAAAATACCAACACTAGAGAATCAATGAGTAGAAAAAAATATATTGTTTTAAAAGTCAGAGATTAGAAATTTGATTTAAAATATTTAAATATAGACATACAGAAAATAATCCACAAATGTTTCAAAGAATAGAAACTTGAACAAAATGATAAAACCCTGAAGTTGTGAGAAATATTTTGAGACTCACCTGAGAAAGTACCATGTTTAAAGGGTTGAAAGAAATAATAAAAAGCCTCATCAAAGGATAAAGAACTTTAATGCATTTTCTTTATATATCCATAAAAATGACAGGAAATATAAAATTTTAAATAGGATATGAAAGTCAAAAAGCTGTTTACATTATAACAATGCCTATAAAACATTTATTTTTTTTAATATTTTATTTATTTATTCATGAGTCACAGAGAAAGAGAGGCAGAGACACAGGCAGAGGGAGAAGCAGGCTCTATGCAGGGAGCCTGACGTGGGACTCGATCCCGGGTCTCCAGGATCACGCCCTGGGCTGAAGGCGGCACTAAACCGCTGAGCCACCGGGCTGCCCGCCTATAAAACATTTAAACAAAATATTTTCAGGGATGAGTTTTACATACATTTTAAGGGACAAATAAAAGAAATATCTTTGGAAATACTAGTAAGATCTTTTAGGGTAATAGTAAAATCGTGGACAGAGGCCAGTTGTGCCAACTTCATTTGCTAAGAAGGTTTTCCAAAAACTTCTATAGATCATAATATCTCTAACAACTTATGGTAATCTAAACCATTTTCAATAAAGCTTAAAGATCTATATTATTAGCTGGTTTAAATAACTGATAAGTGAAAAATTGCTTCTTTGACCTTCACTTTAAATTTCTTCAAATAATGTGTTGTACTGCAGCAATTTCTGATTGTGTCTGTAGGTGCTGGTAGCACTCCTGATACTGACCTTTGGAAATTATTGAAAAATAAAGCAAAATAAATCATCCTTCTGGAAATTCTAAAGAGTCTTCTATTTTCAAGTGACCTTATCCGATGTTTGATCCTCTCACCTTGCCTGTGACCAGAAGTCAGGGCTTCCCACTCAGCAGAAAACAGATCATTTATTTTCTTAGCAGGAGATCTCCCCCATGTTATTAATGATTCATATAGGTCATATTTACAAGGGGCAAGTGTTTCCAAGTTTGCTGTGCCATAAAGCAGCAACTTTCATTTTATATAAATATAGTACTAGAAATTCTTATTTAAAATTAGCAAGAGCAATAATTTAAGTTCTAGGAGTTTCTCTATTTACTGGATGACCATGGAGTGAAGGGAGAAAACAAAACAAAACAAAAAAGAAACAGAATCCTGAAAACAATGTGTAGGTAGGGGTCATGTATCCATGAAGCTCTCATAGAAAATCAGGGAAGAGGTTTTTTTTTTTTCAGCCTTCTTGATTTATAATTGACAAATACAATTGTCAGGTGTATAAGGTACACATTATGATGGTTCGATCGTAATAAACATCATGAATGCTTTCCACTATTGAATTGATTAACATGTCTGTCACTTCACATATTTACTTTTTAGGTTGTTTTGTGCGTGTGCGTGAGCGAGAACACTGAGGTTCTACACTATTAACAAATTTCAGCTCTGCAATACAGCGTTAACTATACTCACCATGTTATGCATTAGACCCACAGACCTTATTTATCTCATAACTGAAAGTTTGGACCCTTTTATCAACATTTCCTGTCTTCACTTTTCCCCATCAACTCCCTGATAACTGTTTTTAAAGTTACTAGGAGTCTGACTTCCTTACACACCTACTTACTTATTTACCACAAATAGGCGACACCATGCAGTATCCGTCTTTGTCTGGCTTATTTCACTTAGTATAATGCCCTCCAGGTTCATCCATATTGTTAATAATGACGGGACTTCTTTCATTTTTAAGGCTGAATAATATTCTGTTATATCTATACCTATATCTATATCTATATCACATCTTCTTGACGCATTCATTCATTGGAGACACTGAGTTTGCTTCCATACTTTGGCTATTGTGAATTAATCCTGTAATAAATATAGGAATCCAAATATCTCCTTAAAATAGCATTATTAGTTAATTTATTTAGGATACATACTTCAAGAGGAATTGTTGGGACATATTGTAGTTCTAATTTAATTTCTTGAGTAAACTCCAAACTGTTCTGCATGGTGGCTGTACAAGTTTACATTCCCACTGACAAGGGCCCTTTTTTGCTGCATTTTTTCAACATTGGTTACCTCTTCTTTTTTGATGGTATCCATTCTAACAGGTGTGGGGTGATCGCTCATCGTGATTGTAGTTTGCATTTCCCTTGATGAGTAGTAAGTAATGTTGAGCACGTTTTATGCATCTGTGGCCACTTGAAAGTCTTCTTTGGAAAAAAAAAATGTGTATATTCTGTTCTTTTTCCCATTTTTAAGTTAGGTTTTTGTGGGTTTTTTGTTTTTGTTTTGTTTTGTTTTGTTTTTGTTTTGCTATTGAGCTATAGGAATTATTTTTATATTTTGAACATTAACCCTAATCAGATATCTGGTTTGCAACTATTATCTTCCGTTACATAGGTGTTCTTGTCATTTTGTTGATGGTTTCCTTTGCTGAAAAGATTTTAGTTTGAGGTAGTCCCATTTGTTTGGTTTTCTTGCCTTGGTGTCAAGTCCAGATAAATTATTGCCAAGACTGATACAAGAAGCTTTCCCTGTTTTATTCTAGGAGTTTTAGTGTTTCAATTCTTACATTCAAGTCTTTTGCTGATTTGTGTGTGTGTGTGTGTGTGTGTGTGTGTGTGTGAAAAATGGTGAAAGATAGAGCTTGGATTTCATTCTTCTGCATGTAACTGTCCAGTTTTTCCAGCACCATGCATCGAAGAGACTGTCTTTTTTTCCATTTTATATTCTTGGCTTTTTTGTTGTGAATCCATTGACCATAAAAACATGAGTGCATTTCCAACCTCTCCATTCTGGTCCATTGGTCCATGCCTGTTTTTATGCTGTTACCATATTGCTTTGATTACTATTGCTTGGTAAACTAATTTGAGATGCCTCCAGCTGTGTTCTTTCTTAAAATTACTTTGGATAGTTGAGGCCTTTTGCAATCCCATAAAGATTTTAGGATTGTTTTATTCCATTTCTGTGAAAAATATCATGGGATTTTGATAGAGACTGTATTGAATCTGTAGATCTCTTTGGGTAGTACAGATGGTCATTTTAATAACAGTCTATTAAGTACAGGCTACCTTTCCATTTCTCTGTATCTCTTTTGATGGCTTTCATACAATGTCTTCTAGTTTTCAGTGCATAGGCTTTTCACATCCTTGGATAAATATATTCCAAAGTACTTTATTATTTTTAATGCTAGTGTAAATGGAAGTTTTAAAAATTTATCTTTATGATAGTGTATTTTCACCATATAGGAACACAGCTGATTTTTATCTATTTATTTTGCATCCTGTAACTTTACTAAATACATTGATCAATTCTAACAGGTGTTTTGTTTTTGCTTTTTTTGTGTGTGAGGTCTTTAGAGTATTGTATTTATAACATGTCATCTGAAAATAGAAACAATTTTACTCCTTCTTTTCCAATTTGGATGCTTTTTATTACTTTGTCTTCATAATGGCTCTGACCATAGCAAAAATGTGGTCACAGACATGTGGACAAGCTTCTTCTAGGGAATGCTAGTAACTAGAGGGAGATGCCAGTTTCCTGGTTCCTTCCTGTGGAGGATTCTGCTAGTCCTTAGATGTACACTAAATTAGAATCAGGGCCTTCAGTCAGCAGCTTTCAGAGGATGTAGTTGGGCCCCTTTTGGGACAAGCTGGGGCGACAGGTGGGCTTCTGCACTGAGCCCTGGGAAGACAGCTGTGGCGAATGCTCATGTACTTGTTAACAACTGCTTCTCTGCTTAGCATCATTCTGTGTTGTGGACAAAGCCTTGTTGGCTTTCAGAGCTAAAAATAGGGATGTTAAGTGTACACATCAAATCCTTCACTTTTCAGGGAAAAGTTAGAAGTTGGGAGTTTTCACGTGATCATATGGAGTTTTGCTGTGGTGAGGTTTGGGGTGAGGATGTGTCTCAGCCTTTTCTAACTCATTTTGATGTGGCTATTTTCTCATGCACCCAATATATAGGAATCACTCAGCTCGTTTCTGGATTTCTTTCACAGATGATTGCTCTGTGAATAGCATATCTTCTGTGCTCTGTGGGAGGAGGGGAGTTCAGGACCTCCTATATTGCCATCTTGGTCCATCCCCTCAATATAACTCAGGGAAGATTTTTAACATGCTTGCCTAGTCAGATTGAGGGTGCAAAGTTCATATCAAGCATCACAAAGAACAACATGACTTCACACTTCACTAATTTCTTAGTTTTTTTCTTTAATTTTTATCATTTCCTCCCTTTCTTGCAAGTCAAAAACATTTAATTCAACCACTAATATGTATATTTTCAAAGACTTTTCATTATTGATTAGACACTAGTCTTACTTCATATACACATTACTTATAAGATTATTATTTTTATTATTTATTATTATTTTCCCATTGCACACTTTCTCATTTTCAAAATTTGTTTTCAAAAACATTTAGAAATGTTTTAAATTTCTTTCACATTCTCTAACTTCTGCCTAAGCTAAGTAAATTCCACAGGCAAGTTTGAATGTGTCGACAGGTATGGTGGCACTCATTGAATTCTACACAAGTTAAAAATATGGATTTTAATCATTCTTCTTATTCCAAATTCCTGGGAATTCTAAGCAATGCTATATTATCAATTCTTGTATCTGTAGATTTCATATTGTTGCATTTATTTGGGGAATGTTGGGTCTCAAAACTGTCTTTGCTAAGTAAACCATAGATGTATCTATGGTTTTAGCATACAGTGACAAATTACTTTTAGTAAAAACTACAAGTGATTATATTTGTCCAAATTTCCACTGACCAAGCAAATCTAGACCATTGCTTTTTTGTTTTGCTTTGTTCTGTTTTTTAGGAGGTAGCCTTTCTAAGGCTCACATATATACTTTAATCCTCATCGTTTTGCTCATATTTGGCCACAGCAGACTCCTAACTAATAGGAATTGTTCCTGAAAGAATATTTAACTACTACTAAAGCTAGCTATTTTCTGGTTTTGGGTTTGCTATTCCTGCATCTCCCACCTTTGTCAGCCCAACATCTATAAATGTCTTATATCAAACATTTTATCATAACAGATGATAGTATTCTACACATTTATCTGTTCACAGAATTTTTGTTATAGGAAAATGACTAATTCTATGGAAAAATGCTCACGGGATCCATTGAATTTGTTGTGTACTCTGTCATAGAGAAGCAGTGGCTTTTACAGTATATAAAAATAGCCTCTAGAAAATTGAAGATAATACCTTATAAGTTTGGGTGCTATCCAACAAGATGCAATGTATGTTCCTAACCAATAACAAATATGATGTCTTTCACAGTAGCTGTAATATATACACCTGGGGATTAATAAGCAATAAATCAATGTTGAAAGAATTTTTTTTTAGTTCTGAACAAAGTGCAGTATTAAATCATATGTTCAGGAAAAAAAAAACATTCAAAATAGTTAAGTTGCATGAGTAAGCCTGCAAATATTTTTAGTGCTTTAAAATGTTTATAGGATCTGCTTGATTACTTGTAGATGCTACAGTTTAAAAAATACTTAAAGTAATATCTTCTATTTACTGACTTTAAAAGTAACCTGTTGATTGAGAAAGCTGAGACTAAAAGGGAATTACATAAAGTAAAACAAAATATTCAATACAGATGCAGTAGTATAATATACAATGATTGAGTGTATATAGTCTCACACTAAATATGCTTTAAGTGAGAGGCCCTTGGTCAGTTAAACACTACATTGTTAATGTATTCTGATATCATAAGAATTTTTAAAACATTTCATGTACTTATAATATTTCAATATATAAATGTAACCGCTTTTTCATTTTTTGACATTTATATTATTCATGCATTTACACTGTTATAAACAACATTTTGTTGCCTATAACTGTGTAGCTGACAATTTAAAAGTTGTTTTCTTGAGATAAATCAATTAATTGAAACAATGGAGATACTCGACACAAAAGTACCCAGACACTTTTTCAGCTAATTTTGTGTTGTTATTGTTGTTATGCAAATATTTTAGACACTCAGTCTAAGATAATTTAATTCATGATCCTATATGTGATGTGTATTTCAAATGAGAAGACAATAAGCTGCAACCTTTCACACCACAGAACAACCTATTTATAGCATGTTAGTCTAATAATTAATCTATTTTATCACCTAATCCTTTTGTAAACAATATTGCTTCTGTCATAATCCATTAACTCAAATTGTTCTTCTTAAGAGGATGGTAGGTATTATTATTTTGTTAATGACCAGATTGTCACAGCAATAAGACCTTTTGTCTTAGGCTATTAATTAAGGAGACCATTTTTTGTTTCCTTAAAAATATCTTCATAGACAAAGATTTTTAAAAAATGGATGTGATATGCTCAAAATTGCATTGAAATGTTCTCTCTGTACATATATTCTGACCAGTGAACATATGTGAGGAACATCCTGACATGTTAACTATTGCTGCTAGCAGATCATTAGAGAATGTAATCATGGAGGCAGAACTTGCAAGGATATGTGGTGATGTTCAAGTCTATATAAGCTCAATTATTGACTGTAATTGAGCAGCTGCCTAGGGCTTGATGATTCCATCTAATATTTGAGAATGACTGTGTAAAGGACAAATCAAGTCTCCATTCTCTTAGCATCCCCAAGTATTAAATCTCTCTATTAGATCATCTAAAGGAAAAACACCTGCACAAATAATTTCATTCTCCAGAAAAATGTCTTCACTGGATTTCAATTTAACTTTGTTCCCTCAGCCATTATTGAGTCCATGTGAGAGTCAGTCATTTTTAACAGTATATCTGTGTCAATTTAAGAACTAAATTTGAGGATAATACTGAGTATGTCATCCAATAGCCATTACATAAAACTCACAGTCCCATTAATGTTTCTTTGAGTTAAGACTCAGGGAAAAATTGTGTGCTTTATTTTGTCAGATCACGAAAATTGCTCATAGCTATATGATGTTCCATGGTTTACAAAGTGTATTCAAAACACATTCTCATTTATCTCCACTAAAATCTAATGAGGTAGAAAGGTCAGATATAATTGCCCCAATTTTCATAAAACAAAACACAAGCAAATAAAAAAAAAAATGAGACACATAGAGTTAATGTGTCTTTCCCTGTTACAAGTATGTGAATTAGAACTAGATTTCAAATATTTTATCAAGCTAGATTTCCACTTTCAGGTATATTTTATATATATTTTTTTAATGATGTGGTAAAGCAAAGAAAATTTACTATCAAAATTAAAGTTAACATTACAAATAGTTAAATGTGTATCTTCTGTATATAATTTATGTGCTCCATTTTTAAAATCAACCATTAAATTTCAAGTTACTTTAGATTATTAGATATTCAATAAGCTTATAAACATATTAGATGAAGAGATCTAATCAAAGAAAAAAAAGACTAAGAAGTATGCGAATATGTGTACCATAGCTTAAGTTAACTAACACTTAAGTGCCTATTAGTGGTAATCACTTCTTATGAAACCCCCTTGGTTTCTTCCCAATTACAAATGGAAGAATATGAGTAAAATGTAGTTGGACAAAGCATATTTTTGGAATTGAGCTAGAAAGAGTAAACAAAAATTGTCCTCTGTAGCATGTAACAAGGCTTTCCACACTTCCTTGAAGGCAAATATCAACCTTGAATGTGATTACAAATTTTATAAATATCACACCTTGAGTGTCTCCTTCAAATTCACTGAATATATAATTCATAATATATTATAATATATAAATATATAAACCCAGTGGTTCATTAGATATGTAAATTACAACATCTTACCTGGAGAACATAGCTTAGGATATTTGGAAGGTCCTGAGTAACAAGTCCTTAGTGCCTGGAAGGTCCTACTTAAGTTCCTCAGTGATTCTTATTATCTAAGAAATCAGTAAACTGTGCTCTGAGTGATGGTGAGCACAGTGAGAGCCAGTCAAACATTACAAGTGTGAGCAGCCAGTTTGCTTGCCTCCTTTCTAGGGTTTCTTTCCAGCCACAAGACAAATGAATAGATAAAGCAAAAACAAACACACTCACAAATATATAGAGTCACATGAATTATTACAAACACTGAATCTTACTACCCCTGCAAGAGAATGCAAGAGGACATCAGTAGCCAACAGTTCTCTTTCTTTCCCCTCAAATATACAGACTTATTTCACATTAATAGACAGATCATAGCTAGATAAATATATAAATAAATGAATGTATAGAAAATCCTTTTTTCTCTAAACTATTCTTAGAGACAAAATTCCTTCTAAACATATCTTCCTATTATCCTTCAAGTAGAGCTAAAAATAGCACATTTGATCCTCCCACCTCCCAATCCTGTGAACATTTCTTTCTTTTACATATGGTTTTTCTTAAAAGGACTTTAACCTTAACCATAAGGGTGACATCTTATCTCCATAGCAACAGGAGGTAGAGTATTTGCAGTATAGGTCTGACCTGATACATAGTCCTACCTTATCTGATTCCCACCACAATTTTGGTAACCTTTAGTGTTATTGGGGGGGGGGGGGGGATGGTGAGGGAGCATAAGGTTATACTTTCCTCCCCTAAATGCTTTTTTCCTCTCATGGAATTTTTTTTTTTCCTTTCTTGGAGAGTTTCACCTGAATTTACAGATTTAATTTTATTTTTTATTCTTAAACTTGGTGTTTTTTTTCCCCCTGCTACACTATTACTTTCTCATCTAAGCAATACTTTGAACTCCACAAATGCAAAGGCAAGGGCTGCGAAACAGAGCAGGAAATGGAGTGCTGTGGGGGTGCCAAGAAAATGGAAAACTCTTTGCCTTGGCCTCACTCAGACAAACTTTGTGTTACTAGATGGTGAAATTATTAAATCCCCTAGCGTGGTGCTTAGAACCCGGACATAAACTAGTTCTGTTTCATTATCCCTGTCTAGTATTTCTAGTTGCTCTTAGTCAAAAGCAAAGCTGTGAGATGATGGCTGGGTGCTAACGGAAGCATGAAGACTTTTTGCTAAAATACTAAGGAAAGTGGGTAAGGGTCTGATCTGAAAAGTATGTGAGTAAATGAAAAGAAATAGGAGGACTCCAAGTGATAAAAAAAAAAAATCTGCATTTATTTGTGGTTTGGTAAAGGGAAGCTACGCTACTCTGAAATGAGTTCAGCAAATATCAACCAACAGACTGTCAAGGACTATATATGTAGAGATCTAGACGGGCAGATTGTCTCCTATTTTTGATAAGTGATTAAATACAGGTTTTATACTACTCTGATTGGTTCAAGAGAGTCCGTGATTGCTTATGTAAAATTTCTAGTAGATGTGGAGTCATTCACCATATAAGCCTGTATAAGCATGTACATTTAGGAAGATTTTTCTTTAAAAGTGATATGATAGAACCTGATGGGATTCAGAGAAATCAAATATACAAGCAACACTCCAGGGCTTTAAAGCATTTGTAGAGCCAGAGAAATTGAAAGGAAGGCAAACACCCAAATCCCTAAGACAATCCTCTAGTCACAGGCTTATAAGGAAGAGTTTAGCTAAAAGTGGATAATTTTAAATAGGAATCGCTTAGAAAATCTCTGTATGATGTTTCCACAGAAGATAATAGAAGGCGACCAAATTTCCAACTGAAATCATTATGTTCGGAATCTAAGATCAGAACCAAAGTTAGGTTGCCTTTCTACGAAATTATAGGATATAATTTATCTTTTGCATCTGTGTTATTTTATATTCCTTAATCCCTTTCCGTTTTCTACATGTGAAATTTAAATTTTTTCATTATCCCCTTATTCTTCCTCCATTACATATGGGACATATTTTGGTGGAGGTTTAATTTTCAATTAGGGCTGTAAGCTGCCGTATCAAAAACAGCAGCATCCTCACACTGAAGAAAGAAATCAGCCTGGATTTACAGCTGAATTTCACAAATGCACATGATTTTTCTTTTCTTCCTTTGGGAAATATATGAGAAGGAAAGACACATTATTTAAAGTGCAGCAATTGTGGATTTTTGTATTAGATTCCTAGGGCTGCTGTAACAAATCACCATAAACGATTTGACTTAAAACAAGAGAAATGTATTGTCTCATAGTTCTAGGGGCTGGAAATACAAAATCAAGATATTGGTAGGGTCATAATTTCTTTTCAAAGGCTTTGGGGAGGATTATTACTGGCCTCTTGCTAGATTCTGGTAGTTGTTGGAAATCCTTGGCATTATTTTGCCTGTAGATAATTACTCCAATCTCTATCTCATTCTTCACATATTTCCCCTGTGTCTGTGTATCTCTATCTTTACATGCAAATTTTATTTTGTTTTGTTTCGTTATAAGGACAACAATCATTGGATTAGTGCTCACCTTAAATTAATCTTCTTAATTGCATTATATCTGCAAAGATGTCATTTCCAGAGAATGGCAAATTCACAGGTACATGATGTTAGAACTTATCTCTTTGGGGGTGGGGTGTGCAATTCACAACACATTAGTATAGATTGAAAAACATGATGTGACTTGGCAAGAAATACCATATGGGAATTTCATCTTTTAGTCTATTTTACTCACCATCCTCTTTTAAGTAGAGCCTTACAATCTCTAGTCACCTGAATTGGTATGGTTTCCCACTTCCCAACTACCTGATGTGGAATTAGTCGCAAATTTCATTCAGATTGCTGAAGCAGCAGAGCTAGCAAAGGACAAAGCACAGCTGAAGTCCAGCAAACTTCCAGTTATCTTAATGTTAATACCTTGTTAGAGGGAAAAGTGATCTTTAACTTGACAATGGCAAGGCCTCTAGGTCCTCCTTAGCATATGAAAATCCTTTTTAAATCTTGCTTTTTTCTTACCTCCCCCAACTCTGCAAGTATATAATCAGTCATCCCTCACAGGCCCAGGGCAGCTGCTCTTCCTGCCCACAGGTCCCATCCCAGGCTGTAATAAAACTACTATTTTGCACCAAAGACATCTCAAGAATCTTTCTTGGTGGTCGGCTCCAGACCTCACCTATATTCCAGAATTTCAAGATCAATCAAACTTTTGTGGTTCTCCAGTAATGACATTTTGGTAAAAATAATAAACATTAGAGATGGTTTAGAGTACTATATTTTTTTCATTTTTTAGCCTACATATAAGAGAAAATACTTCTCAATCTTGGAAGAGAAACATGCAAGTGAAAATGTTTGAGGTCATACTCCCAAAATAAGCAAAAACTTCTGTCAAAATTGAGGCAGAATGGGACAAGCAGTGATTCTATAATGGTGCTGTAAGAACTCTGAAAATACATCCATCCAAAAAACAGTAAGACAATTGGCAAAATATGTCAAAACCAACCTTTTTAGAATCCTGAAAATTAATCAAAAACTTGCAAAAATTCAGTGAATATGTATTTAAGAAAAATGAGTGAATTCCTCTACAATGAGATGTGTATTAACTTACCTCATCCCATATCCCTCTCCTCCGTTCTACAATAACTTTGGAAATGGCAGCCTGAATATCAGAGTAACTGTGCAAATCAGTAGCCTGTAGCCACTGGAAGGAGTAGAACAGGTTTAGAGTCCTTGGAGTCCCCAAAACTCCTCTCCAAGGACTGTTAATATTTGAACAATGTGAGAGTTCCCTGAAAAGCATCATTCATGCTTTTGTCTTCATTTAATTACACCTAGAGTTTGTTCAGTAGTTGAAAACAATAAGAGAAAACAATATACCATCAAGCTGTTAGAGGTGGAGTTACCAAACAAGAGGCTGGATAGAAACTTTAAAAGGAAAATGTAGGAAACAAGGTATCCTTAGCAGGGAGGGCAGGGCATGAAAAGCTCTGCAGATTAGTAGAAACTGGGAAGGCCAGGCATATGGATGTGGCCAAACAATAGGTCAAGAAAGATCTTAAAAGGCTCCAGTTGGCCTTGAGATTCTTCATGAGGCTGAGAAATAATTGCATGCTGCAGACCATGAAGGCATGACCCAACAAATACACAGAAAACATCTGAAAAGCCAGATTCAAGGCATTACAGGAAGTTTCTGTTCCCACTTAGGGAACACTGACCTCAGTGGCTGCAAATTTCAAAAACGGATTTTAGGGAATTAGTCTAAGAACATCACTAAACAAACACAAATCAAAAGGACCAACTTCAAAAAGGGGAATACATTTCCCTAATTCCCACACTATATTATTTATAATGTTCAACTTTTAGTTAAAAAAATGAGACACGAAAAGAAACAGGAAATATAGCGCGCGCATAGGAAAGAAAGGGAAGTCGGTAGCAACCGTCCCTAAAGGAGTCCAGAGTTTGAACTAATTCTACAACGACATTGAAGCAATGATTAAAATATTTCAAATATCTAAATAAAATCATGTCTCATCCAATGAAAAAGCAACATCTCACCAAATCAGTAAAGATCTATGGTATTAAAAATAAGCACATAGATCTTTTGGAGGTGAAAAACATAACAAGTGACAAATTCACTATATGGTCTCAATAGCAGACTTGAATTAACAAAAGAAAGAATTCACAAAGTTGAAGATGTTTCAACTGGGAAGATCTAGTTTGAAGAACACAAAGAAATGTGAAGAGAGTGTTAGACACCTGTGGAACTCCACCAAAGGGACCGACATACACCCAAGAGAAAAAATCTATAAAAATATTTGAAAAATAATGCCTGAAAATTGTCCAAATTTGATAAAAACCAATGATCTAAACGTACAAGAAGTTCAATAAACTTAAAGTAGGAAAAACTCAAAAGATATTCACAACTAAACATGTCTTATTCATACTGTCAAAAATAAATGCAAAGATAGAATCTTGATAAAGCAACAGAAGAAAAGTGACTCATCGTGTTCAAGGGATCCTCCGTAAGATTAGTAGTTGATATCTCAAGAGAAATCATAAAGGTCAGAAAACAGTGGGGTGTCATAGTCAAAGTACTAAAAGGAAAAGGCTGTCAACAAACAATTCCATATCCATTAAAATGTCTTTCAAAAATAGAATATAAATTAAGACATTCCAAGATAAACAAGAACAGAAAGTATCTGTTGCTGTCAGGACTTACAGACAAGAAATAGTAAAGGGAATTATTGAAACTAATATGAAGGGACACTAGATGTTTGATATTTCACACAAAGAAAGATAATCAGGAACTGTAAACAGATATATAAATATACAATATCAGTGGAATTGTTTATAATTCTTCTCCTGTCTGACCTACAAACGACTGAATACAGGAATGATTACAATTATTGTTGATGGGCTTACTATCTATGAAAATGTCATTTGCCTGACATGACTCTGCAACACCATGCAAGAAGGAGGGAAAGGAGCTCTCCAGAATAAAAATTGTGTATACTATAGAAATTGTTATGAATTCAAACTAAATTGCTTGATGTTAAGAGGTTAATTGAACTCTCCACCCCCACCACCAGGGAAATCATTAAGAAAATTATGAAAAATACATTACAAAAAATGAATTTTCTACAAAAATTATCTATTTAGTACAAGTTATCAATAGAGGAATAGATGGGCAAAGACCTAAGATCGAAGACAGGCTTCCTGTGAAGCCTCTTGATGGTGATCATTCTTTTCCTCTTCCAGCTTCTGGTAGCCCCAGATACTCATGGGCTTTCAGCAGCATACTTCCATCCCTGCTTCCATTTTAACATAATCATCTTCCCTCTGTTTGTGTGAGTCAGCACATCTTCACATGGACTTCCCTCTGGGTCTTCATTTTCTCTTGTTATCATGATAGTAGTCATATTGGACTAGGATTCTCACCCTAATAGACTATGACCGCATCTTAGTCTGCAAAATCCTGTTCCCAAATGAAGTTGCATCTATACCTATGATACATGGGACAGGACTTCAACATGCCTTTTTGGAGGACACAGCTAAACCCATAAGAATAGCCAAAATAATCTTAGAAAAATAAAAAGAAAGTTGGCATTTTCACACTTCCAGATTTCAATGGTAACTACAAAATGTTATCAGTCAGAAGAGTGTGATACTAGCCTATATACGCACATACAAATAAATGGGATAGATTTGAGACTCTCAAACTAAAAACTTGCATTTATGGGTAATTGCTTTCTGTTAAGGGTGCCAAAGAATATAACAGCAAAAAGAATTGGGTTGTTTTTTTATCCCCCCACACCACAATGGAGCTGGGAAAATTGCATGCTCACACGAAAAAAAAAAAAAAATTTGGTAATAATAGCCAAAATGTGAAAAACATCCATATATCAATCAACTAAAAATTAAGTAAAAATGTGGATTAGCCATATGGTAGAATTATTTAGTAATAAAATGAAATGAAGTTTTAACACATGCTACATGTATAAAGCTTGGGAATTTTATGCTAAGCGAAAAAAAGCCATATACAAGTAACCAAATATTCTGTGACTCCACTTCTATGAACTATCTAGAAAAGGTAAAATAAAGAAGAAGAAAGTAAACTAGTCCTTGACAGAAACTGGGTAGAGAAGATAATTAGGAGAGAATGCTAATGAGCGTGGGATTTCTTTTGTGATGAAAAGTCAATGACTTTACCAATAGAAAAATAACCTTTGTTGGTTTACCTTAAAAAAAAAAAAAAAAAAAAAATATATATATATATATATATATATATATATATATATATATATATATATCTTTAAGGACTTGAAGTTTAAAGTTGTTTTTTGAATCCAAATTGCACTGTCAACATGCTTTTGTTTATTCCGTCAACGAGCAAGCACTTGTACTTGGTATTTGTTCATAGATTAACTTAATTACATTATTTTGTTACTGTATTTTCATCATAAATTTTGCATTAAAGTTAATAGTGTACTGTGGCAAACTGTATAAGTGAAAGTTATTGTGAGCCTTTGCTCTGAATTGTAATTATGCTATCAAGTTGAAAGAAACCCTTTGAACCAAAGTAACAGCCATTTTGTTAGTTAATATAACTGTTTTTAGATTATTTATTTATTTATTTGAGAGAGAGAGAGAGAGAGAAGACAGCGTGAGCAGAGGGAGGAGCAGAGGGAGGGGCAGAGGGAGAAGCAAGCTTCCTGCTGAGCAGGGAGTTCCATGAGAGGCTGGTTCCCAGGATCCGGGATCATGGGCTGAGCTGAAGGCAGACACCTAACCAGCTAAGCCACCCACATGCCTCTAGTTAATATAACTTTAATTCTTAAATTTTAATCAGATATAACTTGGAATTTCTTTTATTTTCAATAGGTCCAAAAATGCAATCAACAACTACTATAAAATTACAGAAACAACATACTGATATACAACAATTAAAAACAATTGAATTCTAAATTTATTGCCATAATTGTGTCAAAGAGGTTTAAAAAACATTATTTATTTGAAGTTTGCTTCTTTTTTACTACTATCTTTAAACAAGGTTAATAAATATGTAAAATTAATTATTTCTGTTAAATGGCAGCAATAATTTCTAAATACTATTTTTCTTATTTATTTATCTTACATTTAAGGATCCATATGACTGAGGCACCTGAATGGTTCAGCGGCTGAGTGTCTGCCTTTGGCTCACACAGTTCTTCTCCTAGAAATATGTCTGCTTTGCTTTGCAAAATAAAGCAAATATCACTGATGTCAGAACACTGCTTATGATAGAAAGGCATTGCCTTAATCAGCTTTTGTTACAGGCATTTAAAGAACAGTACACAGAACACAAAAATAACATGAATTATTATGCAATTTATATCAAATATCATTTAATATGGAGCTTTGGCTAAAGGTCTTATATGGAATTCTGGCAATAAACTAATTCATAAATTACAAAGAACAATTTATTTCCAAAATTCTTAAATATATGAACCTAGTTATGAGTAATTACTTTAGTTCAGAGAAAAATAGTTTTCACTGGCCATTTCTTGTTATATCAGACCATTCCCGAATGTTCAGTTGGCTTCATGACTTAGGTATGATTAGCATTAGGTGAATATATTCTTAATATGAATCCATTACAGAGATATGAAAATAATACAAAATGTAGGTTCAACCAAGTTACTAAAGTTCACAAAACAAAAACTTTTATTTGCCTATTTTTTTAACAGAGTAGATAAACCTTTTCTTCAAAGCCTATTAATCACTGCCCATAGGTCACTGTCAGTAAATGTAGCCTAAATTATCCATAATTTATCCTATACCAGAAACTGTTTGGCTCTGAAGTTTTTGTACACTACAAAACATCCATTCTGTAATGCTTATGCAGAACTGTTTTAGTACAGGTTTTTTTCCAGATATATCTAAACATTTTTTTATCCTATCTCTCTCTCTCTCTTTTTTTTTTTTTTTTTGTAATAAAACAATAAGTATGATCACAGGTGACTAGCTGATCCTATTTGTCCAAAGCAAAATGACAAAGAGGAAAGTAACTGAAATTTCCACCCTCACCAGGACCATCTACATATATTTTGAAGCTCTGTGCAAAATGAAAATCGTTAAAAAATCTGGCAAAAATGGTAAGTAAGGGTCGTACCATATAAAACGTTTCAATCCTTCAATGATCTTTTTTACTCCGCACTTGCCACAGTGTTTTAATTTGCCATGTAATATTGTTCTAACAACAAAAAAAGTAAATTATTAACATGCATTTTACCAATTATTGTTATGGTATGGAATTATATTTTTAATGCAAATATCAGAGCACTTAGTTCATATGTGGAATCACCTAAATTACACAGTTTATATTTCTTGGTTCATTTATCAAAAGCTTCTCAATCTGGCTAAATGAGATGATCACAAGCTAGATTTAGAAGGTTGAAGTAGGAACAGGCTCTCTGGGCACAGGACAGGCTGAAGGAGTGCTCCCTTGGGCGTGGGAACATTTGTGGGGGAAGTGCAGACTCACACTGGGGCCTCAGGACAGTCTCTCACTGACTGTCTCATAGGACAAGCTTGGGTCTGAGGGGACACAAGGTGTTCCAGTTGGGGACACGGAAGCCATGTATGTTTCTTTCTTACAGACTCTGTCCCCACTCCACTGCAGAGGGGCAACCTCGAGGATATTGCAACCACCTTACCCTGATCCTCCTCATATCAATGAGGGTGGAAGAAACAGAGGTATCTTGGTGGGTGCGGAGGAAGGGAGGGGGAGGATAGGCAGGGAGAGTCCACCAAAGAGAGAGGGAAGAGGTGGACAACTCATTCACGTAGATGAAGAGGTAACAAGAAATACGACCGTAGTTGATTTGAAGCTTTAAGATTCTGGAACATGCTCGATTATCTCAACGAACATCATTTAGAAAACACAAATTCAACATAAAATTAATAATTTAAATCCAGTGACTGCAGAGCATTAAACCCCAACAATAGCACCCTTCTGGCCCTGTGTGGCTGTACTATGCACACTTGTACAAAAACAGACCTGACTTGGGTGTTGTGAAATTAGGAGCATGTTAAAAGAAACCAACCATCATGGTAGTTTGTTACAGAGATAAATATTGAAAGAGACAACTTACATTACTAGAAGTAGGCTTTGAAAGTATCATAATTTACAAATTTTTAGAATTGCATGGTTTGACACTACATTGGAGGCAATGTAAATTCAATGAATGTACTTTGTGTGCACAGTGCCTAGTTGTTGGGCAATATGCAAGCTAAAACAAATGAAACAATGTCCAAAATACCCTATGCAAAGTTCTCCATGAGAAAACACAAAAAGTCAAATATTTACACAAAATTGGCAAACATCTAAAAACCCAGATAGTTTTTCATGAGAAAAATTGAAAACAAATATCTTAATATATTTGTTGACTACAAGTTTGATATTATTATTAGTTCAAATAACATCACAAATTCATTTTATTATGTTTGAAAATATTATGTATTTATAAAAATATCTGTACATACAACATTTTTACATAATTATTATTTACGTAAAATTAAACTGAGATCATATGTGCCATCTAATACTCAGATAAAGAACAGATGAAACAGGCTTATAATTCTTAGAACAACACACGTGGGTTGATGTGTATGTGATTCAAAAGTCATATGAATATTCTCATCTAATGTACCTTCCTATAAATAATTAATAATGGGAATAAAAATTTCATCCCCTTCTTGTAGTTTTTAATAAAAAAGTTTTTTTACATTCAAGAGAAAGAGTTTGTACTCATAAATACTTCAGATAAGAAAAATTAAGTTCTAAAATCTTAATTGAAGAGCTAGAATTGAATCTAAGGAATTCTGACTTTCAATCCATGGACATTTATTATCTGGTTGGCTTATATCATCATTGTAGAAAATTAAACACAAACTCGAAAAACATGGCATTTTCATAAAAGATTGCTTTATAGAAAGAAATATGTTTGGGAAGAAATAGTGTTAAACATTCACCTACTTCAAAAGTGAGTCCTACTTGTTGATATGTGATGGTCTTGAGACTCTGGAATGATTTTATGAAGATATTTTCATTCTGTGAATATTTGAGCTTCTTCATAGCATAGATATTTCTGAAAAGAAACAAACACAGTAAGTGGACTATAACATTTGCATCTCATTTAATGTGTTTGAGTGGCAAGGAAAGCACAAGAGAAAGGAATTTTATAAACTAAAGGATAGGTTTTGGTGTAAATTACAAGATAATGCCTACTTTGGGGAACATATCAAATATATACAGTATGGTATATATTTGGACAGATGGACCACCATCTGTCCCAGATGACCTCCATCTGACTGGTTAAATTATCAGTATGTTCTGGAACTGCCAAATGTTAGTGTTTTCCAAATACATGGCTGCCATATTGGAAGGAATTCTTACCTCACAGGATACTGCTCTGAAATCTAGGTCAAGAAAACCAAACCAACAAACAAAAAAAGCTACTTTTCAAGCATTTATTATCAACATCACATTAATTTAACTAGATGACAATTTCATTCCCAGAAGTAGTTTTGTAAATTATTAGTAAAGTATATAAATGGCTGGAGTGTGGCACTGGCCATAGAAGGGCCAATATAATTTACAAAATATTGAGAATATCATAATTCATTTTTTTGTTAAAAGTAATATAATGTTAATGCAGATGAAATACAAGACTCAGGAAAATATAATAAAGAACAATTAAGGGCACATAATATATTGTCCCTTGAATGTAACTATTATAAACATGACAGTATATTCCATATTGTCCTTCTATGTATATTCAGAAATATTTTCAGATCACTAGGATTAAATAAAATAACATATTAAAACATCAGCACAATGGCTTATCAGTATAGGATATTAAAAACTGTGGAAAATAAAATGAGATCAATGTACCTGTTTGACTAAACTTGCCATCATTTGGGATAATTTTAGGAGTCTTTCTGTTACTGATGTGTTATTCTAAATTGTACAGAGAAAATACAAGGGGTATTTATGCATATTCAGAACTATTGACCATTAACCAGCTGTGGATTTTCCACTTTCAAGTATAATTAGTATTTTGTTTTCTAATTTTACTTAAAAATTATGTAAGTTACATGTTATACAACATAAATGATACACTTGCATGTTCCTGGTATCCAGAGAACACGCAAATGATCACACACCTGTTTTAACTCATAGGTATTCTGATTCACACTTAAGTTTAGTTTCTCTATAGGTACATGAATTTCCACACTCCAACTCGGGAATAAATAACTCTGAGGTCTTGTCTTTGTGTTGTTTTCCACAGTACGTGAATTTGGCGTCCAGTTTGGTTGCAGTTCCTTTAATCTTGTTCCTAATCCTCGCTGAAGTGAAAGCCAAAAAGTATGGTGGATCATAGCCAGAATCTGCTAGAGCCCAATGAGAATTTAGAGGAGGATATTCTTTTTAATGTTCCAGTCAGGGATCCCTGGGTGGCGCAGCGGTTTGGCGCCTGCCTTTGGCCCAGGGCGCGATCCTGGAGACTCGGGATCGAATCCCACATCGGGCTCCCGGTGCATGGAGCCTGCTTCTCCCTCTGCCTGTGTCTCTGCCTCATTCTCTCTCTCTCTCTCTGTGACTATCACAAATAAATAAAAAAAAAAAAAAATTAAAAAAAAAAAAATAATGTTCCAGTCAAATGAGAATTCAGATGAAGATATGGAACAATGTAATTTAGGAAAAAATATGGGCTTGCCTGGATTGTCAGCGCAAAGTCATGCCATGAAGGAAACCAAGACCGTGCGCTTGCCTACAAACTTTGGTGTTGGAGAGTAAGTTAGGTGGAAATAACACACATTTGTATGTATAGCAGGTGCTAACAATGCACACTGCTGAACATAACTCAGGCAGACAAACTATTATATTTTGACATTCAATAAAATGGTATCTGAACTAAACCTTCTAATGGATGCCATTATTTAGGTGGGAATGGAGGTACCGCTACAAAAGTCATACCTGCAAGCAATCCATATACAACTCTGTGACAAGGAATTCATTGCTAATACAACAGATGTGAATAAAAACAGGACATGCTTGTAGAGAAAGTAGCTCTGAACACGTGGACTCTGATAGCAACAGATCCAGTTTCATCAGACCTCTACCCGATGTCGGTTCTATGTTTGGAATCCAAATAGTCTCTAACATGTAATAAATATCAAGACTCGATTATGTTGGAAAAAAGTGCCATTGTTTTGTTTTGTTTCAGAAAGAGTGATGATCGAGATCTAAGTTCTTCCAGGATTTCAGTTATAGTAAGTCAAAAGAATCACACAAGTAACATCAAATGAAGTGAACTGTGGGGATTTTTGTGGCTCTGGGGAGAGCCTGTCCATGGCTGGAGGGGCAGCTGAAGAGTGCAATCTGGACTCTTAATTGGGATCTTCTAAAGTGCAAATGTCAAATGTTGATAACTTACTAAAATTCTAAACCTCTCTACTGATCTAACAGTAGCTGCCTCTTAGCTACAGGTTGATGACTTTCATTTGAATTTTACATAGTTAAATTATGTATTCAATTACCAGAGTCACAGTAGCACCTATTGTTAGGTATGGGGATTTATATCACTCTTCCATAATTTAAGGTTTGGATTTTCTGGCTTTATTACTTAAGAAGCTTCCTATATTGTGTCATGACTACAGTCTCTGTTTTCCAACATTCTACCTGCCAAAGCCTTATCACTGCCCATCAGTGGAGAGCGGTGGTCTTCACTGAAGCCATCCTGAGCTAGACTGATGAAATTCCTGGTTCTGTGCCTGCCATCCTACACAAGGCTGGTTTCTCTGATAATCTTGGAGATTCCATAAGTTACCCCAACACCCTTTAAAACATTCCCTTTTTTCTCTTTAAATAATGGCTTTTTAAGGCATTATTTCATTACTAAGAATCCTAAGGCTGAAAACTTTCCCACTGTGGTGTGCGTGTGTACGCGCGTGCACCCATGCAGTTGCCTTTGCTCTCTGTTTACTTTAAAACCAAGCAGTAAGAAATTAATCGCCTAAGCAATGATTTTGCATATCACCCATTAAAAATCCTCATGGAATGGTGGAAATTGTGGGCACAAGACACTGGCATGTTACAAAAACATAATCTTTAGAAGTCATGTCAATAGTCCATATGTATTTATGGAATGTTATAATAAAGCAATATGTAAACAACATTTTTTAGCTCCTTTCCTAGTGA
The DNA here is from genome assembly GCF_048164855.1 of Canis lupus baileyi. Taxonomy (NCBI): domain Eukaryota; kingdom Metazoa; phylum Chordata; class Mammalia; order Carnivora; family Canidae; genus Canis; species Canis lupus. The sequence goes on from NC_132841.1 coordinate 86,138,856, forward strand.
ACTGTCAGTTTGGAATGAAAAGTCAATGTCCCTTTAAAAAGGGAAGAATTCTGAGACTTTATGCTATCCAGCTTGGAAATTCTGATTTTCAGATGCTTTTCCTATGCATTATTAGAAAAGCCTCACTCAATGATTATACTGCATAGACTCCAGCTTCTAATGCAATAACAGCATCCCCACATATAAATTCACTGAAAAGTGTGCAAAAAGAGTCAAAAATTTCCCCCAATTTAAGGAATATCATTTGTATACTTCATTTTTAAAAAATATTTATTTATTTATTTGAGAGAGTGTGCACATGAATGGGGGAGGGCAGAGGTACAAAATCTTCAAACAGACTTCCGTTGATTAAGGAGCTTGACATGGAGCTGGATCTCAAGAATCATAAGATCATGACCTGAGCCGAAACCAAGAGTCAGACACTGAGCCACCCTGGGCACCCCTACTCTCACTACATCTAATCGGTTATTAAGTTATCCTAAAGTATAGAGAATTTAAGCATTTGGCATACACTTATATGTTGAATATATAAACCTTGTTAGGCACTGTGGCAGGGCTGAGCAAACAAAATTATATTATCTCTACTTCGTTTCTTCAAAAAATGATCAATTAACTGAGGGAACCCTCCAACAATGTTGGCCAGAATGTAAATTGGTGCAGCCACCGTGGAAGAGTATGGAGGCTCCCCCCAAAAATATTAAAATTATTAAAAATAATGTAGGATCTACTAATTCCACTACTGAATATTTACCCAAAGAAAACTAAAACACTAATTCAAAAAAAAGATATATATAATATATATATTATATACTATATTATATTATAAATTATAATATAAAATATATATAAATTATAATATAATATATAAATTATAATATAATAATAAATGATATTATAAATTATTAATATAAATTATATATTATAAATATATATTATATATATATTATATATATTATATATATATATATCCCTATGTTTGTTGCAGCATTATTTACAATAACCAATATATGGGAGCAGCCCAAGGATCTATTGATAGATAAAGAAGATATACATATACTTATCATATACTAAATATTATATATATGATTACACACAATAGGGTATTACCCAGCCATAAAAAAAAAAAAGATATCTTGCCACTTATGACAACAAATGAATGGACCTAGAGGGTATTATGATAAGTCAAATAAATCAAAGAAAGACAAATATAATTTCACTTATATGTGGAATCTAAAATAAAACAAAACAGATAAATAGACAAAAAAAGTAGAATCAAGCCTATAAATACAAAGAACAAATTGATGGTTGTCAGAGAGGTGCAGGGTGGGGGATGGGAGAAATAGGTGAAGAGATGTGACGATACAGGCTTAGAGTTATGGAATGAGCCACAGGAATAAAAGGGAACAGCAGAGGGAATATAGTCAGTGATATTGTAACGGTGTTACATGGTGACAGATGGTAGCTGCACTTCCAGTGGAAAAAGCATAATGTGTAGAGTTATTGAGTCACTATGTTGTTCACCTGAAACTAAGGCAATATTGTATGAACTATACTAAAATAAAAAGAGAGAGAGAGAGAGAGACAGTGAGTTGAAGAAATAGAAATTGAGTGAGAGCAAGAAAGAGTGAAAAGGGAGAGCTCATGTGCGTGCCTGCCTGTATGTGTGCGCGGGCGTGTGCATCTGCTATCTCCCCTTAGGTAAATGTTTGAGGAGCAGCTTGGAGTGCTCTAGGAAACACGGATTAGACAATGGGATTGGCCTAGTTCATAAGATTTATTATGTTGATCATTCATGTTCAATGCAAGAGTCAGTAATAATTCTTTTAAAGGGCTAGATAGTAAGTATAAGTTTCTGTTTTAGTGGGCTGCCGCTCTTTGCAACCCATAAGAAGCCATAAACAATACATAGTTTACCTTGGGTGTCCTCTCTGTGGGTAACCGCTCCCCTCCCCGACCTATGGCAGGCACTAACATGTTTTCCATCCTTCAGGTTTATCTTCTGCAGAATGCCATAAAAAAATGACGGAGATTTGGGGCCCAACATTTCATCTCCCAAAGACATTTAAGATGCATCCATATTGTTATTTGAACAGATAATTTGTTCCTTTGGAACAGAGGAGCATTCCACTGGCCCCGTATATCATTTTTTTTGGGGGGGGACAGTGATTCCGTTTATTTATTGTTTAACAGTCGTGAGTTACAGTAGGACTTAACCCCTCACCAGACTGGACATAAACCATCTCTTTGTAAAAAGGCTCTTTTTTTCCAAACATTACGTCCAAAGGATGAATGGTCTGTTTGCACCCAGTGCCATCCAAATGTTCAAGTCAAAAATATTTATACATTTTATACTTAGTTCTTTTCTTTTTGGTCTGCTAAAAATAGTATTGCAAGTTTTGGCTTCTTTTGACATAAAAATTACAATCATGTGCAAAACGCTAACAATGAAAGGGTTGATCAGATTTCAAGCAGGTTGTCCAATCTGAATGCTTTAAATTGACTTTACCCCTCATATGTAGAAATCAATCTTGGATTTTCAGTTTCTGGTGATAAGTATATGCAGGGTTTTGTGTGAATCTGTTTTCCTCTGACTTTCTTAAATACTTAGAAGTATAGTTGGGTAATCAAGTGATAAATACATGGTTAACTTCAAAATAATCTCTAAATGTTTTACAAAGTAGTGGCATCATTTTGCATTACCACAAGCAATAAATGACAGTTTCTGTTGCCCTCTTCCTTGTCATTTGTTGTGGTCAGTTTTTTGTGGTTTTTTTTTTTCAGCTATTTGCATAAATGTGTGGTGGTAGCATATTCTGGTTTTGATTTGCATTTTTCTCAAGACTAATGATGTCGAGCAACTTTTTTATATTTAATTGCTAACCACTAACCATTTCCCATATTTGCCAAAGTGCTTGTTCATGGTGTTCTGTCCATTTTAAAAAATTACATTATTTTCTAGTTGAGTTTTAAACTTTTAAATTATTAGACACTTAAAGATGTAGTTCATTAGTTTATAAAATAAGAATATAAATAGAAGGCACATAAATCGGGACATAAATGAATTTCCGTAAAGTGCTTTACACATAATATATGTTCAGTATACATTATCTATTGCCAGTGATGGTCCATTCAGGGGAAACAGGTTATGCCTCCTCACATACAATTAAAAAAAAAAATAGATACATGGTAGGAAGAGTTATGGAATTTAAATTTCCAAGAGCTAATCATACATCATGAGTTCCTCTTTAGTCAAACAAACTCAATGTATTATAACTACATATAGTTTGGTCATCTGTTATTGAACAAAAAGCAAAAAAAAAAAAAAATGCTAGAAACATATTGTTGGAGATTAAATTACCTAAATTGTGATGACAATTTTAGAAGGCTAGGATTACAATCTAACTATCGGAAAAGACATATTCCAAAATAACTACTTTTATTTTTGGTAAGCAGAAAGCATTTTTCTCTTTCATGATCCACTTGGTTGAAAGAAATATAAAATCATGAGATAGATTTAATTACAAAGGCAAGTGTAGTTTTACCCTTGAAGAGCTATTCTCTTAATATGTTATATTCTCTTTGGCTCAAAACTAAAACTTTTTTATGATAAGACACTTCCCTCTGTCCATTTGACTGTATCCTATCAATGAGAAAATGGGCAATTTGTTTCTCATGTGAGTATGATGATCTATCTTTAGTGCCCTGTTTTCTGCCCTGTGGAGATGAACACATTTTGTGACCGAAGAATGATGGAGACTCCTTAAGCAGTGACCGACATTAACACTTGTTTCTCCTATCTCCCCAACAATGCAGGAATAATAGAGTGGAATTGAATGGCCATACTTAACTCTAGGGTATAATCTATGGGATTGCTACACAAAGATCTGGGTCATTTATCTTTATATTGTATTCTCTATCAATTTGTAGTATATTAACTCTCATTTTATGGTGAGAATTTTATTCCATTATTAAAAAAAATGTTTCAGAGATAAAATTGTATAAAATGTTTGAGTCATTTACATATGGATAGAGAACATAAAACTATATTTCCAAATACTTTGAGGACATAAAAATTTCTAATAAGAGGACATTTTTATACAAACTCTACAACATGAATTGAAGCTCTAAGTCAATCCTCATTTAAACTGGTAAAATAATGTAGATAAAAATGCATTTTGAGAATGCACAGGTGCTCGTTTATACTTTACTTCAGTTATGCCTTTTGTATTTTCCTTATTCACTCAAAAATCCATGTATTCATTACAGAATGTTTTCATTCCTTCACTTTAAAATTCCTATAATGGATGTATTAAGAGCAAGACATTTTGTAGCAAAGTGAGTAGCTTCAATAATGACATAGATTGATTCAATTAAAAATGCCTCATTGTAACAGTAGTTGCTTTCCATTGTGTAAAACCTAAAATATTTATTTATTTATTTATTTATTTATTTATTTATTTATTTATTTATTTATTTATTTTATAGAAAGAGAGTGGGGGAAGGAGAGGGGAAAGGGATAGCAGGAGAAGGAGGGAAAATCCTACACTCACTCTCTGCTGAGGACAAGCCTGACACCCAGGCACCTCCCCCAAACTGTTTTTAATGTGGATATAAATTTGATGTATTTGTCTACCTAATTTTGTTCTAAGTATATTTAAATTTTAAATCAAAAGTTTTCTCAAAGAAAATGTTAGCAACGATATTTTTAAGAGTTCTATACTCATATTTGAGAGGAGAAAGAAGAAACCTAAGGAAATTAAATTCTATCCCCCAAAAACCAATATATGAAAATCCATGTTTGAACCTGGGTCCCATAATTTCCAATTAAGTTACATAATAAATGCTCATTATTATTAACATGCTGCTTTTTAATTTTTCTCATAAGCTTAAATTATTCTCTCTGTTACTTTATGGATATTAGAATTTTTGTTCCTTTAATAACACAGAATTTATGTGTGTTTAAGTTAGAGGTGGGTTTACATTAGCTTAACTTATCCTGATATTAAAAATCAATTACCAAATTATTTGGAGGGAAATTTATTTAAAGAATTTGTAAAAGCCTGAATAATTAAAAAATTGCTTGCCTTTATATGTTCATCTCCCCGCCCAAGAATTTTGCAAGCTATAAACAATTTGGAGGTAGTTTTTACAGAAAGGCAATTTATCTCATAGAAATTAATATTAATGATTAGCATTATCTCATCTAAGATTATATCTAATTAAAAAAATTCTCTGGGTTACTAATGACATGTTAAGTGTTTTGCTTGATGTGCATCATTAGATCTTTGAGGCTACAGAATGACCCAAATAAATGATCTTTCCAATATTTTGTAAGAAGGACTACCTTACAATTTGTTTTTTTTATCTTTGCTCCATATTTGACATCAACATCTTAACTGTGATAATTAGATTAGAAACATTAACACCAGGCATGTCTTTTGTTGTTGTCCTTGTTGTGGTTCTTATTAAGTACACCCAACACCAGCTGAATTCCCCGCAGTGAGATCGAGACTGGAGCTGAGATCAAGAGTCTGACACCCAACCAACTGAGCCACCCCGGCACCCCAACCAAGTATGTTTAAACAGTCATACAGTCTCAAGGGTTATTTATTTATATCACAAGGGTGATTTATTTTTTTATATTATGAAAATTCTAAAAAGGAATTATTAAGTATATGTCCTGGATAATAGCTATTGGCTAACCCTTGATGTAGACATGTGGAATACGTGTAGATATACGGAAAATATGTGTGTGTGTGTGTGTGTGAGTGTACAGAGAGAGAGAGTGAGAGAGAGAGAGAGATGTTCAAAAGCTCTAAGAGGTCTTTGGTTAAGTTTGGCTAAAGTAGAACTGATGAAGACCTTGCAGAATTTGTTGCAAGCAAGAGTGAAAATAACGTACACCCCTGTTTTTCTTATTTGGATTCTGAACCAATCAAGATAAACATAGAAGTGAGGCACAGTGAAATCAGAATGTGAGCTTTAGAGCTTGTGGATTTGTTATCAGATTTGTTGGCCTTGGTGCTTAGCAACAAGAACTTCTTTCATGGCTCCCCAGCATGCAGCAGCCATACTAAGTCAGTTACATACGGAGCAGGGACTTTATTGCTAAATTTACAACATGGCAGAAGGCAGATCAGAACTCATGCTCACTGCAGGCTGAGACATCCTAAAGAGAAAAGAATGTGTGGAGGCGGGGCGGGGTAATTTCGCCAATCATGTAAATCACCCACACCTCCCCGTTAAGGTAAAAGTGAACTGGGGACAAGAGTAGTAGCTGAGAGATATTTGGATTTATTTCTATGTGGAGTGGGGTATATGCTTGTCAATATTAATCCAAAGGAAAAGCAAAGTAGGATGACAGGTAGAGAAAATCCATACTTGTGGAGGTACCAGAATCATTATTTATTATTTTTTAAACAAGTTCCTTGCTCTCAGGCACAGGGACTCTGAGCTAATAAAAATTATCAAGAAGAAGGATATTAGAAACTTGAGTATTGAGCAAGGGCACTGCTCCCATGTGACGCATATGTGAATCTATTGTGAGGATCATAAGAATATTTCTATAGAATATGTCTTCTATATTTTTAGAGTCTGGAGCTGCTCTTAAGGGCCTCAATTTTGAAAGATGACCTCAAATTATTTTAAGTAAGAAATGCAAATGGTAACATTTTTTTTTTCCTCATGGGACACAACTATGTTTCTCTTGAAAGAAGAAAAAATGATAAGATGTCAAGAATAAATTCTCAAAGTTACTGACCAGCAGTAACCAAAGAATTTTGACTAAAATATTTAGATGTAGATAATAATATGCAAATGAAATAATGTTATTAAAATTAATGTCCTTACACTTTCATAAATTAACATTCTAAATTCTAAGAATTTATTTTATACATTCTCCAACCTCCATTTTTCCCAAGTTTTCAGAAGACATTCAAATGCATCATATTATTAAAGGGAAGCAAAAGAATGTTTTAGCTCATCAAATTAAACATGCAATAGAATGAGCAGAGTTTTACTGAACAATTTTTGATAATAGGATTCCTATTTTTACACATAGTTGTTTTCACTTAATGTCTTCTGGATAGTGATTTTTTAAAACAACATGGACTATTTGGGGTAAATGGTCCCAAGGATACCAATTATTCAACAGCACACAAGTGTGAAATGATTTTGGTGAGTCACATACACTCTATTTCAGGAGGCTTGGGAGAGCAGAGTTACCAGAATGAGAAGGATTTTGACTGCTGAGGATACTACGGAAACATTAAAGTCCATAACCCACCATCAAAGATTTATGAGTAAGAGATTTATATTCATTTTGTTTTAATTAGAGCAAACAACTTGCCTGTGGGGTGTCTACACTCAGAAAGATTTTGACATCACAACATATTTTATGTTCTCTAAGGAAAAATTAAAGAAAACCAAAGGATTTTCTTTCCGAGGCTCTGAATTACAAACAAAAGAGCCCGATTTACTTTGGGTTCTCAGTAGCATATTTATGTCTTCAGGGCCTATCATACTGCAACACTTCTGCATTCTAAGAAGAAAAGATTATGGTTCAAAAGTTCACATTTGTACCACTCTTGCAATTTTTCTTTAGATCTGCAGCTCTAAAAGTCATTTAAAACAAAAGTTTACTAAAAATCAAGTTTGCATTTGCTTCCTGCTGGAATGAATTGCTAAAGGGAACACACCACCCCGTGGAACATAATTGTACAAAGTAAACGCTCACTGAACATATCAGATCTTTGCTAAAGTCACTTACTGAATGGCTGTCGTTGAAGAATCATTTTTGTTTTAAATTCTCTTAAAAAGAAAAGCTTTTAGATACAGGAACATTTACTGCTGCCTATAAAAATCAAGTGTAATATTATGTATGTGTCTAATGTATTTTGTCCATGCATATCTTAAATGAAGCCATCTGTATTGTTCATATTCAATGTTGAATTATTTTGACATAAGTAAATCGTTTCCTGGTTTTTAATTTCAGTCAGTATTTATAAGAGATGACAAAAGTTAGATGACAGTAAAACTAAACTGAAGGAATTACAGAACAAGTTGAATTAGAATGTTTGTTCAAAGATTGAAAAAAGGTGCTATTGTTTATACTCAAAACTATTACCTGTCAGTGGCATTACTTCTTTTCCAAAGTCCTAACTTTATACAAAATTTAGACACAGAGAACCTAGATGTAACCTCTTAAGTGCTACCAATTTGTTCCCTAATTTCACTTACACATTTTTTACAGTGAAATTCCGAAGTGTCCCCTTGGAGGTAGGATGTCCACTAACATACATTCCCATGCCTTTTTTTAAAAAAAAAACCTAAGTCTTCTCTGAAGGCTAAGTTTCAGTATTTGGCTTACAAGATATTCACACACAGTAATTCCAAAGATTTTATCACACAATACAGAGAGAGGCACCTGGGGACCTGGGGAGTGCAGTGAGTTGAGTGTCCCCCCCCCTCTTTGTTTTGACTCAGGTCATGATCTTAGGGTCATGAGATGCGGCTCTACGTTGGGATCTGCACTTAGTGTGGGTTCTGCTTGAGATTCTCTCTCCCTCTCCCTATCCCCCTCCTGCTCATGCTCTCTCTTCTTCTCTAAATTAAATAAATAAATATTTTTAAAAAGAAAAAAAGAGAATTTTGCATGCTAAATTTCTCTTTATGGTTACATTTATATGTTTAATATATAAGGGAGAGCAAAAATTGAACTTGAAAAACTAAACTTTCACTGAAGAACATGATAAGGTTTAAAACTGCTATTTCTAACGCTGACCTTGGGAATGCCGGTTATATAACTTCTTGGTTTCCTGGTTTCCTTATAAAATGAAGACAACAATATTAACTATGTCATAATTTTTTTGAGGATGTAAAACACAGGAAACATTGCCTGACATGGAGTAACTGTTTTGTGTATTAGTTTTCATCATTATTTAGTCATATTTTTCCTGCTTTAAATTATATAATAGTGTCTCAGTTTCTTCATAATGTTGTAGGGCATACATTCAGAAATGGTTCACCACAAATGTTGAAGTAAATATCTATACATTCAACCTCACATTTTATCACTTGAAGTTCTCCACAGTTTATTCTACTTGATAGCTTAAACTAAATCACATCCTATTTTATTTGGTTACGGAATAGTCTCCTGCCTTATTTCCCAGATACCATCATTTATTCACTCTTATCTTGCCTTCATGATGGTGCTTGCATATTTTGCAAAGAATAGATTTAATGGTACCATTTTCCTGCTCAAAATAATTCACTGACTTATCAGGATAAATTTAAAATTTAGTAATGGCATACAGGTTTTCTTTCTTTCTTTCTTTCTTTCTTTCTTTCTTTCTTTCTTTCTTTCTTCCTTTCTTTCTTTTTGTGCTTTCTCAGATAATTTTCTCCTGTTGAAGACAAAGAATACAGCAGAAGAGTAGTGAGAGATATTAAAATCATAAAAGTCTCAACATGCCAAGATATTTGAAGCATTAAAGAGATCTAACATGCTGGATGTGAAATGTAGTGGCCTGTGTGCAAAAACTATAGAGAGCCAAAACCTCCAGAAGCTAAGGGAAGCCCACTGCTGACATCCAGAATATGTTTTATTTAAGGACCCAGTTAAACAAAAACTGAGTGTTAAGTTGGTTTTAGTTGGCATATTCAGAATTAAATTAATCTAAACAATAGATACAAATTTAAGATAAAAAATAAGCATAGAGCAGCCCCAGTGGCTTAGCATGTTAGCATCTGCCTTCAGCCCAGATGTGATCTTGTAGTTCCGGGATCGAGTCCCAAGTTGGGATCCCTGCATGGAGCCTGCTTCTCCCTCTGCCTGTGTCTCTGCCTCTTTCTGTGTCTCTTATGAATAAATAAATAAAATATTAAAATATATATATACTACTTATATTCTTCACATTTAATATATGTTTTATTTTATATGAAATATTATTTTACCTGTTGCATGTTATGAGATATTACTTATTCTGATAGTTTACAAATGAATTTCTGGTCGTGGTCAAAAATCAATTTATTATTCATCGGCTATACTATCAAAAGCATATGGAACATTAAAAGTGAGAGAATGTCTGTATATTTTTTTAACATTAGTTATCTTTAGATATTCCAATAATGGAAAATACATAACTTGGCTAGTGTTATGTATGATCAAATTACATTTGCAGGCACTTTAATAGACCAACGTTAAACTCAGGCAATTCAAAATCCCAAGCAGAGTTTGTTTGATTATATTTTAAATTTTAACTTATAAATTGAATAACCTAGTCTTCATTTCCTACATAAGTAGGCCCCCCTGGGGCATTCTCCTCACTAACCAAGGTTGGTATCATTTTTTCCACTCAGCCAAGATTTTAGTTTCATACTTTCTTTTGATAAACACTTTGCACAGCTCCATTGAATTAAATCGCATTAGGGAAACATGGGCCAAGTTAGATTTGACTTGTCTACCTAGCACTTAAAACCAACCCGAAGGGATTGCAAAACCCCTGCATATGGGCTCAAGTACAGTTAGGAACCAAGGTTACATGTAAATGAGAATGCATAGGCAGCTCTGCCATCTGTCTGCAAAGTCCTTCCTGATTTGCTTGTCGAATATGTTACAGGTTTAGTTAAAGCAGGCAGCACCAGGGGGAAAACCCAAGAAGACAGCTGCCTCCTCTCTGTAACAGAACAAGGCAACACTCACTAATAGGAGTAGGGACCTGTCTAACCTAATCACAGAAATCTCAAGTGGTTTCTCAGCAGTCTATCCATCTATCACTGACACAGCTGAATCCTTAAAAATTTTTCCATGCATGAGTAATAACTAATCCTTTTACTCTACTCAAATGAGATTTTTTTTTGCATTTTATAGATCACAGGAAACTTCCACAAAAAATAAAATTAATAAAGTGAAATAAAAAACAAAATAAAATATTTCTAGTGCGTTTGGCTTTGGGTTACAACAGTAAAATATTGCATAGCACATATGGTATAGTTTTATATATATATAAAGATATACAAGAGATGACCTATTTCTATTAAAGAGATTGAAGTTGGTTCAAATTTAGTGTAAATAAATTAGACTATCCATCATGATAACTTAAGTCAGTTTATATTCCAAGATGGTGGAAGGAGTGAAGCCATCACCACCTCAGCCACAGGACAGGATACATATGTTACTATACTAGACTAAAAGACTTACACTATGTTAATATAAAAAAAAATTATATCACCTTTTTTTCTCACTCAGACTACCAAATACGCCATGTATATGTGAACTAATTGAGCAATGTTTCTCTCACTATTGAGCAAAACTTCTGTTTAATGGCAAACCATCACTCTTTTCAATAATCTTTTCACTGCTTATGTCATTTATAAAAATACAGGTACCTAGTTTGTTCCTCTTGATGCCAGTCATCGACCCAAATAAAAGCATTCCACAAATAAAAAGGGCTATCAGCTAATATTTGTCTTTAGGGACACCTGTCATCTCATCTGTAAAATGGGTTAAATAGTACCAGTCTTACAATGTTGTTAGTATTAAATAAATGACAATAAAGTTTCTGGCATATAGGAAGTTATCATTAAATAATATTGGTTATTCATGCATTCATCAAGTAAATTTTTGACTTCCCATATGGAATATCTATAGTTAAATTCTGAATAGTTAATATTATTAACAAATAAACTTCTATATTTGAACTATTTTCCTAGCATATCAAACAATTTGCTGAACAGAAGTCCATAATGTGCTGTAGTTTGAGCAAAACATTATTGTGGATTGCTAAAAAAATTGTGTCTAGCACATAAAATGTAGATGATTCATGTGATCTATGTTAATCTCTGTTAAATTCTATTTTGACTATAAAACAATTTTAAATATTAAAAACTGTATTGAAATATTATTTTCTGTTTACATGTTTAAATGAACTAACAACTGATATTTACCATAACAAATCTTTATTTTACTCTGAGGTCAAGTACTAGGTTTTCCTCTTACTGTATTGTGAAAGGTCCCAGAAAATCTATCCAAAATTACCTCCTATGTCTATTATTGATAGCAAAACTCCTACCTTTATTAATTTGTGAAACTCTTTTGCTTTTTTTTTAAGAATAAACAATCCTACACTGTTAAGTTATATAGCTGCCTCAGTTTGCTCCCTACTCAATATTTATGTACTGCTTTATTCCTTCCCTTCCCAGCAAGATGCTGGCTTTGCTCTGCTGTCCACCCTCCACCACAGAAGGTGATCCTTTATCAAGCTCCAGGAACATATCCTGACTGGTCTATGACCATTGTGACACTCTCATATTTATTATCATTTGTTGAATTGAAAAAAAAAGGCATAACTGGTTATGATTAATAATGAGATACGAGGGCAAGTCTTCTGCATGTTTTTCTTGAAAACATGTCCTTTATTCTATACTATGAAACAAATCCAAGAGTAAAGAACCTGTCATCTTTATGTAGATATTATTTACTCTGAATGTAAAACCTGGAAAGACTTGAAGAAATGTCTTTTGCTCTTAGGTTGAAGCTACGACATAAAAGACAAGAGAAACAAGCAAGAGGCTGAACCTGAGGATATTTGGAGCTTACCTAATATCTAGGGATCCTATTACATGAAATAATATAGATCCTTGTATTATAAGCAAGTGTGAGTTCAATCTTCTTTTATTTGCTGACAAGATCATGCCAACTGCTAATTGTTACCCAAGAGAAAATCAGTTTTGTCATCTCTCTTCAAGAATATGATAGCATTGACACTGAAGCAATATTGGGAAGTGATAGATTAAAAAGGATATATGGTAGCAGCAAAGAAATATCAAACTACAACCTTCACAATTTCCTGTAACACATGCCCAGGAGCCAACACTGAATTTCAAACAGGTTGTTCTCAGAGCTAACATCAAAGCGCAGGTATCCTCCAAACCTTTATCTTAATAGGACTTATAAAGTTAAATAGAAATTTAAATTTTTCCTAACTCTAATCTAATAATCTCATTTGCATAGGTTAAATTTGCATGTGTTGGAATTTAAATGTAGATTTTAAACTTTTACATCTTCTTAGAGACTATCACAGTGCCTTATGTAACATATTGCAGAACAAAATTACTTATATAAAGTCCTTAAAATCAAATTATCTACTGTGCTAATGATCAGATTTCTATCCTAAATGTTGGAAGCATTCAGCCCCTGATTTTACATTTATATCTGTTTTTTTTTCTCATTCTTATATCAGGTTTCATATCTGCAATTTCCAGGAAAAAAAAATTGATTAAAACTAGGTTAGAAACAAAAGTAGAAGAACTCTGTGAAATTCCTCTATTTTAAGACTCAGAGAGCCTACATTTATGTCACTTTTTCACTAAATTTACAGATTTCCTAGGTACTTTGTATCAGGCACTGTGGATTGGTTACCTCAAATTCCCTCATAACCTATTCCTCTACTCCTCACGCTTCCTGGATTCTGTGGAGTTTCTTGTGCGATAACATTCATGTCTAAAAATACTAAATACTAAAATATTAGAAATACTAAAAATACAAAAAAAAGATATTTAAGGAGTTTATATTTGGATCATCTTAAGAGTATCAAGGATCTAGGGTTTTGATATTTGCCCTTCTCTTTATTTCTTCTCATTTTATCTGCTTGGAACACAGATTGAAAGCCTTTGCTAGGAACAAAAGATTTTGAAATTGTAGACTTTATACATCAAATTTAGTTTTTATGATTTTTAAAATTACACGAGTTCATGACTATATTGTAATTAAATGGCAAACATTTATTTACAGAAATGTAAGAAGATCTCCATCCTTTCTTAGGAAACAGAATGCTTCCTACCTAATTGTTCCTACCCCATCACAAACAACATTGATAGCAGGACAAATGTCAATTTTATCATGATAGAGTTGAGATAGGGGGACATAACTGTGTGATGTTCAATAGGAATTTCTATCTGAATCTCAGAATACGACTTACTAATTCAGGGACATATTTTGCTGGTCACAAACAAGTTTCCCCATATGGAAGAAAAGTCTATCCAGGTCACAGAAACCATGATGAAGAAAAGACAAACCTGTTCTCCCAGTGAATAGATTTGCTCCTTAAAGGAAATAGGCAGGGCTAGGCGATCCACACCTACTTAGTCTATCCAGTGAGGCTAAACACACTAAGAATTTGAGATCTTCACTCTAGGCCTACACTCTCATCCTGGCAGATCCAACAGTGGACAGTATAGTCAGTGGGTACCTGGAAAAAATCATTTTTTTATTGGAAACCAGGAAAGTGCTCTATCTTTAGCCTTTAAAAATACTCCTGATGGTATATATTTACATGTTAGTTTATCACTTAAAAAAAAAAAACCTTTAAACATGTATTTGATTATCTTTCTTTAAAGACATTTAATTTATTGTAAAAAAATATTTGCTTTATCCCTTATATTTATAAATATATTTACTCCTTTATAAAATGTACACTGAGGAATTGTAGCTGTGATGATGGATGTCACTCAGCTAACATTCAAATTGCAAGGATACTTAAGATATATATGACTGTAAATAAAAAAGACATGCATGTGACCAATATTGAGAAAAATTTGCCATTTGGCTGCAGGACATAGTAATAGAAATCGGGTAGATCCATAAAACCCACATAATTATAATCGAGACCCTAGACTTTTCATGAAACTTGAAAAATAGTTCTGAAGATCTCGTATAAAGGGCATATGCAAAAATAACTGAAATGATATTTATAATGATAAACGAAGGATGTTTTGCCTCCTGGCTACCTAAATATATCATAGCAAGAGCCCTTACAAGTCTTAGACGGGTCCTATATTGGGGTTGTGACTCAGCCCCTTACACAGGCTCCTGTACCGTGTATACTCCATCCTTGGCTGGGAACAGCCAGTGAAAAGCTCGCTTCCATGAACCCATGGTGATGGAATTCAGAGCACAGACCTGATTCAGAGACCCATCTCCTGGTCCCTCACATGTGTCAATAAAGAAAAGATATAGCACTGATATATAACTGAAAAGGTATCAAAATGTAAAAAATATGTTTTTGAAATTAGAATAAGAAGTATGTGGTTAAAGTGGACAGGAAAACAAAGGTAAAACGGTCAATTGATACTCGGACTAAATTAAAATGTCAACCTTGATAAAATAAGAAACGACAGTAACAACATTTAAGAAAAAGTGCATACTAGAGTAAAATAGATGATGTTTCTATAAAATAAAAATATTAATATTTATCATTCACACAGAATTCCCCAAGTCAATAAGAAACTTCAGCATTTCATGAGGATGGGAAAGATGGGAAACGTACTGGAATATGAAAATCTAAAAAGGCATTTTTCAAACATCAAATAAACTTCTGTAGTAAGTCGCAGCTTGCCTTGGAACATCTAGAAAAGCCTAAAATGATTTATTAGAGGGTGCATAAAGCTCTGGATGCAGTCCAGATGCACAGACAGGGACATTTTCCTTCTCAAGGTATTTGGGGAATTCTGAAACTGTGCAGGAAGGTTGGTCATGGGGCTAAGCTAAAACCTCTGAGTAGCAGACTGGATATGCCGACAGTTACTCCCCAGGGAGGAGATAAAAACCTGCCAGTCTCACCAGCAGGGTCAAAGCTGGTTCACTGACAATGGAATCCAGTCCCTTTTCAAAGGGAGAATGGGAAAGGAGAGGTTTCATCTTTATTCTCATATTCAGAAATGGTACACGAACCCTTGTTTATGGACCTTTGGTCCCGTAATTATACATAACAATCCAATTTCTGTGGAAGAGAGTAGGTTATATTGGATAAGTAAAAGTTTCTGCCCTTGCTATCATCTACCATATTCTTTTCCAGTCAGACAAAATCTAACATTTTCCTTTTTGAAAAATGGATTTTCAATTTTTTGGTTCATACTCATAATGTAGTACTCTCAAGTGGAAATAATAAATCCAATACATTTGACCCTCTAAGACTTAGAAGGCCCCTTGCTATAAAATATTTAGATAGCTGGGAAGCAAAATGCCCTTTTTTATCATTATAAATATCACTTTGTGTATTTTTTGCATACATCCTTTACATTAGTTCTAGAGCATTCCACGTGTTAAGGAAAACAGTTAAAAATAGTTGCTTTTCACAGCATTCCTGAAAATAAAATAAAAAAAAATAGAAATGATAAAGTAAAAGAACAGTGCTAATCCTCTATAGATTTTGCTACTTTTGCTGTATTTGCATGTTTGTTTCTAAGGCGTGTTTAGCAATTTTGCAGCTTCTTTTATCTATAAGGACGGAGCCCACTATTTTGAGAACTTTATCTCTATATCTGAGAGGTCATAGAGGAAATCATTTTCATTTTTTTTTCCTCCACCTCTGCTCTAGGGAATTGCAAAAGTCAAAGATCAAACGCAAAATAAGTTTAAGTGCAAGGCATGTGCGTGCACACACACTAACACACAAAATCAGAGGTGTTTTATTTTCTGGGTATATAAAAGTTTAGAGCGAAGAAGATAGAACATAAGTCACTAACTTGAATATCCAACTTACAAATTTGCTGATTCCCAAGAAAGGTGTCAATCCATGATTGATGAGGAGCAATATTTTGGATTCACTAACTCTATATGAAAAGTTTCCTTGAGGCATTCTGGTTGAAAGATCCATGATGTCAAATTCCCCACCAAGTGATGACTGCATTACTTGAGTGAATTTATAACATACTTCAAATTCAAATTCATGCAATGAATGTAAAGAACCCATGATATCTTGACTTTTCAGAAAATAGTTTTTTTCACATAGTTTTCCAATTTATGTTATATCACATAGTATAAGTAATAATTTAACTTCCATTTTTCCTGGGTTTTATTTATCTGTAACTCCCAATTCATACAAAAGCTTATCTAAAAACAGAGGGTTTTTTAAAAATTTTAGAATACTGATTGATATTTTCATTCTCATTTGCTGCATGGTTATCTTAGACAACAGCTCAGTGCCGTTTACTGAATACAACGATAATTATGATATTAAAAGAAACTAACAGTTGCTGGAAACTTGCCCTGTAATTTTCCTTCTCCTAATGTGATCTCCCTATGTTAGTTATGTAAGTTATCTTGTGACTTTCATTTTATCAATTAGGAAAATAAATCAGGTAAAAGAATTTAAATAACATAATCAAGATTATATGGCTAATGACAGGCAGTGATGACATTGGATTTGGAAGTCCTGTTTGAAAGGCAATGCTTTCTGCTATTCTTTTTTTTTTTTTTTAAGATTTTATTTACTTATTCATGAGAGACACAGGGAGAGGCAGAGACACAGGCAGAGGGAGAAGCAGGCTCCATGCAGGGAGCCCGATGTGGGACTCGATCCTGGGTCCCCAGGATCACGCCCTGGGCTGAAGGCAGAAGCTCAACCACTGAGCCACCCAGGGATCCCACTTTCTGATATTTTAATTTCAACTAGTTAAGCCATTAAAATAACAAATTGAATTATGTAACTATAAATATTACTGTAAAACATTATAAAAGTAAAATATAAATGAATCCTTCACCCATGTTTTATAATATTTTCACTGACATTTGAAGCAGGAGTAAGTTTTACAAAAAATACTTATTAAAGATATTTGTAGAATTTTGGAAAAAAACAAAAAAATGTTTTTGGAAAACATTCTATTTATACAAAGAGTTCATTTAATATAATTAATTAAATTATATTTCCTTTTATCAATGTTCTTTTATTTCCAAGTCTAAAAGAAAATTAATAGCTTGGATGCCCATTTGATTAACTGCTAACTGACCTTAGGTCAGTATCTCTACTTGGCTTTATTATATTCCAGATGAGACCCAACTCCCTGGTGGACTAATTTGAACAAATTCATGCAAAATATTAATTAAGTGTACTAGTGAATGCAAAAATGGAAAAGATTCTCTGTACTTAAAGATCAGCTTTTCTGCCTTTGACAAGTCGAGGCTTTCTTGTAATGTGGTCTCTTCATCATAGTTTTTTTTTAATCCCTGAAGATAAATTAATTATTCCTAGGCTGCCTCAACATATTTCTTCTTTGTTTGATTAAGATTAATTATTGCCTAGACACTGATCTGTTCACAGAAAATTATTCTTTGGAGAACTGGAATCGAGGTAGGAAGCTTTGTAAGGAGTAATACCATACAAAAGACTTCCCTTGAATAAATACAGGATACTGAAGGGGCTATCCATACCTGAAACAAGAGGAAAAAAAATGTTGCTTACGTGTAGAACTCTTTGTCATAGTCAACTGATAATACAGAAGGAACGACTACTTATTTGAATTTTAATATAATGAATTTTAACTTTTGTAATGAGAGACAAGAGTGACACATTTAAACTTGAAGTGTCCTGTGTATTCTTTTATATTTTATAGTTAGGACTTTGACTTTCCATATAAAATTCATATAGCAGTCTTTGTTTTTATCTGTACTTTTTAAATGTACATTTCATGAGCTATGAATTATTTTCCACCCCTCAATCTTAGGTGAGTGGGGTTTCTTTCTTACTCTCTTTTGTCTAGCCTTTTTAAAATCTTTATCCATCATTTCTTCTTTTTTAACTCCTTTTCTTACTTTTTCCCATCTTGCCTCCATTCCAGTTTTTCTTTATTTTACTCATTTGCTTTCTCTTTTGCATTTTCTCTTTCTTCTTTACTTTCTTTCTTTCTTTTTTTCTTTCTTTCTTTCTTTCTTTCTTTCTTTCTTTCTTTCTTTCTGGTAAATAAGAAATCTTAAAATTCTATACTAAATATAATTAAATATGACAAATCAGATGAAAGAATAGTTAATATATTGTATGTTACAATCTTAAGATGTGAAAATATTACTCTGGTAATATGCATAGGAAAAGAAAGACAATATGAAATTATTCTGTCCTTGGAAATGCTGATATGTGCATTTTATTTTTAAAATACCCTCAAAAGTGTTAACAACATTTTGAAATTATAATAAAAGTAATCGGGATCCCTGGGTGGCGCAGCGGTTTGGCGCCTGCCTTTGGCCCAGGGCGCGATCCTGGAGACCCGGGATCGAATCCCACGTCGGGCTCCCGGTGCATGGAGCCTGCTTCTCCCTCTGCCTGTGTCTCTGCCTCTCTCTTTCTCTCTCTCTCTCTCTGTGTGTGACTATCATAAATAAATAAATTAAAAAAAAAAAGTAATCATGGATTTCCTCTTCCAACAGAACCCTAAAATTTAATTTGATTTAGAATTTTAAATTCTATTTTCCTTGAGAGAGAGAATATCTTTCTTATTTTTTAATATTTTATTTATTTATTCGTGAATGACACACAGAGAGAGAGACAGAGACACAGGCAGAGGGAGAAGCAGACTCCATGCAGGGAGCCCGATGTGGGACTCGATCCCAGGACTCTGGGATCACACACTGAGCTGAGGCAGATGCTCAACCACTAAGCCACCCAGGCATCCCAGAGAGAATATTTTTCTTTAGAACCATTTTGAGTTTAGGTTTCTATTAATATTACTTTTATAAAACTTAGTATGGTTTCACTCAAAAACCCCTCCAGAACCATGATTGACTGATTTTATAACATTTTTTTTTTCTCATTGTAATAGAACTAGCCAAAGTTGAAACTACAATGGGCTTACTTTTAATGAGAAAAATCTTAACTACTCAGAAATAAATGGAATGAGAAAAAAATGGAATGAGGAAAAGAAAATAGTCAGATCTAGAAATACAAATAAATCAAAATCAATGTTTATACTCAAAGGAAAAATGAAGATATAAGATGTTTAAATGGCTTCTATCCTTTAAAATATGATTTTTCCATATCAGTGATATTTCCTGAATCATTCTCAAAATGACTAATTTTTAATTTATTACTTTTCTACAGGAATGAAACAGAAAGGTGATCCCTGGGTGGCTCAGAGGTTTAGCACCGCCTTCAGCCCAGGGTGTGATCCTGGAGTCCTGGGATTGAGTCCCACATCGGGCTCCCTGCATGGAGCCTCCTTCTCCCTCTGCCTGTTCTCTGCCTCTCTCTCTGTTTGTGTCTCTTATGAATAAATAAATAAAATCCTAAAAAAAAAAAAAAATGAAACAGAAAAACATGAATTCACATAAATATTTGCTTTAAATATTTCCATAAAATGCCATATAATTACATAGCTGAGAGGTCAAATTTTCTTGTTTTAAATTAATGTTTTCTTCAAATCTTAATTGAAGTTTGGTTGACCTACAATATTATATTAGTTTCAGGTGTACGCCATAGTGATTTAACAGTTTCATACGTCACACAATGCTCATCATAAGTGGAGTTACCATCTGTCATCCTCCATTATTATAATGTTATTGACTATGTTCCCTATGTTGTACTTAATTCATATTTTCTTATGAGAATAAAGATGTACTATGATCTTAATATCTTCCCAAAATTTGTATGTTGAAATAGTATTGATAGGTAGACATTTTGGAAGGAAATTTGTTCATGAGGGTGGAGCCATCTTGAACAAGATTGATGTCCTTGTAAAGGAGACCCCATACAGTCTCCTAATCTGTTCCATCATGTGAGGATATAGGGAGAAGGTGCTGGCTATGAACCAGAAAGAAGGCCCTCATCAGAATGAGACTGCTGGCACCATGATTTTATACTTTTCAGCCTCCAAGACCTTGAAAAATCAATTGCTGTTATTTACAGGCAACCCAGTTGTGGTCTTTGCTGTAGTAGTCTGAATAGACTAAGACAACATAAAAGAACAGTGCCTGTTCTAGTGGACCTGTGAGGGTCTCCTGTCCCTCTGAGTCACCCTATGAGTTTTGGTGCTCAGGAAACCAGGGCAACATGTTGATGCTATTGTTGCTGTTGTATTAAAGTCATTTCTCTCTGACTTAGCCGACTCATGTCCTCTGTTGGAATTCATGGAACAATGGCAGACCAACTTGTTAGCTTATAAAATTATTTCAGTGGCAGTTACTCTGCTTTTAGCTCCTACATTTACCCCACTAGACCAAACATAAGTAAGGTAAAAATCTCAGCCCTGTTTAGAAGCAATCTACTTTAAAAAATAAATACACAAGCAAGTTGAAATAAAAATAACTTAAAACACTATCCTGTGCTCATCCTAATCAAAAACATTAGTGACTAAATTAGTTTTGTGATGTAGGTTTTTGAGCAAAAATATTACCAGGGTCATTTCATAATGCTAAAGGGGTCAATCCAGTAAAATGGCACAAGGATTCTAAGCACCCATGTACTTAGTATCAGAGCTGCAAAACATATAAAGCAAAAACCAATAAAACTGCAAGAAAAAATAGGCAGATCTGTGATAATCAGATTTCAATGACATTTTCTTGCTATTTTAAAAAGTGAAAGTTTTAAAATGTGAAAAACTTGAAGATTATCCAAGAAGTTGACTCAACTGACACTTAAAATATACACCATACAAGGACAGTAGTATACATATTGTAAATGTACAAAATATATTTATCAAGATGGATCTTATTATAATTAATAAAAATTTCAATAAATGTAAAAGGATTCTAGTATTAAATAGGATATTCTCCAAAGACATTAGAATTAAACTAGAAATCATTAAATCGATGACCTGAAAAATATCCAAATACATGTAAACTTAATCCTGTACTTCAAAATAATGTGAATCAAAGAAACAATCAAGGGGGAAATTAGAAAGAATTTTTTTTCTGGAGAAACATAGCACACCATTTCAGTTTGTAGAATGTAGCTATAAAGATGAGACATTTCCAGTAGTAACTACATAGATTAAGAAGAAATGTTTTAAATCATTGACTTCAGATTCTACCATAAGCAACTAGAAAAAGAAGAGCATTTTGAAAAAAAAAAAAAGAAGAAGAGCATTTTAAACTAAAAGTAAACAAAGGAAACAATAAAAGTGAGAGCATACATTAATGAGACGGAAAACATAACAAAGCAATAAAGAAAATTGATGTAATCCGTAGTGGGTTCTGGACAGAATCAACAATAGTTATGAACTTATAGTTGGATTGATGAGGGAGAAAAAAAAGAAAGAGAACAGAAATTTCCAATATTGGAAATGGCAAGGTGACATTATTGCTGATTCTACAGATTGATAAATAATAGGATATTATGAACAAACCTATGGCAATACATTTAAAAATTTAGATAATGGACAAATTCTTTAAAGGATATAAATCATGAAAGCTTACTGAAGAGTCACTCAATGCCACTATATCTAATAAAGAGATACAGAAAACTGGAAAGAGGCCAGTCTTCTACCTGCCACAAGAGAATAGTTGGACAAACTGCACATAATGACTTTTCTTGAAACTATCAGGGAACTGAGGTCACAGGGCAAAAAACTACTCAGAAATATTGAGCGACACAGAAAGCTGTAGGGAGAAACTGGGGCTGAGTATTTGCTTACCTGGGACAGAAATCACCAAATGATTTATAAATAAGAATAAGCTAGAATATTTTAACAGTTTCTTAAAGCTAAGTATAGGCTAGTGAGAGTGTAAAACCAAGGGGGAAAAAAACAAAATAAAAAATAAAATAAAACCAAGGGGGGTATCAGGCATGCTAGAATTTACTCCCTTTGCAGGCTTTTGCTTGACAAATATCACCAGATACTCACAGGGAAGGTCCGACTAAGTCCTAAAAACAACTTCCTTGCAGGGGATGGTCTGGGTCCTGGAATCACAACCTCTGCCCAAAGTGCACCCACAGCCTTCTCTCCGAACTCTCCTAAGGATTAAAAGGCTTAATTGAGGAGGTTGTCTCATCCAAATCTGTGGTGTGAGGGCATGCCCGGACACTCACGGGCACTAGGGGAAGGAAAAATCAGCAATGGACACAAATCCACCAAGACCTTCTACAACCTGTAGGAGCAACATTTTCAAGACGCCAGCCTGAGGGAACTGAAGTCTCCAGGTGATGTGCAGCTCTCACAGTCCCCTTGATCGTAGCCAATGAAATACATGTCAGACTTCTGACCTCTGGAAGTGTAACAGGATACACTTCTATTGTTCTAAGCCACTGGGTCGGCAGTAATTTATTATAGCACCAATAGAAAACAAATACAGCTGCCATTCTAATACTTTCTACGAATCCTTTAGAAAATCATGTTCTATCCACCCTTGTAGGAAAATTTGATCATGTCTTAACGTTTTCAGTTCTTACCTAGAAGACTCATCACTAATACTAATACTAATCTCTGTAATATCTTTGTCTGTCTGCAATTCTCTTCCACACCCGTCTACTTTTCTTTCTCACACGCAACAGTAAAATTCACTTTTTGATCCCAAGATTAAGCTCCGGTTCCAATTTCTATTCTATATTAACCAGACAGTATGAAGTGTGTCTATTTAAACTCCTATAGCATATATCATTTGTACTCTTCAATTCACTTGGTCATAGGTTAATAGAATTGCCATTTTTCCTTCATCTGAATTTGTCTTCTAGATGTAGGGACAGCAGGATTTGTCTGTGATAGAAGTGCAATTAACAGTTTGTTGTTTATCTTTTGAATTTATTTTCCTGGATAGATTTTGTTTTCGTAGTTCCATTTTGATCTGAGTTATTTCTGCTTATTTTTTTTTTAATTTTAACAACAGCTATTAAGAAAAAAACATTGAGATGCATCTCTAATAATAATATACAAAGAAGTCTCAGAAATATCTCATAAGAGAATCTCTCCCTAAATTCAAGTCGTATAAGGAGAATAGATTGCCTTTATTGTGATGATTGGTTCTTTACCTTGCTGATGTGATTAAGAGGTACTCATAAATTCTTGATAAGGAAAAAGAAAGGCCAAGGTTGATAAAATAATTTATAGCAATAAAAACAGTATAATCAACATCCAGAGAAAATATGTCAAGATTTAAAAATAGGTCAGATGTTAATCTAATCAACCCATTCCATAGAATCAGCAGAATTGAGTTCTATGTTGGTGTAAATGGGCAGGTTTGTGCCTACAGACAGAAAGAGTGAAAGGGTGACCGTGAGACGCTGGAAAGACAATTTAAGCCCCACCTCCTCACTCTTGAGTTTAGACCTCATAACTATGAACTATGATAACATGAATTTACCAGAGTCACAAAGCAAAGGGCACTTGTTATTTGGATACCTAGTGTCCCAAAAGACTTCATCTTAGGTCTTGAAAGTCATAGCATAAAACATAAAATTGTTCAAGCTTAATCTTACAGCTATAGCTTAGAAGATTGAAGAGAGAACCTTTGAGAACTTTGGAAATATTGTTAAAATTGCCAAAGTACCAGTTTTTTTATGAAAAACTAAAAACATCTTAAATATTTCCTTATGGTGGGTCAGTCTATTTATCATCTATCGATCTACCAATCTATCATCATTATCTATCATCTATCTATATCTACCTTTCACCTATCCATCTAAATATAAGAGTTAGTGGATTTACCTTGAGAAAGTTTATCATTGTGTATCAACATCAACTACATTAATGAAAATATTAGTATTCAAATGGAAGCAAAGCTGTGAGATTATGGGAAGAGCGCTCTTGATAACAGAAACCTGTGACACCAGAGATTGAGTTAGGTCCCCATCAGGCTAGACACCAATTTCATGGAAGGTGAGTCTTTCTGTGTTTTGGGTTGTTTGTTATCATTAAATAGGTACTGTTTGGGGATCCAGTTTCTTGGTTCATTTATCATCATCATCTCAAGTAGATTATGGCTAATGATGGGTAAATACACAGTGGTGATTTGGATTTGTGAGGATGTTTATTTGTCTGTTGAACATGAAGTTTTGTTAATACAGTCATTTTTCAACCTCCCCCAAGTTGCAGTGATTTATATCCATGTAGATTAAAAAAAGTGGAAATTAATTTCATGCCATCAATTTACTTTTCCACTGAGTAATTTGGGATACAAGATGTTGGTTAAAAATGTAAGAAGAAAATTAACTCCCAGCAAAGTAATTTAGCCATTCAGTTGGACTTTATTTTTCCATTATAGAAAGAACTTCTGGGTGTGCACAAATTCTTAATCTGGCATTAAAAATAATACAAAAAACCCAGGTATTAAAATTACTTCCAACCCATATATACCTGCAATTATGAAATACATGTCATTTTGTCTTATTTTGTTACTCCTAGCAGTGGATTTCCTTTTAGAGATGATTTTGCCACCAAGTGTGTCTATAAAGCCCTGTACTATATCAGGGTAGATTTTTAAAAATCTTTTAAAAATTATTTATCCAAAATAACAGAATTCTGTTTTTAGTGTGACTCTAATATTTCACTGTACAAAGACATACAAGGGAGCTCTGATATCCATTCTATTCTTCAAATTAGCAATATAAGTCCATCAGGAAACAGAATATTGATCTGATGTTTCGTCTTTCTCTATTCATAATGTTCATTTTCTCTAAAAACATTGTTTAAATTACTATGTTTTTTTTATCTGTGCACTATTTTATCTGTATTATCCAAATATAGAAGAAACTTAACAAAATATACCTGTTAAAGCAAAAAGTATACACCAAACTCATGGAAAAGAGAAGAAACGTAATTATAGATCCTCTCCTATAAGGATGTTGCATATTATTATTTCCACTTTACCAAGGAAGTGTTTCAGGTTCCTGGAGGAAGAAAATTATCAAGGATTAATTAAATAGTTATCAAAACAAATATAGTGCTCTTTCAGATCATGACTGGTGTCTCTACGTGTTCATTGTCATAACTGTTTATTGCAAACATACATAAATATATTAATTCTTGATGTTTTCACTGATATATTGGAGGCTTAAAATTTATTTTAGGACATTTATATAGATGATAGATAGATGATAGATGATAGATAGAGATGACAGAGAGATATACAGTGCATAGAGAGATTTTCCAAGAAGAAATAGTTACATTTACAAAAGGTTCTCCTCTTACAAATCACTAACTCTAGACTTTGAAGAAAGTTATGAGGTCACCTTTCATAATCTAACTTTCAGTAAAGCAGGTCACACTGCCATCTCCTTTCAGCTACTTGATAAGGATTTGCAGTAATAGAGAAGCCCACTTTCACTTTCACGCCAGGTAGTCTCAGTACCAGTAGGCTGCGTGTTATACCGTGTTTCCAATAAGTTCATGTCCATTATCTTCCTGGTTACATTTTTCAGGTTGAATTCTAAGTGATTCAAAGGTATTGCTTGGCACTTAGTTATGTGGCTATACATCCCTATTAACTTTTTTAAAATTCTAAATACGAGACCTTTATTAAGGTAACCAGAAATCTCATCACCTTTAAAATCACATCCTAATCCTGCCAATAATTGGAGCTCTCTCTTTGAATCATAAAACTGTCACCAATTATATTCTCTACCCCTATAATTTCACATTGCGTTTTCCTAAGTACCATGCACAGGAAGTTCCCCTTTGCTGAGAGCCTGCCAAGTCTATAAAAGAGTAAATTACATTCTGTGTTCTCATCACCCCTAGAAGGAGAGTCCCAAACCCTCAGTGTGGAGCTTCTGAAAGTAATTTTGAGACCTGGTGCATAAGAGAACTGGCCGTTGCCATGTTGAAAGGAAGAAAGGTGGAAAACCAGAGAATAAAATGTGAATGTTGGGAAATATTTGTTTCTGGGGTTGAACAAAATTTGAGAAGAGAAGGTATCCTTTGGAAACTTAGTGAAGCTAGGGGGGAAAAAAAAGACTAAAAGTGTTTCCAGGCAGGAACTCGAAAAGAAGTTAGTATCAATAAATCAGTGGAAGACAGACTCTCCTCCTCAAACACAACATGTAGTTTGTTATGGAAACTGTGTTTTAATGTGGCAACTGATGAAAACAATCTTGAACTAAGAAACCAAATAAACCTCTTTTATTCCTTCTCCCCATACGATTACCTTATATTGTAGGTCTCTGAAAACAAATAATCATGAATATAAAAAGAGAAAACAGAAACACGTCTAAACCAAACCTCATATCCATTCAAAGGTAATGAAATAACATAGACTATGAAAATCAAAACTTGCAGCAAAAAAAAAGAAGTGCTCTAACATAGTCTAAATAGAAGAAAAATCTAATATAACATGGCAATATGAATCAACTATAGCACCAAACTACTGCAAATGTGAGGATGGTGACAAAATTCAAAAACTAAAACTTAAAGAGCTACAGCAAAACTGTAAAAAAGACACGGGCAATGATTTTATTATATGCAGAGCCCTTGAAGGGATGTAATGGCAGGAGTTTGAGGCTACATGTCCCAAATCCCTAGACATCTGGTCTGGACTTTTGACGTGGTGGAGCAAATTAATTGTGAGCACAACAATGCCGGCGCCCAGCAGATTTGAAAATATGGCCAAAAGAATTGCTGAGAAGGAATTGACAGATAGGGATTGGGATCAAGAAGATGAAGCAGAAGAGGTGGGAACATTCTCAGTGGCCAGTGAGGAAGTCTTGAAGAATAGAGCCATAAAGAAAGCAAAGCGTAGAAATGTTGGATTTGAATCTGATAGTGGAGGGGCCTTTAAAGGTGTTAAAGGTTTGTACCTTCTGGAGGAGGAGGGTTTTCTGGATTTGGTAATGGCGCTGGAGGAAAGCCTTTGGAAGGACTGTCTAATGGAAGCAGCATAACTAGCGCCTCTCCCTTCTCCAGTGCAAGGACAGCATACTTTTTTTGGGGGGGGGTGGGGATCACAAATGCTCCTAAATTGGGGGTAACAAAATAGTTACAGATTAATAAAGTAGATACTGCTAGCAAGCACTTGCCTTGGAATCAGAAGATGCAGGGAGTCTCGGCTTCGCCTACTCAGTAGTTGAGCAAGCCACAGCCTTTGGAAGTGATCAGTTTCCTGCCATCTAGCTCATATTACTGTTGCTCATTCAGTCAGTCAGTCATGTAACTATTTGTCACATTCAAGAAGATGCTTTAAGAGCTAAGATACAGTCCTCTATGCTCTTTTGTGTCCCATGCCTCAATGACTAGTATGTGTCAACCAGAGATTATCTTGATATCCTTGGCTCTGGAATGGAAGTGGATTTTTCTCTTCATATTATATTCCTTTTTGCTTTAGTGCTGTATCATGTTTTACGTTTTTAGTGCCATTTGCTTTATTATTATTATTATTATTATTATTATTATTATTATTAGGTGCCATATGTTTTTACTTTTCCACATATGCAAGTGAGCACACCTTCTTGATTTCCTCTTTGACTTGAGGAAATAGAGCTGAATATTCCTTAACAACACCTACTTCCTCTGGCTTCCATTGCCTAACCCTTGTCTTAAATTTTACTTGGAAGACATACTGGTCTGCTTGGGCTGCCATACAACCTACTACAGACTGGGGGTCTCCACCATCTGAAATGTATTTTCTCCCAAGCCTGGAGGCTGGAAGTTCCACCTGAAGATGAGAGCTGATTGCACTCCTGATAAGTGCTCCCTCCCTGGCATGCAGATGCCCCCCCCCCTTCCCTGGATCTCGTGGGAACCTTCATCTGCACCTATGCTGACACCTCCCACAGATGGGCTTTCTGATGTTTGTTTTAAAAACACCAATCCTGTCAGATAAGAACCCCACTCTTATGACCTCATTTAACCTTCAATACCTCCTTAGAGGTCTCATCTCTAAAAGCGGTCATGGGGGAGAGGGGGTTGTGATTTTGACACAGGATTTTGAGAGGACACAAATGTGCAGGTCGTAGCAGAAGCTGTGGCAGTACTTGAGGCCACTCGTGTCTGTTCTGATAATCTGAAGAACAATGGTGCTGGATCATTAGGACCCTGGGTGACACAAGCTTAGGGTCTAGGGCTTTTGCCTCTTTTTGGAGACCCTGTGTCGCGATCTACTCCATTAATCCGGCAGGTTATTTCATTCTTCTGAATTTCATCTTGCATATTCCTCTTATCTTCATGCAATTGAGAATGTAGGTCAGGCTGTTCAGAGTGTATTTTTCAGAAATATTTGTAAATATACTCTACCCATGAATTACTATAAATGTAGACCTTTCTAACGTATCTAAATTACAGAAAGGTTTATTTTTTAAATAATTGTTAGTGTAGCTTTGGAAGATCTTGTGTCAAATATTTGACAAATGCATGCCATTTGGAGAACCCTCTTAATATACTTAAAATGCGATATATTTTTAAATGGTGGGAACTATTGAAATTAAACTATCAAAACCTTCCATTAACATCCAAAATTTAAAAACAAAATAATAACAAGAAAATTTAAATTACTACATTTTACCATCTGCTTGCATTTATGTTTAATTGTGCCAAATCATAATTTGCAAACATAAATTGTTTTTCAAGCTACATAATTAAACTTTAAAACAAAAATTCCTCATTTATAAAATACTAATGCTGACTTAGATGTTATTGAAGTTCAGTCACTGAGAGGAAGAATAGAATAGTATGGAAAAGAATATATCACAAATAGGCATCTTAGCAAAGGCTACATAATTTTTTAAATCTAAGAATAAAGCAGTATTTTGTCATCCCGAAGCCAATTTCTGAACTGGTCTTACTATTCTTAATGAGAATCAAATAATATTTTATGGATATTATTAGATGAAATATAAAAAGATATTTTACTAGTAGTAGTCTAAGGAATTAATCCAAATTGCATGTACTTGCAAACAATAGTCGTGTATTAATAGCAAATGCATATAAACTGCATTGAGTCCAAGAAGATAAATAAAAGATGCATGACCACAGCCCTCACGCCCCTTCTATGTTACTTTTGAATACTTTAAAAACATTTGTTTTGTTCTTTGCCTTTAAATTTTATCCTAGGAAGTTTCTCTCCTA
Organism: Canis lupus baileyi; assembly: GCF_048164855.1. Classification (NCBI taxonomy): domain Eukaryota; kingdom Metazoa; phylum Chordata; class Mammalia; order Carnivora; family Canidae; genus Canis; species Canis lupus. The sequence continues at coordinate 86,168,610 of NC_132841.1, forward strand.
GACTGTATTTATTTGCTTGTTTTTTTGGTTTTTGTTTTGTATTGTTTTGTTTTAAGTTTGGATAGTCTAATTCTGGATTACCTTCACAGAAAATGTGTGATGTGGGAGGAAGAAATCTTTAAGCATAGAGGTCAATGGCTGTGTTGAAGGCAGCTAGAGCATCCCGGCTCACAGTAATATAGCTCTATTTCATGGAACATTTATTATTACAACAACTAAACATGGCACTGCTTCAGCTTGGCAAAAGTGATAGAATGCCTCCTATAAATATTAATAACTTCACCATCTTCATTTTGTACATGTTTCCCTTGATACCTTGAATTTATCAAAACTATTTTTAGAATTAGAGCCCATAGTGGGAAGCATATATTTAATGTGGATTCTGAATCGAATTACTAAAAAAGCATTTTCAGATCCCGAAATACTTTATAATAGGTATCTCAAAACACTGCATATCACTCTGAATTTCTACCATGTTTTCCTTGCCTGACTGTAAATATCCAAACTTAGAATGTTTTCTTACACATGCATTTGCATTGGTTAGTGCAATAATATATGCAAATAGTAATATGTTTATTTTATTTTATCACTCTCTATTGGTGTAAACAAAAAATAGGTACTGATTTTGACAAATCCATGCAAATTTACACACAGTCAGTACATATGCTGTTACTATAGTTTTAATGAAACTGAAGCCTTTGTGGATTATTTTCCAATACGTTTTGTAGGTCTCATAAGTTGCAAAGAATTATCAATTTCTTAAAGTGTTTATTACATCTGAATGTATTTGCTTTCGATTTGTGCACACACACACACACACACACACACACACAAACACACCCCGCACCTGGCATGCATCTAAATATAGATGTTAGATATATAGATTACAGGAATGATGGTATGTTTTTATTTCACAGTCCAAAACCAAGAAATAGGACAGGAAAAATATATGTTTAACACAATTAGGTACATTATACATAGCTTATTCCTATTTACAAATAATATGGCATTATAAGCAGGAAATATTTCATGTCAATTTTTATTTTTAAAGTGAATTGAGATTATTTTAATACTTTTTAAAAGATTTTATTTATTTATTCATGAGAGACACAGAGAGAGAAAGAGAGGCAGAGACACAGGCAGAGAGAGAAGCAGACTCCATTCAGGGAGCCAGACCTGGGACTCGGTCCTGGGTCTCCAGGATCATGACCTGGGCTGAAGGCTGCACTAAACTGCTGAACCACCAGGGCTGCCCTATTTTAATACATTTATACAAAAAATATGCCTTAAGTGTTTGAAATGACTGTGCATTTTATATTTAATTTATTTATATTGAATTTATTATACATTTAATATATGAAGCATGTTTGCTTGGTAATTCATTTGTTTGACTTAGCATTCATTATTTAATTTTGCTTTTTTTTTACCACTTGCTTTCTTTTTTTAGGAGATTTGTTGGTGAGAGTGGACATTGCTGTTTTGTTCCTTGAATAAACTGGACAGCAACGTGTAAAAGAATTAAAGTGGGACACTCTCCCACACCAAACACAAAAATAAATTCAAAATGAATTAAAGACCTAAATATGAGACCTGAAACCATAAAAATCTTACAGGAGAACAACGGTAGTGACTTCTTTGACACTGGCTGTAGCAACTTCTTTCTAGATATGTCTCCTGAGGTAAAGGAAAGAAAAGCAAAAATAAACTATTGGGACTTCATCATTTAGGATTAATATTCAAAATATATAAAAAACTTATAAAACTAACCTCCCCCCAAACCCCAAATTATTCAGTTAAAAAATAGGAACTACCCTACATCCAGCAATTGCACTATTAGGTATTCACCCAAAGAATACAAAAATGCAAATTCAAAGGATATGTGCACCTTGATGTTTATAGTAGTATTATCTACAATAGCCAAATTTTGGAAACAGACCAAGTGTCCATTAACTGACAAATGAATAAGGAAGATGTGGTATATATATATATTTCCATTACATATATAATGGAATATTATTCAATATTAGAAAAGAATGAAATCTTGCCACTTCCAATGACATGGATGAAGCTAGAGAGTATTATGCTAAGCAAAATTAGTCAGAGAAAGACAAATACCATTTCAGACATACGGGGAATTTATTCTGTATGTTAGTAAATTGAACACCAATAAAAAAATAAAAAATAAAAAATAAAAATCAATTAACTATACAGGCATACCTCAAAGATACTGCAGATTCAGTTCCAGACCACTGCAATAAAGCTAATATCTCAACAACAAAAAAAAATAAATAAAAAAAAATAAAAAAATAAAAAACAAAACAAATGAAAAAAAGGGAAAAGGGGGTGAGAGAGGCAAATAAGAAACAAACTCTTAACTATAGAGAATAAACTGATGGTTACCAGAGGTGAGGTGGGTAAGGGGATGGGTGAAATAGGTGATGGGGAGTAAGGAATGTACTTGTGATGAGTACTCTGTATTGTATGTAAGTGATGAATTAATAAGTTGTATATGTGAAATTAATATTACAATGTATGTTAACTAACTGGAATTTAAATAGAAACTTAAAATAAAAGAATGGAGGCAATAAAGACATAATTATTGTAATGTATTGAGTCCAGGATTTCTACCCATAGTAAGAAAAAAACAAAGGCTAAAGTGAAAGTTCACAGAAGACTTCAAGTATCCCTAACTGTGACACATAGAAATTAGAATTATTGCTACATATCAGTGACATAAACAATTATAAATGTGTATTTGGGGGCATATTGAGCATGTTGTGCTGGGTGGACATCTTCAATAAAATCAATAAAAAACATATTAAATCTGGAAATAAATAAATAAATAAATAATAACAAAAATGGCGGAGTAGGACCTATGAAAAAACTGTTTCATAAAAGCAATGAGAACTCTGGCAAAAACTGTCAGAATCAACACTGTACTCTGGAAATTAAGCAAACATTACAATCATCTAGGTAGTTTTATTCAAGAAGGGAATAAATCTTGTTAAAAAAAAAGTCTTGTGCATTTTCATTTGTCCTATGCCATCCTACATTTTAGCTCCATGGTAGCCTTGAAACCCAACAGCCTACAATTATAGTGAAGACTAGCAGCCTCACAGCCCCTGGCTGAAGCAGAACATGATTGAAGAGCCTCCATTATTTAACCTGTCTGGTAATTCCCTGGTAGACCTCACTTCCAGCACTGTCTTTATTTATTCTGATATAGAGTTAACCCAGTTGGGTATTAAAAACAAAAACAAAACAAAACAAAAAACAAAAAACAGTTAACACCATATTTGCTTCCTGAGACAGTAGATAAGAATTGGGGCAAGCAACAGCCTAACCAAAAAGTCTAAAACAAAAACTTGAAGGATAAAATAACCATAGAGAAATATGAAAATCACCAGTATTTCAATATTTTTGGATAATTTGGGTCTTGCACAAGGCTGTTCTAATGCCCAGGGCTGCATGTATGTTCAGAAAATAACTGGGAAGGCCCTACACCCTGGCTAGCCTTGAGAGTCTATACAAGCAGGAAGTGAAGGCTAAGGCAGAGTTGTAATCTGCCTCGCTGAGTGTTGAAGACATAACACAATGTGCACAATGACGCTCAGCAAAATAAGGAAAAGTTATTGATTCCAGGCATTTTAGGAATCTCTGTCCTTTCATTAGCTGACCACTAAGCTGACTCAAGAGATGTCAGTGGCTATAAATGACAAAGAAAACAGAATTTTCAGGATTGTTTCATAAAAATATTATATAAGCAAGCAAAAACATCAGCAGCAAACAGCTCCAGAATAAAACAAAAAATCTGAGGATGGAGTAGAACCTGTTTTCTAGAATTGTCACATAATATTATTTAAAATATTATTTTCTAACAAAACAACATATATGGAAATGTAAAGGAGCCATAAAGTATGGCCTTGGGGTGAAAAATCCATACAAACTATTCTAGGAAGACCACAGATTGGAATTAGTAGAGTTATATGGTACAACACGGATAACCTTGAGAACATTATGCTAAGTGAAAAAGGCCATAAACTGTATGATTCAATTTAAATGAAACATCTAGAATAAACAAATCTTTGGAAACAAGAAGTAGATTATTGGTTGCAAAATACTGGGGATGGAGATGGGAATAGCAGGTAATGGATACAGGGATTTTCAAGGTGAAAAAATATCTCAAAAACAACAACCACCATCTCCAAACTTCACCAAAGTCAAATATAAAAGCATAAATACTATACAATATTGCCACATTATTCATAAATTTGTAATGGGAAAGTTCTTTCTTTGACTCAAAATCTAGAAAATCATAAAATTTTCAGAAAATGATAAATGCAACTATATAAAAATACATATGAGGGAAAATATAAGTCAAATCCAAATTCAAAGGGAAAAATGGTGAAACAGAACTAGCTAAATCAGTCATAACACAACCGAAAGTTTAATATCTTTAAGTATAAATTGCTTCTAGTACTTTAAGGTAGCTATAGAAGTTTACATTTAAGAAACATTACATAGACTTTTTCCCCCAACATCCACATACTATTTAAATATGTAACTATGCACTGGATCAAAAGGAAGACTCAACAAATTTCAAACTCTACTTGTAAAATTGATCATAGTCCATAATCCAAATACAGATTTTTGAAAGATGAAGTAAAAATCAGAGTAAATGTGTTAGCAAATGGTATGAAGCTAAGATATGGACACAATATTTACCAACAGGATCCCAAGGATAAATGCACTTTGATGGTCACTATAGCATTTTTCTCAACAGCCAAAATAAGAGAGATAATCTCAACATTCTCTGACAGATGAATGGATTAAAAATATGGTTTATATATACAGAATATTATCTGGCCTTAGAAACAAAGGAAATCTGATATATGTGACAACATGGATGAATGTGGGCCATATTATACTAAGTGAAATAAGTAAGCCACAGAAGAACAAATACTACATGATTCCGTTCATATGAGATATCTAAATTAGTCAAACTCATAGAAGGAGTAAAATGGTGCTTACCAGAGACTGGAAGGAGGGAGAATGTAGGTAGTTGGTGTTCAACTGCAACTAAAATTTCACTTAGGCAAAATGAATCAATCCTAGAGATCTTTTGTACAATATTTTGCATATAGTTAATAATACTGTATTTTATACTTTATTTAGAAATATTTTATTTATTCATGAAAGATACATAGAGACAGAGAGAGAGAAAGAAAGAGAGAGAGCAGAGACATAGGCAGAGGGAGAAGCAGGCTCCATGCAGGGAGCCCGACGTGGGACTCGATCCCAGGACTCCAGGATCACGCCCTGGGCTGAAGGCAGGTGCTTAACCACTGAACCACCCAGGTGTCCCTGTATTGTATACTTTAAATTCTATCCACAGGGTAGACCTCATACTACGTGCTCTTACATGAATAGAAGGAAGAAAAGAAAGGAAGGTAAAGAAAAAGCAATAGTATTAGTAAGTTGACCTCGGAGATGAAGCAAAGTGGGTAAAATCAGTAATCAAAGATGCCACCATCAATTCTCTCCCATGTAAGTATGCTGTTCCCCATATCAAATACGGAGTATAAATCCCTTCCCTTGAATCAATGGATTTCTTTAATTATTGGAATGTGAAGGAGTTAAGATGTTTTGGAGCTTACAATAATTAACCATATAAAACTTTGTAAATTCCTGTCACTACTCCTGGAATTCTTGCTCTTTAGAAACTTATGGGAACAAATCACTATGATTTGAGAAGCCCAAGACACATGGGAGTGATTATACAGGTTCTCCTATTGAAAACCCCAGTTGAGCTCCTTGCTGAAAGGCAGCATCTACTGCCATTTATAGGAGTTAATTATTTTGGATATTAGGTCTAGTTGATCCTTCAGATGACTGTAGATACTGCCAACGTTGGCCAGTAAGTTTTTTTTATCACAGAAGTAAGAAGTCACCTTAACAACCTAAATATGGGCAGCCCGGGTGTCTCAGCAGTTTAGCACCTGCCTTCAGCCCAGGGCGTGATCCTGGAGTCCCAGGATTGAGTCCCGCATCAGGCTCCCCACATGGAGCCTGCTTCTCCCTCTGCCTGTGTCTCTGCCTCTCTCTCTCTCTCTCTCTCTCTCTCTCTCTGTGTCTCTCATGAATAAATAAATAAAATCTTAAAAAAAAAAAAAACCCTAAAATCGGTGATATTGTCTTAGGTTCTTAGAACATGTGCCTCAGGAGAATTGCCCTTACCAAGTGGCAGCCACGCTGATTCAACGCATGACAGGTTAATAGGAATCTATGAAGATGGATCCCCCAAATCAAATGGGACGATGCTACAGAGCCATTTTTACTTGACAAAATAGTTAACTCTAAATGTGTAGATATTGGGTGGTTATGACATAGGAGATTACAGATGCAAAAGAGTGGCACATTGCAGAGAGATGGGAGTGGAGACTTAATATTTGTAAAAGTGACAAAAATAAAGAGGTAAAGACAATGCATACAGTACAGACAAAATGCAAATGTTTCACAAATCAGGCTAAATTGGTAATAAGTATTTAGCCCATTTTCAAATTTACAAAATCTCTACTGCAAGAGGAATAAAAGTAGGGAAATTCATATAGCACATTCGTACAATGAGGGAGGGGCACGTGTACCACCTCTTGAAATTCTAGCCTTGCACATATTTACAAAATTAACTAGTAACATAAATTGCAAACCAAAGGATCAGTGATTAGGTTGCTTGGATAACTAGGTAGTAACTTCTGATTATGACAGTGCCCCCGCTCACGAGGATGAGCAGGGTATATACACCATGACACTCTTTGTCCTCCCTGAATGATCCAGTGATACAATTACCTGACCCACAGGGGCGCCTGGTGGCTCAGTCAGTTAAGCATCCAACTCCTGATCTGAGCTCAAGTTATGATCTCAGGGTCATGAGATCGAGCCCTGTGTCAAGCTTTGTGCTGAACATGGAGCCTACTTGATTCTCTTTCTCCCTCTTCCCCTCTCTGCTTGTGATTACTCTCTCTCTCTCTCTCTCTCTCTCTCTCTCATCTTTCTTTCTCTCTCTCAAAAATAATTATCTGACTCACAGTGAGCCAGTTTCTCTAAAAGAAATTTGAAATTGAAAATAGCAAGGCAGCCTAGAGAAACAGAAAAAATATTGAAACTAAGCTTACTAGCAGCTATCTAGAGGTAAGATTTTCTGGGCATACTCTGTACATTCAGGCTCTTGTCATTGAATTTTGGAACTACAGCATCTCCTTCAGTTTGAGGAGACATTATACCATGTTTCCTGTAATGCGTTGCGTAAAATTATGTTTTACTTGCACTTTTATTCTGCGCTTCAAAATTATTTGAAGAATGTTCTATACTTTAAAGCATCATTAAAGTTTCTTTTTCTTATTCACATTATGATTCTCATTATAAATATAACTTCAAGAATCTAAGGCACAATTTTTAGTAGTGATATATATATGGCCTAGTATACCCTGAGGAATCATTTGAAAAAGTTTTTTTTTTTTTTCCAAAAGGATGATGTACATACACATATAATTTGAAATCTGAAATATAATTATTAATCACAGATGCACACTACTTCCTAATGGTCTCAAGAATAAATACAATTAAGATTGGAATTGTACTACTAAAAAAAAATATATGATGCCTCCAAACGTAGGACATTTACTTTCATTGATGATAATAGAAAAGAATGGATGAAGCAAAAAGAAGTTTACAGGAAGAAATTCAATCCCACAACTGAATTATTGGGATATTAGGATTTTTATTTTTACCACATACTTCAATTCATCAAAAAGTTATGAAATTATTTCAATACGTCAGGACTGGCATTTATGTTCTAGAATTTTCAAAAATCAGTTTTGTTATGGAAAGTTTCAAATATATAAAATGTAGGGAAAAAAATATAAGGCAGCCAAACTGCCCATATTTAATAATTAGTATTTTATCATAATTGTTTCACATCATTTTTTTTCTTAATTGGTGTTATTTATTTATTTATTTATTTATATTATTTATTTATTTATGTATTTATTCATGAGAGACACAGAGAGGCTGAGACACAGGCAGAGAGAGAAGCAGGCTCCATTCAGGGAACCTGATGTGGGACTCGATCCCGGGACCCCAGGATCACAACCTGAGCCGAAGGCAGACACTTACCCACTGAGCCACCCAGGCATCCCTAATAGATGTAATTTAAAGGAAAACATTAACTATTTTATCTGTTGATGTTTCCTTAGGCATTTTTAAAAATGAGGAATATTTTCCTACCTACATATAATTCAACTATATCTCCTAAAAGTTACCAATAATTCCTTAATATAACTTACCAACCTAGATTGTATTCAAATTCTTCTTATTTTACAGTATAGATGGACTCTTTGAATTTATTTTTGTGTATGGTGTATAAAGTAGTCCAGTTTCATTCTTTCCATGTTGCTGTCCAGATTCCCCAACACTTATTGAAGAAACTGTCTTTTTCCTAATGGATATTCTTTCCTGCTTTGGCAAAGGTTAATTACCCGTATAGCTGTGAGTTCATTTCTGCATTTTTCATTCTATTGCATTGATCTCTGTGTCTGTTTTTTGTGCCAGTACTATACTGTCTTGATCACTACAGCTTTGTAATGTATCTTGAGGTCTGGAATTGTGAGACAGGAAACCATCAAAATCCTAGAGGTGAGCACAGGTGTAACCTCTTTGACATTGGCTGTAGCATCTTCTTACTAGATATGTTTCCTGAAGCAAGGGAAACAAAAACAAAAATAAACTATTGGGACCTCATCAAGATAAAAAGCTTCTGCACAGCAAAAGAAACACTAAAACTAAAAGACAACCTATGGAATGGGACACGATATCTGTAAATGACATATCCCATAAAGGGTTAATATCCACAATAAATAAAGAACTTACAAAACTCAACACCCAAAAAATCCAAATAATCCAGTTAAAAAATGGGTAAAAGACATGAATAGATATTTTTTTTTCCAAAGAAGACAGACAACTAACAGAAACAGATGCTCAACACCACTCATCATCAGAGAAATGCAAATCAAAACTACAATGATGTATCACCTCACACCTGTCAAAATGGCTAAAATTAACAATAAGAAACAACAGGTGTTTCCAAGGATGCAGAAAAAAAGGGAATCATTTCACACTGTTTGTAGGTTAAATTTACATTCACATTTTCTCTATATATTTAGCATTCCCCTATACTTGGCTTACCTCAAACTACAAAGAGAATGAATAGGATAATTATTTTTCCCCATGTGGTCAACTTTGTTCATGAAAAAGAAGCTTCTTTTTCTTTTAATAAAACTTTTTTTTTCTAATGAAAACTAGATTGGATAAATTGATGCCACCATTAAATAAAATAACCTTAAATGAAACCTAAACAGGTACTCATGACCTTGGAAAAATATCCATCATTTGGTTGTTATTTTAAGAACAAGATAGGTCTAAAAATGAGCTCCTCTTTTTCTTTTATTTCTACAGCAGGAAATGGGCCAATGACATTCTCAAGTGAAGCAGCTAATAATCAATTTTAGTTACAATGACTGTAATACAGAGAATTTGTCCCCAAAAAGCCAGGTACCAACCTCTTTAGAGGGGTTAAAACACTGAAAGCTCTTAGATCACATTACTGCTCCTGACAATTTTACACAGACTAGAGTGACAAAAATGTAAATTCACATCTTTCCATTCTAATCTTAAGCATAGAATGAAACTTAGTAACTTTATCTAAATAAAATACTACCTAAGGCTATTATTTAGAAAGCTCAGTTCAGAAGACAACTTTATTAATCACTGAATGATTACACTATTTGAATTAATGAAAACATTATTTGATTTTTTATTTTTTTATTTGATTTTTTTAAAAAACGATTTATTTATTTATTCATGAGAGACACACAGAGAGAGGCAGAGACACAGGCAGAGGGAGAAGCAGGCTGTCTGGCAGGAGCCCAATGCGGGACGCGATCCCAGGACCCTGGGTCACGACTTGGGCTGAAAGCAGATGTTCAACCGCTGAGCCACCTGGATGTCAAGGAAAACACTATTTGAATTGAAAATTATTATATAGCATTGTCAAATTTAGGAAGAAAGAATAAAACTATGAAAAGTGGAATAAAACGTAAAAGGAATTAGAACAGACATCAATAAAATTGGAAGCAGGAAATCAAGAGAAAAACCAACAAAATCAAGAGCTGATTCTTTGAAAAGATGAATAATATTGAAAAACCCCCAGTAACAGAGCAGTTAGAGTACTAGCAAAAAAGAAAAAAAAATCAAATATTTGATACATAGAATCATCAGGAAAATGCAAATGAAAGGCCCTTTTCCCTGTTCATTGCAGCTTACCTAACATCTAGGTTCTTCTTCCTTCTACCTCTCTAATTGTCCAAAAACCTAACACGTGGTGTTTCATTCAAAAAGCCAAGAGTGCTAGCTATTGAGGTCATTTTCAAATACTTTCAACATTTCCAACGCAGTCAACTCTCTCTGGATTTCTCTTTGTTACAATGACATCAATTTTCATCTAGGTCCGTCGGGATATCATATTGATTTCAAAATTCCCCCTACAGAGCTCTGCTTGGCTTATACGCTTGTCTCTCCACACTTCTTGATTGCCTGACGCAGGAGAAAGCGGAGTTCTTTCTAATTTTATTACTACCTAACACATCTTCTTTGAGGTCTCACCCAGCTCCATCTGGACTGACACTGACTACCTGGAAGCAGGTCTTGGAGAAGAGGATACAGTCTTTAGCCCAGAGTTTAACGAATTATCAATTCTCAAAATACAACTGTTTATACTGGTATAATTGCAACTATTGACGATATCTTCCCCGGCCTGCATGGCATAGGCAACCCTGCGTTTCTAGAGTGACCTTTTCATGCCTCTAACTTTATGATTTCCTTCCATCCTTGAGTATGTCTGATGTCTGGTCGTTGTAAGCTACTGAAAGCACAGATCATATTTTATTCATTTGAACTAAAGAGATAAATATTGTAGGAAAAATGTCTTCCAGACAGACGGAATATTACAAAGGCCCTGATAATATAAAAATCTTTGACAATCTAAAAAACTGAAACGTCCCGTGGCACTGATGCAGGTTAAGCAAGAAGGTGATACATTTGGAAAGTGAAAGTTAGGCAAGGATTGTTGTAGGGGGCTCTCAGCAGGATGGGTTTTATTCTAACTCCAAGTGAGAAATCTATTTGAAAATACTTGATCAGGAGTGTCCCATTTGAAGTTTTTCACTTTTAAAAGAACATTTTTGAATTGAATAAGGAATGAATGTGGGCATGTGCAAAAGACAGACATTACAGTCTTCAGTCGAAAGACACTTATGGCCTGAATTAGCACATGGCAATATAGATGAACAAACATGGACACATCGATGCTAAATTATGAGGTTATAACTGACAAAACTAATAAATTGGGTACAGTCTAAATAAAATATATGAATCAAGTTAACCATTATTTCTACTCTAAGGATCAAAGGAAAATGGTGGTAATTTTCCTAAAATAGCGACTGGGGGTGGTGGAGGGGGTATTGCGGGTTTAGAGGATAAAACAAAAGTTTGCATTTTATTTTAAAATGTGACTTCAGGGAAACAGGATGCCCTCAAAAGAGAGTCGGTTTTTTTCCCCCATTTGCCAAGAGTGGAATTAAATCCTTTTGATTTTTTTGTTTGTTTGTTTTTAAAGATTTTGTTTATTTATTCATGAGAGACACAGAGAGAGGTAGAGACACAGGCAGACGGAGATGCAGGCTCCCTATGGGGAGCCCCATGCGGGACTCGATCCTGGGACCCTGGGGTCACACCCTGAGGCAAAGGCAGATGCTCAACCACGGAGCCTCCCAGGTGTCCCTGGAATTAAATCCTTAATTACATTTAAATATTTCCTACATTTATGGAATTGAAACATACTATATTCCAATTCCCAAGATTGAATAAAGTTGATAATAATATCTTGCATAAACTCAGTTCAAGATAGATGACTTGTGTGCCAGAAAGTTAATTAGGGGAGTTGTGATAAGAAATTCAGCTGCCAGCAGGACAAAATATATACTTCCTGGGGTCAGCATGTTTTCTCCCTAGAGAGAACACTAAATGACATGCCAAATTATAATCCACAGATTTCATGGTAAATGGGGAATCCAGAGGTAATTAAAATGCAATCAGACCAAAATAGGAATGTAACTGGCACTTGTCTTTGATAGACCTAGTTCTTGAGTCAATCAAAAAGAAGTAGTTGGGAAAAAAAAAAAAAAAAAAAAAAAAGAAGTAGTTGGAGAGGGGAAAAAAAAAAAAACCCACAAAGTGAGGATGACAGTTATTAAATTTTCTTTATTACTTAAAACACTAACTTAAAATATTGTTATATTTTATCCCTGTTATTTCAAAATGAATGTTACATTACCTACCAGCCATTCATCATTTCATGAAGCAAAAATTAAAAGAAAAACTATTGCCTGGAACTTTGATTCATCATAATAAGCATCCAAGCCTGCTGTACATTTTTTCTAATCTGAAAGATAAGCGTGGGTTTCTTTTCAGAGTCACATTATAATTCTACTTGCTCTAATAGTATGTGAATAATGAAGGCTTCTCCCTCTGAGTGGAAACTGATTAATTGGTTGAAAACACGGGAACAAAGTTGAACCGTCTTTATTTGAGAACTTAATGATGACATGGTTTCTTTTCAGTAATGAAACCTTTCTTTTCTCAGGGAGAATAAAATGTTATATAAACAGAAGCCTGAAGAGCCATGTGAACAATCAGAACAAGAGGGCACGGAGAAGAAAAATATTAATTATTGTGATTCCAGTTCTAATGGAAGACGCTCAGATTCTTGAAAGCCATAGGAAGAAGCTACTGTAAGGACCCATTTTAGTAAACATCGAAAACTAGAGGGTCCCCGGCTTCCGGTGATTTGACTTAGGATTTTTCAGGCAATGGAGCAAGAGTACTAGGCATTTGGTAGAGACCATACTTTGAATTTTCTATTTTGACCTTTTCCCAGTATGCACTTGTCTCTGGCTGTGTGGGCCGAAGCTCTCTGGTGGCTGGTCAAGGGGCAGCAGGGGTGGCTCCCAGGGACCCATGCAACCATGAGGATCAGCAGCCAGGCCACTAACAACCCCCCTGGCTCCGGGCAACCATTCTGTTCCCCACGTTCAGTCCTGCATTCAGTCAATTACGAGACGGTCAACACTTTTTTTTTTTAATAAAATAGGCTTTATGTTAGATGATTCTGCCTAACTATAGGCTGATGGAAGTGTTCTGAGCACTAAATCACTAAATCACTCTCATTTTCTCATTTGATTTAGGCCACACTGAGCAATAAGGGTGGGTGGGTTGGCTGTATCAAATATATTCTCAATCTACTCAAATTTTTCAATGCCTGATGTGTTTATTGGGATGTAACCCCCTCATAAGTATCGGGAAGATCTGAAATTATGTGTGCAGACTTTTTTCCTTTTGGCCACTTGTTTTGTTTTGTTTTGTTTTGTTCACAGAGGGTTTATATTAGTGTATAAGATAAAAAAAAAAGTAGAGCTACGCGCTGGAACTAAAAGTTGGGTCACATAAATTTCATACTGTTTTTCATTATTTGCTAATTATCTCCTGTGCATTAGTCATCGCTCTTTAATTAAATTGTAACGTTATTGAGAAGAGGAACTAAATCTAATACTTCTTTTTTAATTTCTTCAGTAGCCGGCTTGTGTAGAAATCCAAGTAACAACTTGTTTATCTATTAGTCAAAATATATTTGTGTATAAATGTTCCTAGAATATGACATAATGCAAGCACCTGACATTCTGATTCTAGGATAGTCTGTCCCCAAGCCACTTCATGAATTTATTTCTTTGAAAAAATAATTGGTTTATACTCTAGTGTGCATTCTCTCCCAGTTATATTTCCATTTTAACCGTCCTAATTGGAGTATAAAAGTTTTGTTCGCCACAAAGTAATTGCAGGTGTCAAGTAGGCAGTGAATTTATAAGGGATTTAAGGTCTTGTCTTTAAAGGTTTGAAATATGTATGTGCCTTTCCATAAACAATTCTTACCTAAATTTATCTGCCTTGATACACAACACACACACATTAATAATCTCAAAGTAAATTACACATACCATTTTAAAACATCACGTGAAGATAAATACTCCTTCCCCAACCCATTTTGAAATAATTGTCTCCAAGTTTCTTGATTGCTCATTTTGCTATTTTTCTTACCTTACTTAGTTGTAATCTAGGAACAGTGGACTCAACAGAAAATTTAGCAACCATCCCTTAAATAAGCTAAATTGAAAGGTAAATTTAATTTGCGAATGAAGGGGCACCTGGGTGGCTCAATGAGTTCAGCTTCTTTTTTTTTTTCTTTTAAATTTATTTTTTATTGGTGTTCAATTTGCCAACATATAGAATAACACCCAGTGCTCATCCCGTCAAGTGCCCCCCTCAGTGCCCGTCACCCAGTCACCCCCACCTCCCGCCCTCCTCCCCTTCCATCACCCCTAGTTCGTTTCCCAGAGTTAGGAGTCTTTCGTGTTCTGTCTCCCTTTCTGATATTTCCCACTCATTTTCTCTCCTTTCCCCTTTATTCCCTTTCACTATTTTTTATATTCCCCAAATGAATGAGACCATATAATGTTTGTCCTTCTCTGATTGACTTATTTCACTCAGCATCATACCCTCCAGTTCAGCCTCTGCCTTAGGCTCAGGTGCTGATCCTGGGGTCCTGGGATTGAGCTCTCTGTTCTGTGGGAAATCTGCTTCTCTCTCTCCCAATGTGCTCTCTCTCTCTCAAGTAAATAAATAAAATCTTAAAAAAAAAAATTGCAAATGACGGAAATCAGAGTTGAAAAAATATTTTCCTAAAAAAAACGAAATGAGTTGGTGAGAGGTGCAACCTGTTAAATTGGCAAAAGCAAAAGATTTGTTTTTCTAAGAGCGTGATCCTTTATCTCTGCCCATATGTGTAAATGACTCAGGATGGCTCCCAGCGTGGAGAAGAGGAAGTAAGGTTTTATGTGCTGCGGCTCCTCCTGATGCTCAAGTCTTGGATTGCCAGCCTCAGCCGACCTCCTGTATGGGGAGTTTCCTTTTCATTTCTCTAAATCACTCTCAGAGGTGTGGCCCCAACCCTTTTCTCTGCACACTCATTGTGTTATTTTCGATTACTGCTGCAACTAACGGCCATACATTTAGCAGCTTGAAACAACACCCACTTAGTGTCCCACGGCTTTGTGGGTAAGCACTCTGGTGTCAGTCGCCCTGGGCTCTTATTTGGGACAGAGGTCCTCTGGGGGACAATCCACTTGTAGTGTCATTGAGGTGGTTGGCAGGTTCCATTTCATGGGGTTGTCAGATGAGGTCCTCATTTCTTTGTTGGCCTTTGGAAAGGAATCATTCTTAACCTCTAGATGCCACCTGCATTCCTTGGCTGGTTCACATTCAAGAGGACCAGTGGCTGGCCAGTTCCATTTCATGCTTTCTATCTCTCTGACCGACTCCTCTATTTTCCCTTACTGCTTTTACAGGTCCTCCTGTTGTCTTTGGGCCCATCTGGATAATCCAGGATAATCTTCCCCCCACTTTTTTTTAACAGATTATATATTTATTCACAAGAGACACAAAGAGAGGCAGATACACAGGCAGAGGGAGAAGCAGGCTCCCTGTAGGGAGCCGATGTGGACTCCATCCCAGGACCTCGGGGTCACGCCTTGAGCCAAAGGCAGGTGCTCAAACACTGAGCCACCCAGGGGCCCCTCCTTCCTTTTTAAACAATATTTTATCTATTTGTTTGAGAAAGAAAGAGAAAAAAATGAGTGAGTGGGGTTGGCAGAAAGGGAAGTGCAAAGGGAGAGGGTAGAAGCAGACTCCCCACAGAACAGGGAGGGGAGGGATCCCAGGACCCCAGAGTCATGACCTGAGCCAAAGGCAGACACTTAACTGACTGAGCCACCCAGGTACCCTAATATCCCCCCTTTTTAATGTCATCTAATTAGGAACATTAATTCCATCTTTTCATCCTCAAAGTCCCTTCACAGGAGTATGTAGAGTTGAGTTGTCTCTGATTGAATAAGCAGAGTCAGGAATTGGGGCATCTTTAGAACTAAGCCTCCCCACCACACACACAGAATCCTCATCTTCAAAGGCGAAGTGTTCTCACATGCTTTCTTATTTGTTCTTGGTTCTTCCTATTATGCTTGAAATCTGAGAAAAATTTACCTGCTTCATACTTTCATCCAAGTAGGACATACCTATTTTGGACTAAATAAAGTACTAGTCCATTGGAGAATAAAGACATACCAGTCCATTGGGGATAATTAAGAAGCCTGCACTGACGTGCAGAGCCAGCCATGACCAGCAGAAGTGAACCAATCACGTTCATGTTTTTCCTGAAATCTGTATCCTGTAACATCATTTCGGTAGCTGCAAATCAGCCCCGGTAGGAGTATTTATGTCTTTGCAGAGCTGAGCTGCCATCACATCACTGCAAATTGTAATATATCATGTTATGTAGTCCCAAGGATGCCTTTTGCTAGGTTGGAACATTAAACATCCCCACTTGGAGATGCTAGCAGAGAGACCGGAGGTATATCTCTCAACGCGCACATACTGGCTAAGTGACCTTGAGCAACTGAGTTAACCTCGTTATGCTTCAGCCTTCCAATCTGTTAAATTTATCTCATGGGTTTTTTGTTCAACTTTACTAATGATTTCCGCGTATTATGTGATATACCAAACTGGGAATAATATGGTGAAGATTACATATTTATGTTAGTCCAAAAAGTGTTTAATAAGCAATATACATTGTACAGAAATTGGACCTGAGTTAACAAATAAAAGTTAATGATATTGATTTTGTGTATTTGGACCTCTAACAACTTAAAGAAGCTTGAAAAAACTTTCTTGAGAGAAATATTTCTAAGCATATATGTAAAACTTAATATATATTTTTTTTAAGAAATCCATGAAGTATTCCATGCTCATTCATGGACTTACTTTTATCCATATAAGACATATTGAAATTTTGGAATTTTACCAGGAAAAAGTGGAACCAAGATAATTCTTCATTTTCAAAGGCATAGTAGGGAGAACCAAGAGGAAATGTACTAAAAACAAAGTGTTTGGTATGACTGTTATTGAACATAGATGCAGAAAAAGGCACAGTATAAGAAAGAATAGGTAAATCAAAGTAATCCCCTACATGGCTTCGTGTATTAAAGTGGAGAATTCAGTGTATTAAGTTCACTTTCAGTTTCAGAGTTTTCAAATTGCTGTTTTTGTTCTCTGTGTAGTATTATAAGAAAGACCTGGAACTTCCTTTCATTTTGGAGGGAATTTGCCCTAAGAAAACCTAGAGAATGAATGGTATAAGTTTCTCTAAACCTTAGGGAGGAAGGTTCCTTTTTTCCATTAAAGTTATTTCCCTTGTGTTGATTTTTTGCTACTCATTTATACCAACAACTGTTAAGTTCTAAAGAGAAATTCATGTAGTATTAGAGCTATGTTAACTGAGTGTCTTCAAAATATTTAAATGATGCATTTTAAGTGGCCTGCAGCTTCCTAACTCTTAAATCATTTTCTTATAAAACAGCTAGGGTTTTCATTGCTTTTTACAAGCCTGGAGCAGAAAAACATAAACTTAATTTTGAAATTGTTTTTGGAACTTTAGAGATAAATACACAACAGATTTTTTCTTTTTATAATAAAGGAAAATCAAGAATTTATCCTTAGGCAAATTAATAGTCAAATACATTCCTCATTTTCAATTTCTTCAAAATGAATCTTTGAAAACCCAATATAATTCCATTAATATAGATAAGGTCAATTTTCGAATACAAATTTAATTTTGTAAAGAAAAACTCAATATCAAAGGCATATTTTAATTTGTGTTTTTTATTTTAAGAACCAGTAAATTTAATTTTTTAAATAAAAATCAAAGTTATCCTAACAGATGAATATATCTTTGTATTATTCATTAATATGTTTGCTTTCCAATTTCATGAATGTATTATGAGACTACATTAGGTTTCTCTTAAGAGAACATAATTATTCCTTTTCATTTATTCATTAATTCTTAGTTTTAATTATTATTTCATTGCAATAAGTATTTAAAAATTATTATTTTACTTGAAATTAAAAATAAAAACTAAAAAAAAAATAAAATAAAGATAAAAACTGTGACTATCTGGGAATAACAATGATTACTATAGGACTTTTTTTTTTTTTTTTTTGAGGCTCTTTGTGCTAGTATCATAGCATAGGCATAAGAAAATAGTTTTAATGGCATTATTTAGATTATATATTTCCATCCCTAAGCTCTATTTACATTAGTAAGAAAATGCCACAAAAATATTTGAATGACATAATAGAAACAGAAACCATAATCTTCATAAAAATGAGCCAAAACATAGGTATCATAAAATAACAAAAAAAATCATAGAAAATATTCATTTTAAAAAGGAAAGTATAAACAAGGTTTTCAATATTCATCTTCATATTGGGGATGAATCAATCTATGCCATTGATTGCACAAGAGATTGACTTAGCATAAAACCAAGCTCTTCTAGTGGTCATGTAATCCACACATACTTTCAGAATAGTTATAGCTTTCAATTCAATAATATTTTTATGAGGAAATAAACTCTAATTTTAAACTCTAACTTCTTTGGGGTGCCTGGGTGGGTCAGTGGTTGAGTGTCTGCCTTCAACTCAGGTTCTGATCCCAGAGTCCTGGGATCGAGTCCTGCATCAGGCTCCTGGCCGGGTGCCTGCTTCTCCTCTGCTTATGTCTCTGTCTCTCTCTGTGTCTCTCATGAATAAATAAATACAATCTTTAAAAATAAATAAAAATAAAAATAAAAAAAATAAATACAATTTAACTCCTTTTATATAATCAAAGAAACTAGAAAAAAAAAAACAGACTTTGAGCTGATACTGTAATTGGGCAGGATTTGGGGGAAATGGGAGGGAGGGAGTATATTTCAAGAATGAGAGAGGCATGAATTATTGGGGGTTAGTTTGGGTGAAGACTTTCTTTCTGGTTAACTTCCTTGAGTATACTCTTCTCCAATTTTATTTTTTATTTTTTATTTTTTTTAAATTTTTATTTATTTATGATAGTCACAGAGAGAGAGAGAGAGAGAGAGAGAGAGAGGCAGAGACACAGGCAGAGGGAGAAGCAGGCTCCATGCACCAGGAGCCCGATGTGGGATTCGATCCCGGATCTCCAGGATCGCGCCCTGGGCCAAAGGCAGGCGCCAAACCGCTGCGCCACCCAGGGATCCCCTCTTCTCCAATTTTAGATCTGTGAGATTAAAAAGACATTATCTGCCCTATTTATACCCAACCTACAATATTAGGAAATGCATACCTAACTGCCATAGAAATTCTAGCTCACAAAGTGGAAATGGAAGGTATTTTTATAGACTTTCCATGGAAATTCTGAAATCCACCTCAGCAAATGTTGGACATCTCTTAAATTTCAGCCTGGGAATATTTATTTTTTCTTGAAGTTCCCTAACTCGACCTATAGACAGAATAATTTCAATCATAATCCCAGAAGGGTTTTTCTTGTATAAATTGACAAGCTGATTCTAAGATGTCTGTGGAATACAGAATAGTAACAGCATAAGGGAAGCAATATATGAAAGGCTTACAGTATACGTTTTACAACATAAAGACAGTGTGAGATTTAAGTAAGGATTGATAAATAGATCAATGGAACACATCAGAGGCTCTAGGAATAGAACTACATTACATGGCTAACCTGCACGCACATTTCCTTTCTCTTGAGGAAGCATTGACAACAAAGCCCCTGAATCAATGGAATATTCAGTTGATTGTTTTAGTAGCTTCAGTACAGCAGATCCAAATTATTTTTCTTAGATACATCTTTTCTGATGAAGTTACTTATATCCCAATATGATACATAATTAATATATAATTAATTAATACATCAACAAAATAAGGGAGTAAGCAAAAAAAAAAAAAAGAAAGAAAGAAAAGAAAAGAAAGAAAGAAAAGAAAAGAAAGAAAAGGAAAAAAGAAAAGAAGAAAAAAAGTAATGGATCCACAAAGTAGGGATCCAACAAGAGAAGGGCAGTAGAATGGTCAATATATCAAAAGTCATAAGTAGCATTCTGATTAAATTAAGGTGAGGAAAGGCTAGGAGAAGGTTGCTGCAATGAAACACAAACATTATATTTGGCCATTTAGAAGACAAAATTAAGGGGAACTTTATAGATGTAGTGGAAGAATGGAAATTTGACTGTATGTTTGAACACACCAAAGCAAATGGAAATACAGAGCAAATATCAACTCTAAAAAACCTAAAGGAACACTTTTAATTAAAAGGAAATATAATTGGGGGCACCTGGGTGGCTCAGTCGGTTAAGCATCTGCCCTTTGCTCAGGTCATGAACCCAGGGTCCTGAGATCGAGCCTGCTTCTCCCTCTCCTGCTCCCTCTGCTTGTTCTCTCTCTCTCTCTCTCTCTTTCTGTCAAATAAATTATAAAATATATTTTTAAAAAGGAAATATAATTATAGTTGTACCGTTTGACTCAATAATAAATGCTATTACAGTTTGGGTTGACTAAAACTCAATTTAGATATAGATATGTGTTTTTATATATCAAACTTTTATATTAGAAAAAGTTCTAAGTTCTAAATAACTATCATCATAGAAAAATGTCTTATATTTGTCTTTCATTACTCTCTATATCCTTGATACTACTTTATTACTTAGTGCTTCTGACTCAGGGTATCATATTATATGTTGCACTGATTGCCATAATTGATCACCAATCTCAAAAAAAAATCACTCACAGAACTACCTAAGAATCCCAGTGTTTCTTTGATTTTTTCCCTCTTCCATTCCCTATAATGACAGTATTAATTATTCTCCACTTTCCTCAAATATTATTAGTCTCTCCTTTCTACCACCACTATCAAACACATACTCAATAGATATTTCAGAAAAATTCAGTAATTTAATATTTTAATGGGTACATATTTCTTTTTTTTCAGTTTAAAAACTTTTATTTTATTTTTTTAATAATAAATATATTTTTATTGGTGTTCAATTTGCCAACATACAGAATAACACCCAGTGCTCATCCCATCAAGTACCCCCCCTCAGTGCCCGTCACCCCACCTATGGGTACGTATTTCAAATACTAAACTTAAAACCAAACATTTTCGTTAAGATTATTTATTTATTTATTTATTTATTTATTTATTTATTTATTTTATTCATGAGACACAGAGAAAGAGCAGCAGAGACACAGACAGAGGGAGAAGCAGGCTCCATGTAGGGAGCCTGATGTGGGACTTGATCCCGGGTCTCCAGGATCACACCCCGGGCTGAAGGTGGCATTAAATTGCTGAGCCACCCGGGCTGCCCAAAACCAAACATTTTCAAATTACCCTTACTTTTGGTACAACAGAGCACCTATTTCTTGTATGGATTAAATACAAATTATTTCATCTGTACCATGAAGTCCAGATCATTCTCAAATTTACATTATCAAATACATCTTCTCTCCATTGTGTCGATTTAACTTTTTTCCTATTCAAATAATAATTTCCATCAAGTTTTAAAAATAGTTTTATCCATTAAAAGGAAAGCAATTTTTAGAGCCCTATTTTGCTTTCCAGGATACTGCTCCATATATTACTTGGTTATAGTTCCCATCATCAAACTTTTTGAAATGTTTTTCAAACCCACTGTGTTCATTTTCTCACTTCTCATTTGCTACACTCTGAATTGGCTTTGACTTTGCTCTGCTGAAAAGACTCTCTCCAAGGTCATTCCATCAAAACCATGTCATACATCATCATTGTCAACAATGAACCTTAGTCCTTATTTAACTGGGCCTCTCACCAGCATTTAACACTGATAACTACACCTTCTCCAAACTTTTCCTCCCCTGGACCTTTGTATTTCAAACAGTTTCTGTTTTTGTTTTTCCTATTATCTCTCCAAACCTTTTCTCTTTCCCCATTGAAGTTCTTCAATACTGGCCCTACACCCTACTGTCTTCCCAAGATATTTTCTCTCCCACAGGAACTCCTTTATATTCAAAGATTCAATTTCCACTTATATGCAGACGAATCTCCAATTGATTTCTAAAGCCAGAAACCCACTGAACTTCAGACCCATATATCTCAAGTTTGCCTCATTCTTGTTTATACCAGAAGACTTTCATAACTGCTTAATCAAATCTAAACTTACTGTCTTCTACAAATGTGGTCAATTTTCTGATATTTTCTTTTTCAATGATTGATGCCAACATCTATCTTGTTTTTGAAATAACAACTGAGGGCTTATCCTTGACACTTGCTTTCACTTTTCCCAAATATTTACCTTTAACCAGATAACCTCACATATGATTTCTTAAATCTCTCTAAAATATCTACTTCTTCAGAGGAAACTTTGGTAAATATGGTAACACAACAACCCTGGTATAAATGATCTCATCCCTGTATCTAACTCTCAACACAATTATAATTACAAATTGAGAAAATTCTGTGTTGATGGCACTCTTCTGTGTGAGATGTTATGCTCCCTATATCTACCTTTACTCACCACTGTAAATGCCATTCCAGGAAAATTGGCTAAAAAATAGAATAATGTGAATATATGAATAAAGAACTATGGGAGCCACCTAACTTATAAATTGAAAAAAAAAAAAAAAAAAAGAACCAACAAATTTGTCAGCCAACTGCCCTATTGTATCCAACTGGTTTTGACCCCTTCAGTCTGCTGAAATGACACACAATCAAACCCATGATTTCTAAGAGTTTATATACAAGAAAAATTGTAACTTGGTCTCTCAGCAGCATTGGATCTGGGTATCCTATACTTCCTTTCATAAATGATCTCTTCTCTTGATTTTAATAATTTTCAAATAGTTGTTTTGGGAAAATGGGTGAACTAAGGTAGGAGGACATCAATTTATTGTGTATTTTAAGGATACTCACTAATTTTTAAAGTAAGCTCTATTAATTTTGCAAATACTGTGGAGAGGTGTAAGAAAAATCAGTTAAAGATAATGAGTGATTATTAAGTACTTTAACATTATCACAGGTACTATGTACCTACCAAATCTAGTAGAAATCCAAACAACTTAGGTAACAGAATTTCAGTCTTTCTCTTCAGTCTTATACGTTGAAATATGAGAAAATTATTCTACACCTGACCTATGTGCTTTATAAAGCCTTCATGTTCTCAGAGGCTTAATTCATACATCTAATAAGAATAATAAATAGTAGGATGAAGTGACTTCACATATCTTTTAATCCATTTCAATTTAGACATAATGCTAACCTATAATCTACTTAGTTATTTAATCTACGTGAGCAAATTTTGGGGATTTGTGTCATAATACATACGCACTCTTTATTTTGCATTTTTCAATCTGTAACATATAAAACGAATAAATATGTGCAAGTACAATATCAGTGTAGTAAATTAAGGCAGAAATGCAGTGGAAGGCCATATTTCTCAGTAAGTCATTGAGCAAAATATTTGAGCCATGCTGAGTACAAAATCTTTTGTTAAGGCTAGTTAGGTTGCAGATTATAAAATGCCCTAATAGTTCCAATAAATTAAAGCCACCTTTCTCAGAAGAAAGTGACTAACAATATTTTGTTGCTGAGTTAAATAAAATGAATGTCTCAGAACTTGGCCAGAGGCTGAGATTTTAATTAGTTATTAAGGTGTTCAGGTTAATGTAAATCAGATTTGCCTTTTCTAGCTAAAGGATCTAGATTGACAGTGGCATTAAATCTTGGATACACACTAATCTGCCAGTGCTTGCCTGACCTGAAAAAAGGAAAAAATAATTATAATAGAGAGTATTTTTGTTAATTATCCAGGTTTTTCTTTGTGTAACATTAATCAGAGAGGCATCTGTTCAAAATAGATACATAAATGCTGATAATTAAATATTTTAAAAACTGCTTGTTGGAGTTAACTGAATACTCTTGCCTTTTCTTTCTTTGTTCCTTTCTGTTTTTTTTTTTTTTTTTTTTTTGTCAATTTCCCTTCTTAATGACCAAAAACAAGTTTTTTAACAGTATTCCTAAATAAGGTTATCTCTCCTCACAAGTTAAAATGTATTGTAATTCTTTAAGAAAAACAATCCATCCTAACATTTCTAAGTAAAGGCACTTAATTATTAGTAAACCTATCTACCCTCCTGCTTTATAAACATATGCATGCTTAAGTTAAAATTTAAAAAATATGATGTTTAGTGGATCTTTTTCCTTCTCTTTTTCTCAACATTTACTTTCCTTTTATATTCTCCATCCATAAATACCAAGATATTTCATCTATTAACTCATCTGTTCCCTGTGCAATCGTGTACTACAATGGACATGCACATATGACAGATGGGGAAATCGAGGGACAGAGTCATTTTATAAATTGCCCAAGGACACAAATTCATCATTGAAAATGATAGCATTTTAGGATGATTGCATAATGGTTAAGATCGTTGTTTGCAGAATCAGAAAAGTGGATCTAATTACTGACTAATAATTTCTGTGGCAATCAAATAAGATAATACATATAAATACTTAAATCAGTGCCATTCATGTATCAACTGTTTAATATGTGTAGGCGATTATATTCATTAGTCGGCTGTATTATTTTGGCAGATTCAATTACATTCCCATATTATAATGACCTTTTGCGTTTCTACTGGAAAAACACATTTTCAAAGGGATTAGGTGTTTGGGGCACTTGGATGGCTCAGTTGATCAAGCATCGGACTCTTGGCTTCTGCTCAGGTCATGATCTCAGGGTCATGAGATCAAGCCCCACATAGGCTCCACACTCAGCAAGGAGTCTGCTTGAGATTCTCTTCCTCTGACCCCCCTTCTCTCTTTCAAATAGTAAATAAATAAATCTTTAAAATAAAGATTCGATTTTATGAGTATTTGAATATGAATTTTAAAGATTAGTATTAAAAAAATTCCTGATAATGTAGCAGGAGTGGCTGCAAAAGTATTCCTTCTTTCTCTAAACAACGTATGAAGTACAAGATTATTAAAGTATTTTTGTTTTGCTTGCTCTTGTTAAATAATAAAATGGAGAAGGTAAATTTTCAAGCGTTTGTAAATTCCATTGCTTACCTTTATGAGAATATAACCTGAAAAAAAAAAAGCATACCTTGAGGGGAACTTTTTTGTGGTGAGAAGATGACAGAAGACAACTGCCTAAAAAGAAACTGAGGGGGTTCCAATACTGTGAGAATAAGATTACAGGCAAATTTTCTAAAACTGGCAGACTTCATCAGAAGCCTTTCTTTCTTTATTTCAAAATGTTATTTATTGTAATAATTCATTTGTTTCTGAATGCTGAAGATTCTGTAGTGATCTGAGGTTCGTACCAACTAAAAATAGGTATTTGAAGGGACAAAAGATTGAAATGGATAAAATACAGGTATATATATAAAATAAAATAATAAAATAAAATAAAATAATAAAATAAAATAAAATATAAAATTAAAATAAAATATAAAATTAAAATAAAATAAAATAAAATATAAACCTTTATTTTCAAAGATTATGCAGTTGGTCCACAAATAATGGTGCATGTGCTTTCTGAGTGAGAGGAGAAATCACAGAGCAGAGGAGCTATCTGTTTTCATTTATGTTTGAAAAGGATGACAGCGGCTCCTGTGTTGAATGTTGGGGATGTCAGAACCAGAGGCAGGGAAACTGATAGGGATGCTGTTGACAGGTGAGAAGTAGTGCTGGACACACACAGTAGTCATACTGTGGATGCATTTTGAGGATAGTGCTAACTGGGATTTCTGTTGTGTTCAACACATGGCATGGGAGAAACAAGATTTGAGGAAAATTCATGTGTTTTGTTCCATACCAGTAGAACGACAGAGGTTCCTCGTACATATTTTATGTAACTGTTTTATGAAATATGGAACACTGTGGTAAAGGCAGATTTTGAAGGGGTGATTGAAGTATGAAAGGTCAGCAGTGCAAATTGGGGCGTGTTGAGATTGTCTATTGGATGTTTAAATAGAAAAGCCGGAGAGTTAGTTAAAAAATATGAGCCTGGAATTTCAGGGAGTGGTCTAGACTGGTGCTCTTGTTTTAGGGTCTTCCTCATTTACATGACACTGAAAGCCACGGAACAAGGTTTAGTAACCATGCAATGAATATGGATCAAGAACAACACTGACAATCTAAAATAAAATTAAATAATTTTTTAAAAAAGATTTTTTAAAAAAGAATAAAAGTGATTCCCAACTAAACTAGAAGCCTTTTAAAGTTGAGTGATTGGAGACATGATGACGAACTCACAAAGTCAGAAAGGACTCCAAGTGAGAGACAAGAGAGAGAACAGAGGGTGTTCCTGAAATAACAGTTTCTGGAAGGAGTATGTGATCAGTGCCGCAGAGAAGTCAAGTAGGAAGTGAATTAGAAATATCCATTGGATTTTCCAAGTTGAAGTTATTTGTGACATTGACAGCTATGTTTTTCTTTGATTGCAGTGTTGGGGTGCCAACTTGATGGCAATTAGTTTGAGCAACAACGAAAGGTAATAAAACAGATGTTTATGTCCTTCCCTTTAAAAAAGGATGATAATAGTAACTACTTGGATTAAATTAGATGATTTTCATAAATTTTTAAACAAAGTGCCAGATACATGGTAAACAATTTTTAAAGAATGTGTTTAGATGTGTATCATAATTATTTTCATTATTTTTAAAAGACTTGTATTCAAATAACCAAAGAAGGGGTAGTCAGAAAGCACTGTGCCACAATATCTGAGTTTACGACATTTTTGTTATTGAAATTGCTCGGAATTTTAAATGATATGCTCAAATAGCTTGGATCGAAGAGCAAAGGTTGAAGTTCATTCCTTGTCATTTTTCAGAGTTGCACATACGTTCAAGTGAAGGGAACTAGGTACACAGAGTATAGTTCAGGTGCTGTAGGTTTTAGATTTGGAGGAGGATGAACTGGAAATGTTTTATAATTTAGGTGCATTTAGCATCAATCAGTTCATGTGAATGAGGCTTGAGTCCGAGGTTCATGGGGTACACGGGAATGGCAGAGATGAGATGTTCCCTTTGCCCTAACACACTATGTGTCCCTCCTTCTCTGAGCTTCCTCTATCTCTATTATGGGCGGTATTTTACCTGCTTCTAGCAACCATCTCAACAAATCCGTGAATGTAAGAAAAAAAAAAAAAAAGAAAAGTACTTGAATTAATACTTTGCCTCATTAGCACCTTTAACTGAAAATGAAAACCAGCTTTTGATGTAAAGAGCTTTAATTGTCACCGGTGGCAGCACCCAGGCAATGACAAGGACTGTGTCCGTGAAAGACGCCCATTTCTCCATTTGAACTCAACAGTGAAGGGTATGTAATTACAGAGTGTTTGAAAATATGGGCCTTAAAGTACCCCTTGCTGTGGGGTAACAGATATGAAATAACCATGTTAGACTAGATGCTTAGTCGTTTCTGTGACATTGTTAGAAAAAGAAGAATCGTACCGACCCCCCCAAAAAAAAAAACAGAAAAAGGAGAGTCACAATCAGAAGTTTCAAGAGGATTATCCTAATATTCATAGTGCGTTCGTTTGCATGATGAGACAGATCCTATATCAGTGCATTTATTCACCAAGCTGTTGTTGCCACTCACTCGCTATGGTGCCAAGCCCACAGTGATGGAAACCCACAGCCCCTTCTCATAAGAAGCTTGCAAGCATCGCAAGCGAGAGCTGTGTGCAATGGCATACACACGATGGCGTGCTACATTAATGAGCAGTCTTGGGAGAACAGGGAAAAGTCTATAAATCCACTTAATATTTTAATAAATTAATACATGCACAGAGACACACACACACACACACCCATACGCACACACTATGGGGAAGATTTCTGTAATCAGGATTTGCTTACTGGTTGATTATTCACAGTAAGGAAAGCAGAGAAGTTTCGGTCACCCCTAGTGTTATAAATTGGACACCTTGCTGTCACAACAAACAGGGCATGCAAAAATAATCTGGAGACGAACAGCTATTTATCCCCCAGCCTTCATCAAAATTCAAGTATTTATTTAAATAACTTTACAAGTAAAAATTAAAGTGATGAAATTTAAGTAGCAAATGGTTATTTATACTTCAACACACAATTTTTTTTAAGATGCTACATTTCTCCTTATTTTCATCTATTGCCCAAACCAAATATAGTGAGAACAATGAAGTGTTGCATGCATTCATTTTGCCTCTCGATTAGTAAATAATATTGAAGCTGCATTATTGATGTCAGAACCCCAAAGTCTGCTCATTGGAATCAATTTCCCCTGATAAAATTTATTTAGTTACGCATTGATGGTTCCTCCATGGCTTGATAGCTCATTTCTTGTTAGCATTTCTTCGTCGGGATGTACCCCAGTTTATGTAGCCAAACATTTACTGAAAGACATCGTTTTTCTTCTAAGTTTGGGCAATTATTAATAAAGTTTCTAGAAACATCTGTGTGCAAGTTTCGGTGTGGCCATTAGTTTTCAGCTCATTTGAGTAAATACCTAGAAATATGACTGCTGGGTCATATAGTGTGAATACCTTTAGTTTTGCAATTAAATACCAAACTGTTTGTACCCTTTGCATTTGCACCAAAATATATGAGATCCTATTTCTTCACCCTGCACTTACATTTGGTGTTGTCAGTGGTCTGAATTTCAGCCTTTCTGATTGGAGGCTAGCGGTATCCTCGTTTTAATCTGTATTCACATATGCTGTGGAGCATCTTGTCATATGCTTATTTGCATCTTCAAGTGTCTGGCAAGGTCTGTTTTAATTGGGTTGTTTGTTTAGTTAAAGCTAAATTTTAAGAGTTTTTCATATCTTTTGACTAACAGTCCTACAGCAGATATGACTTCTACAACGATATTTTCCTGGCCTGTGGCTTATTTTCTAATTCTCTTGCTATTGTCTTTCTCTGAGTAGCTTTGAACTTTAAGACAGTTCAGCTCATCAGTTATTTTTTTCATGTACTATTTCTCCGTGTTTTATGTAAAAAGTCATCAGCATTCTAGGGTCACCTAGATTTTCTCTTGTGTTATCTTCTGAAAATTTATATATTTGCATTTGTATTTTGTCTATGATCCAATTTGAGTTGTTTTTTGTCAAAGGTCTGAGATTGAGGTCTAGATTCATTTCATTTTTCATGTGAATATTCCAGTTGTTCCAGCACCATTTGTTTAAGAGAATATCTTTTCTCCATTTGTATTATTGCTTTTGATGCTTGGTCAAATATCAGCTGGCTAAATTTACATGACTATTTCTGGGCTATTTTTCCCCACTTATCTATATGTCTATTCTTCTGCTTCACCACACTGTCTTGATTACTTTAGCTTTATAATAAGTCTAAAAGTCAAGTAGGGTCAGCCCTCCAACTTTGTTCTTTAATGCTGTGTTGTCTATTCTGTGTCTTTCCACATAAATTATACAATGTTTTTTCAGTTATTTTTTGGTTTTGTTAGTTTTAGAGAGAGGGAGGGAGGGGCCGAGGGAGAGAGAATCCTAAGCAGACCCCATACCCAGAATGGAGCCTGAGGTGGGGCTTGATTTCACAACCCTGAGATCATGACCTGAGCTGAGATCAAGAGTCAGATGCTTAACCAACTGGTCCACCCAGGTGCCCCCCTCTCTGCATAAAACTGCAGATTCAGTTTGTCAATGTCCAATATCAATACAGTAATTTGCTGGTAAAAATACATTTTAAAAATATTTTTTATTTATTTATGAAAGAGGGAGAGGAGCAGCAGGTGAGGGACAGATAGACTCCAGCTGAGCACGGAGCCCTGATGCTGGGCTCAATCTCAGGACCCTGAGATCATGACCTGTGTTGAAACCAAAGATTATGTGCTTAAACAACTGAGCCACCCAACTGCTCTGTAAAAATACATTTTAGTACTTGTTTTCCTCAACTTTTTTTCTCCCTTGACTTCTGTAAAAAAATGACTGTTTTGTCTTCCAGAGATATAATTTTTTTCCTAAATTTAAATGTATGGGAAAAACATGATTGTTTCCTTGTTCTATGGCAGCACAGTTGCTGGAAAATAGTCTCCACTGTGAGAATGTTTGGCTATTTCATTCCAAATTTTTTCTTGGTTCATTTCTGTATAAATGATAGGAATGTTCCCTTTCTATCATTCATTATTGATTGAGACAGATTCTCTATGAAACAGCTAAGTGCATATGTTCCCTTTTATAGTGTTGGGAGAGATGATTTCCTCACCAGTTTATCGAATTGCACAAAACCTTCTTCTGTTTCTGTTCTTCAAGTCACATATTAATTCCTTCTCATATTTCCTTTTTGTGAGAATGTTCATTTATGCCCACTTCCTTGAGTTTCTGAACCCCTTTTAGCCCCAAGACCTCCTCGAAGCGGTCTCAGTGCCCATAGCAGAGTGTGCCCCTCTGCAGGTCTGTTGTTTCCTTGCTTGTTTGCTTGCTTGCATGCGTGAGTGCAAGCAAGTGCGTGTGTGTGTGTGTGTGTGTGTGTGTGTGTATAAATGCTGTGGATCTCCTGTAGACTCCACTATCTGTGGCCTGTCCTTTCTGCTTCCTCCCACAGATATTTTATCCACTTTTACTGGTACTTTGGTAGCCTTTCCATGTATTTTAAAGTCTAAAGACGATATTGGCTCTAATTTTATTAAAAATTTAAGTTCATGTTCTTATTTCTGAACTTCAAGTTTCTTCCAGATGATTCACAATATGTAAATGGAATATTTCTGAATTTTTTTTCTCCCTATCATGATCAGAAGTCTTAGCAATTTGTCTTAAAGAAATTAAACGTGTGTGTTGAAAGTTGTATACATTTGGGAGAGGAGAAGGCTTTGAATTCTGGTACTTTATTTTCTATTCTGCTAAAATCTGCTATTACTTCCTCTTAAAAAAATCCTGATTTATGTATCTGTGCCCTTATACTTTGTAGGTTCTTTTCCTCCCATGTAAAACATCTAACTCATTTTTGTCTTCCATACAAAAATATACATTTTTATTTTTCCTACCAAAAATAATATGTCCTATATAAACCCTTAGTTAACTTCTTCAGAAATTAATCCCTGAATCAATTTTATTTACTTGTGTTTGCATTTGCCCATCCTCACCAGAGTATCCGGCTCCTTGAAAGGGAATGCCAGGTCTCATTGCTTTATTTCTTTTTCTTTTTCTTTATGTGTTTCAGAGACATATGCTAGTCATTCATGAGTTTTTTTTGTTTGTTTTTAATGAAGATGGTTGATTAAATAAATGTCTTAGTACATAGAAAAGAATATTTACCATAAAATGTATTTGAAGAAACTTCAAAATAATTGTTCTTTTTAAAAAAGTATGATAATTTCCATGGTTGCCTTTATATAACCAAGGATTTTATGTCAAGACAAAAGGACGTGTAACTTGGTAAATATGTAAGTTTTTGCTTCAAGTGGTAGCAATAGTCTTTAGTTAACTTTTTTTGATGTAACATACTGATCTTGCTGATTATCCCTCATGTTGAGCAAAAGACAGATGTGAAGCAATGAGAAGAGAGACCATTCCTAAAATACTTTTTACATTACATTACTGGGAACCTAAGCATGAGTCCTAGCTACAGAAAATCATAAAGCATTTTATTTTTATCTTGCCAAAGTGATAGTGAGAGAGCTAAATAGCCTTTAATAGCGTTTTAAAGAGCAGGGATGTTTCATTTACACAGCATTGATGGTAAAATTTAAGAAAACATGATGTTTAGATGTCATATCCAAATCCTTTTCTTTATTCATTTGAAAAGCAGATGCAACTTGTCAAGTTGACATAACTGAAAGGTGTTTCCCTGGGGATGCCATGATTTCCTACCTCCTGGGTCACATATTAGAAGATGAAAATATTTTCTCTTTGAAATGCCTTTGTGGCTTAAATTCAAGTGACATCAAATGCAAATAGCCTGAAGCAAGCTAGCTTTGATTGTTCCTTTGCCTTGAATGATCTAGTCACTTTGGAAAAGACAACTCACATCAAGGGGAAAATGTTTAAAAATGAAATATGGAAAGAAAAGTAATATTTTAAACACACAGATTTAGTTGCTGGAAATAATGATCAGCCCACTAACTGCCCTGAGATTATTATTTTCCTTTTGACTTCCAGATTATATATTATGTCAGAACACATGATTGTGTAACCCAGGGCACGGGTACAAGAACACCTGGCTCCAGGGGCCCAGACAGACCATGTTCGGCCACTCACCTCTGATAAAACCCAAAGACAAAGAAACAGATGCTGGGGAAATGAGAGAAGGGTTTACTTCAGTGAGGCCAACATCAGGAAGCAGTAGAGTAATGTCTCAAAGACTGTCTCCAAAGTGCTGATGTGTATAAGGAAAATGAGGGACAAGCTTGGTGGGTATGGGCAGATGGGCAGTAAAGATCAGGGTCTATCATTGTCCGGGGGTCAGTCATGTGGGGTCTTGCTGGCATCAGGCTGTCCTATTGCTTTGAGGGGATAGTTTCCATTCCCATCAGGGATGTTTGCCACGGGATCTTGTTTCTGCCTGAGTTAAGACATAAGCTGAAAAGAATTTAATCAGTTAGATAGTACAGAATGAGATCAAAATGAAAGCAGTTGGAGTCCTCGTTCATTATTGTTATTATCATTATTATTGTTTGAAGTCCAAGGTTACAGAGCATGAAGTCATTATCTCATTGCAACATTCTTACAGGTGACAAAACTAACAACTGGCAAAGGTAAGTAATTTTTCCTTCAGTTATGTTCTTTATAAATCGTGGATGTCATCCTGTGCAAAATTATGTTCAGTTCACCACACCATTGTTTCCCAAAATGCGGTGTCAGAGCAATGTTCCAAGAACCAAAATTATAATAGTTCTGCAAACTTTAAGCCTTCTTTGGTAATGCAGAGAAACACTTTCATATTAAAGGCAGTGAGAAATAAAGGAAAGGTGAAAAGGTTGCATTAGTTAACTCATAATTTCTCAAATTTATCTGACCACCTACCTCATTTTTTTTCCCTACACGAGTCTGTCAAAATCCAACATGGCCAGTTTCTTTGAAACCCACCATGGTGGACCTGGGAATGCACCATGTTAACACAAAGTGAATCTTGGAAAGAAGATCCTGAAAATTGGGCAATACTTCTTTTCCTTTCTTTCCTTTCCTTTCCTTTCCTTTCCTTTCCTTTCCTTTCCTTTCCTTTCCTTCTTTCCTTTCTTCTTTCCTGTCTTTTCTTTTTTCTTTTCTTTTCTTTTTTCTTTTCCTTTCTTTTCTTTTCTTTTCGTTTCTTTTCTTTTTCTTTTCTTTCTTTTTTTTCTTTTCTTTTTTCTTTTCTTTCTTTTCTTTTCTTTTCTTTTCTTTTCTTCTTTTCTTTTCTTTCTTTTCTTTTCTTCTTTTCTTCCTTTCTTTTTTTTCTATTTGCCCAGTTGGTTTCATCAATAACTAAGAATCCTCTACTACTTCGGGAGGACGGACCTTGAATCTTATAGTATCTAGCTTTATTTCTGTGACAGTTAACAAGAAGAATCTGATTTTTGATAACTCATAACAGAGTAAGGGACAGGTGGGCCAAGGAGGGAGAGATAGGTAGGGGGCTATGTGATCAGGCTCACAGAAATCCCCAAAATGCAGAGATATAAGAAAACCAGAGATAAGGGAACAAACCAGAAGAACCTGCCCCTTCAGAGGAGGGTCTTTTTTTTTTTTTTTTAATAAGTCACCTGTGACTTCTGTAACAAAGAATAACCAGACCCCAAAGAAGTAGTCCATTAAGGACGTTTTATCATCAGTACTTACTCAAACTAAGACATTACAAGAATTGTTAAGGCCACAAGCTCCCTGGTCGGTTCTAAATAAGACTGTCAGTGAAGGCCCTTCTTGGCAACCCTGTCGGTTCACTTCCAAGAGCTTTTATCATATCCTTGCTTAATAAAAAATCTATCCCTTTACTCACTCCCCATTATCTGCAAGATTCATTCTTCAACTCCGTGAGACTAGAACCCAGCTCTCTCACTTCATGACCATATACAAATATACATCCGCGTTTCCTTACAGGAGAGTCATAGTAATATTTATAATTAAGAAACTTTATCTATACAAAGTGGTCTGATTTATTCTCTCTCTCTATATAAAATCTTTATATTTGAAATTCCACAATGCTTGTTCAATGGGGCTAGACAACTTTTTCCTACTTCATGATGCTAGAGGTAGAATTTATATTTTTCCTTTTCTTACCGAGAATATAGCTTTTTGGGTTTCTCATTAATGTTGATGTTTTATAGCATCTGCCTACGCACTTTGCAGTTGCATGTAGAACACGAATTGGATCAACTCATTTGTACATCTTTTATTAAGTACTTGCCTGGGGAAAGTACTCCACTGGCTCGCCTGGCAATTACTCTGTGACAAACAGCTGAATCATTTTACTTTATCTTAGATGAGCCCTACTCACTTTCATAATCTGCCTCATTTGCTACTGTCAAGGCATCTATGCTACTTACCGGGAATTCTATTTTCTCATAAATACCAGTTTGATATTATTTAAACCTCTCTCATACCTCTCTCATAGAAATTAACACACTATTAAAATGATCTTAATTCAAATTAAATTTACTTTGTCCCTAACATTTATTAATGCAAATCAAAACAGGTATTATGCGACATCTTATTAAAAACCATACATATATCATTTATATCACATTGAAAAGGAAATTACAAACACTTGTATACTACCCTCTTAAATTCAAAAGATAAGTTACTAAATGCTAAGGCTGAAATGGGTTCTAAGAGATTAATGGCTTGATTAAATAATTCAAGTCTTACTGCCTAATGGAGGAGACAAATTTAAAAAAATTGCAACAAGCTGTGATAGAAACTAAAACAAAGTTTAATGAACTAAATATTAAGAAAGCACAAAGGAAACACACATCAGCTCGGTCAAAGGAAACCTGGGAGCTTTCCTGAAGCTGTGGAGTTGGGGAAGGGAGGAGACACAATTTAACTGCTGAAAAATCAGTCAGGAGGAGTCTGATGAGAACATTTTATTCCCAATGGAATCTATTCAAAGTTTGGAGAATAGAAAGGACTTGCCAAGGTTTCTTAGAGAACTATAGGGTATGAATGGACAAAAGTGTGTGGCTGGGGATGAATGGGTGGTGACCACAGCAGAGGTGGCTGGACAGGTTAGGCAAAGTCTGATTATCAGTTACTCATAGTGTTAGGCCGAAGAGTTTAGGTTCATTATGGAGAGTTGGAAATGTGAGATGTAGTTGAAGCACAGAGTGACCCATTCAGTAAGCACTGAGCATAACGATCTGCATGCATCTCAAGAAAAAGATCTGGGCACATGACCCATTTTCGGAAGCCATCAGTATATATAGATGAAATTGAGTCTATGGAATACAGGAGAAAAGAGCTGGGAGATACAAGAGAAAAGATATATAAGACGAAAGAATCTAAGACAATAGAATTGGAAGAAGAATAAGAAGTCCTTGAGAAAAATTGGAAGGGTCAAAGGATTTAAGAAAACTATAAATGAGGATTGTTGGGGAATGCAAGGAGAGACCATTTTCCAAAGTGCTGTGACAAATAGGCCTCAGCACACCATCTTTCCTCTTTGTGAATCAAACCTGCCTTATGTTCACAAACCACGATGGTAGCAGATTCTGGAATGTCTCTCCCAGCTCTAAGGGATAATCTGACTTCAACCAGTATTAGTTGATCTAGTTTGGGACAGATTATATGGAGGTAAGCCATCAAAACTATCATGCATTCCACTGGAACCTACAAAATCCTTGTCTTTATCAAGGTGAAGGGCTGCACAAGGGAAGAGCCTCTTGGTGTCGCTGCTCCGTGTCTTCCTACTTTAGAGACTCTTGTGTTAAGAATCGATGTGTGGAGCATTGGCAGCCCTGTTACAGCTGATATATGTACACAGAGGTCTGCTTAGCGTCTAGACTTTGGTGAGTCCTGAAGTGAGGCCTGGAGAAGCCTTCCTCCAGATTTATTCTTATATATGATGATTAAATGTCTTTGCTGTGTAAGCCATTGTCAGTGTGTGTGTGTATGAGAGAAAGGGGGGGAAGAGGAGGGAGAGAGGGGGAGAGTGAGAGAGCAGCGGGCAAGAGAGAGAGCAAGAGAGAGGGAAGCATGTCCAGCTTGCATCCAAATAAATCAATGAGCTATCGGCAAAATTGTCTGAAGCACAAATCTGATAAAAGAGTAAAGGATGGATAACATATAACCACAAAACCCAACTGCAGAATGAATCCTGGAGAAATATAATTAAAAAGGGAAACTTTTCTCAACCTAGAAAACCTCTCCATCAAAATAGCGGAGAAAGAAATCATTTTATTATTGAGTTAGCATTAAACCACAATGCGATTCACATCACAGACAATACTCCAAGAAATTGCAGAAAAAGGAAGAAATCTCACCCTTTTATGTCACCAGGCAGATAAATCCGTGACATGCAGGCTCTCAAGATGAACAATAATTAACCTTCAATTAAGATTATTTAGCAACACAATCTGTCACATGTAGTTCATCCCACATTCACCTGGTAATCGAGACGATCTTCTGCATTAATTAATTGGCTTTATACAATGAAAAGATAAACTACCTCGTCATGCCTGCCCCTTTGAAAATCCAAGATGGTGGAAACATTTTATATTCTGGGATATTTAGACACTATCATCTGCCCTACTTATTCACGAGCTTGAATATATAGAAAAAAGAGAAGCAGATTCCATTTTGTAAAGGACATTTAAAATTACAACCACTATGCATCTTTTCTTCCCATTAGGATGATGTTTCTATTATCTTCACCATCTTCTTATTACCTGAACTAAAGCTGACATTTAGTGTGGCTCCAAATTCACTGCCACACGCTAAGATATTTTATCAAATAAATACTGCTATATAGCTTTGAAATCTTTGGAAGGGAAAAATTTATCTTCAATATTAGGACTATTCCAAAAACTGCTGAATGTAAGTTAATATTATAACCCAGCTTCCTGGTTAAAACTGTTCTGTAAAAGTCATGGCCTTACTAGTAAATTCCAGTTAAATCTAAATCCAGTTGAAGATAATTAATTCATTACCTTTCTTTTCAGCTATTATATTCACTTTCACTTTATTCAGGGTATGTTTTTATGCCTGTTGTGCTCTGGAGAATATGTGATGGTTTTCTTCTACCTTTGTGACTGGTTAATATTTTTCTTCAGTTTCTCTTTGATGTGCTGACTTACACAGACTACAGAGGTCACTTTCTAAAGGACAACTTTCCATAAGGAATATTATTATTATTATTATTATTATTATTATCATCATTATTTTTTATAATGTGTATTGCAGATCTTGTGTATAAATGCTGGTTGAATCATCTGGTTGACATTTCTTCCTAATCATATGTGAGGGGAACATGTAGCAAACAGTAGGATGTAGCACAGAGACCCCTCTCTTTGAGGTCAGCACTCCAGGGTTTGCTTCAGCTGCATTTAGAACTTTGCCTCAGATCATGGTCTTCTTCTGACCTGGCTCCAAACCTCAAGTGAGTAAGATAGGAGTAGAAAGACCTGACCATCTGAGCCTAATTTGAAGAGCTCTAATTAACAACCCTAACCACAGACCCTCATGAGTTTGGTTCATGCGTTATGGGGCATTCAGAGCACTTAGAATTCTTTTTCTGCACAATACTCATCCTCCTTTTCCCTCCACAGATCTTGGTGCTGAACACAAATCTCATACAACAAATTCAATCTCCATGTCTGCCTCTGGAGAGCCCATTCTTTGACAGCTCTTGTTTGGAATGATCTGAGCAAAAAGATGGTGAGATGGGTTTTAGAATTAGATTTTTGACTATCCTCCTGGCAACGAGGACCACACTACTGCTGGTGAGTTGGCTGCATAAAACAAAATCTCTCATCCCCTACTGCAGCAGGACAAAGAAAGTGGCAGACCAAATCGAAGACCTAATCATCAGTGTCAAAAAGGCATTGAAAATTCAACCCAGGCAGTTATTTTGTGTGAAAGCTGGGAAAACATAAGAAGAGAACCTGACATATGGGTTGGAGAATTCTGGGCAGGGAACCACAAAATTTTGGAAGCCTCTTCTAAACCTTTATGTTTGTTAAAATGGCTTACTTCTTCAAAATGCTAGATAGAACATCTCCAATACTGGAAGGCAATACTCTTCCCTACAAGACAAAAAGCTCTAAACTTAGAATTAAGTCATACCATAACTCAACAGGACCTGATATGGGAAGAAAGAGTGTTTATGCACAGTAGTTGCATGACCTAATCAATATGTGAGGTCAAGAACCAGGAAAAAATGTGGGGGACTGTATTTTAAATTTTGTTTTGTTTTGTTTTGTTTTCAAATCAAGAGGGTCAGAATTTGAACTTAAGATTTGATACGAATTGGGTTTATTGATTAGAATCATCACTCTGTGTATTTATTTACTTAATTATTTACTTACTTGAGAGAGAGAGAGATACAGAGCATGCACACCAGAGGGGGTGGGGAGTAGAGGCAGAGGGAGAGAGAGAGAGAGAGAGAGAGAGACTTGAGCATGCTCAGTGCAGGGCCAGTTGGGGGGCTCAGTCTCACAACCCTGAGATCATGATCTGAGCTGAAATCAAGAGTCACATGCATAACAGACTGAGCCACCCAAGCAGCCCAGAAGCATCGCTTTGTAGATAGAGAATTTGCTATCTTGGCAATGTCCCCACTTCATAGTGCAGTTGATTCTGGTTGATTCTTAGAATCGTGGAAAAAATGACAACCCATGCAAAGTGAGGTTGAAATGCTCAAATTACCATGAAGTAAAAGATGAAGCAAACAAATCGTAGGAAAGTAGATGTGCTTGAGTGGCTCTACCTCATGTGCCATATGTATCTTAAGTGCGTAATATAGTAATATACTTGTACCATATAATGCCTACCATGAAGAAGGCAGCACGGTGTCTAGTAGCCTCTTCAAGTTCCAGAGACAGCATAATCTGCATCTAGGAGTCAGTTGTTAATGCAAAGTGACTCAAAAGGCCCCCCGAGTTGACTGCACCCCAGAGTAGCAAAGCACTCTGCAGGAAATGTCGGCTGCAATGCAAGCAGCCTTGCTTTCCAGATCACACAAATCACAACCAGTGACGTCGGAGGTATCGGTGGGAATACTAGACATATAGCATTTGTGGCAAGTGAATGAATGAATCACAATCTTCTCTTGTCTCCCTGGGAGTGTGATGCTTCTGCAGTAGAGAAAAATATGTCAGCTGACAAATCCCAGCTTGCAAAGGGGCCCTCGTAGAGAGAGAACATCCGATCTCAGAACAACAAGTGACTAGAATTGCCAATCACAGGCAGCCTCCTCTTAGTTTCACAAGTCATTAGATCAGACAGGGATAGCAACTCCATCACTGGTGGGAATGTTACAGCCGGGATCAAGCACATCACAGGGCACAAGCAAGGTCTCTGGGCAGACAGCCAAGAACCACATGACACCCATGGTTGTACTGATGGCCTTCCAGGTGTGAGGGATCTTTTTTTTTTTTTTAAAGATTTTATTTATTTATTCATGAGAGACACACACAGAAAGAGAGAGAGAGAGAGAGAGAGAGAGAGGCAGAAACACAGGCAAAGTGAGAGAAGCAGGCTCCATGCAGGGAGCCTGATGTGGGACTTGATTCTTGGACCCCGAGATCACACCCTGAGCCAAAGGCAGATGCTTAACCGCTGAACACCCAGGTGTTCCCCCAGTGTGAGGGATCTTATAAAATCATGAGGTATAAGACACAGCCTGAACTAAATGTAAAGATATGTCTCTTTGGGGAACCTGGAAGGCTCAGTTGATTAAGCATCTGCCTTTGGCTCAGGTCATGATCCCAGGGTCCTGAGACCTGGGATCAAGCCTCCATCAGGCTTCCTGCTTG
Source organism: Canis lupus baileyi (assembly GCF_048164855.1). NCBI lineage: Eukaryota > Metazoa > Chordata > Mammalia > Carnivora > Canidae > Canis > Canis lupus. Next base: position 86,208,610 of record NC_132841.1, read on the forward strand.
GTGAGGAGTCTTCTTCTCCCTCTTTGTCTCCCCCTGCTTCTTCTCTCTCTCTCTCTCTTTCTCTCTCTTTCTCTCATTCTCTCCTTTTCTTTCTCTCTCTTTCTCTGTATGAAATAGATAAATAAAATCTTTTAAAAAGTAAAATTAAAAAAAAAATATGTCTCTTTGTTACCTGCCTGCAAGTGCAAAATGAATAACAGATGTGCTATACCTGCACTCATGAGTGACCTTGAAAGACAGTGGTGAGGAAAAATCTACTCTATTAGCAGAAATGGGAGCAGTCATTTTGTGGATAAAGATATGGCTTGATATCAAAATATATACAGATTTATGGGTAGTGGGAAATGACCTGGCCAGCAGGTGCAGAGCATGTGAGGCAGAGGACTGGAAGATAGGAGACAAAGATGTGAGCTTGAGGCCTGTGGATAGAAGTATGGGAGTGGGGAGAGAAAGCCTAAAGATCTCTGGGTCGCATGAGAGATAATCCACATGGCAGAGTTACTAACAATAAATCAAGTAAATACATTGATCCATCCAGTTACATCAGCCAGCCCAAGGCTGGACTGATGAACATGGTAGCAACTGTGACGGCTAGATATGGGCCCCAAAACTCTGACGCTCACTTATCACGATGACTGAGGTGCTGCCACTGTCAGTGGTTCAATCTGTGAATGACCAAGTCAAAAACAGCCCACGAAATGCAACCACTTCTCCAGTAGACAAACTACCCATTTGATGGTGAGTTAACTAAATTGGTTACTTCTGCTGTAGAAGGGCCAACGGTTTATTTACGGGGCTAGACCTACATTCTTGATATGACGTTATCATTCTCATCTGTAGGTAAGATCATTTAAAGATGGTTTTCACCAGAACGATGAGGTTTCATGGAGGCCAAGACGGGCTCATTGTTATTTACATGATCGGGCCTAAGTCTCTCATCCATCCCTTCTTTTGGATTCCATTCTTCCAGATAAGATAAATTCCTTCTCCTAACATAAGTTTCTCAGGGATTATAGAAGCCTTGGGTCTCTTCACTTGCATGAAAGGGTTGCCATTTTCTGAAAGTTAGGTTATTGGGATTGTATTTAACTCTCTTAGCTCCTTTAAAGTATAATTTTTAGCTCACTCCCTCCATATATTTTGGTTCTTTGAATGAGGGCAATGGTCCCTTGTGATTTTTTTTCTATCTCTGAACCAGAAATGGAACTGGCATATGCTTACCAAACCTATGAAAATGCAAGCACACCAACCAAATGCACTTTGTATAATATATAATCTTTTAAAAATGTATTCTGTGGACAAGGTCAACTGATATATGCCATCGTTTCTTTTTCATTGATGTCGGTTTATGATCTATGTTAATAGTTCAAGAATTTTTTTCACCTGAAGTCACTTGGGGAAAGATACAACTTAATGAACAATTTATTTCCATTTTTAAGAATTGGAAAATTCTGTTAAATTCAGGATTAGACTAGATTAATGCTTTTCCCCTTGTATTTATTAACAATGCTAATCCATTAGTTTTTTTTCTTTTTGTCAACACAACAATGCTAATTTTTTTTTTTTTAAGTTAGAGAAATTTAAAAACCCACAAACTCAGAGGCATCTGATGTATTTACTAAGTATGTGGGATTTGGCTGGGTGATTTCATCTTGGCTTGATTCATTCATGTGCTGAGGGGTTGGCTGTGTATTGGAGTGATCTAGTGTTGGCTGGTGTTTAATCCACATCCATATTCAGATTTTGTCAACTGTTCCAAAAGTGTCCTTCTAGCTATTTACTTTTACCAAGTAGAGTTTCAGTGGGGTCGTGCATTCATTTAGTTGTCATATCTCTGGAATTTCCTTTAATTTGCAAAGCTTTCTCAACTTTGCTTTTCTTCACTTTAACATTTTGTAGTACCAGAGTATGGAAGAGTACAGGCCATCATTTTATCAAATGCGTCTAAATATTTTAATTTTTCCTTATTTTAGCCATGATTCAGATTTAGCTTATGCACCCCAGGAAATAATGCTGTGTTCTTCTTGGTGCGTTGTAACAGAAGGTACCTGAGAGCAATCCATACCAACAATGGAGATGCCAATGCCGATCACTTGCGTAAAGCGTGTGCACCAGTAAATCTCTTTCCAATGTGAATCTACTATATTCCTCTGTGTCATTCACTAGCAACTTGTAGGGAAGTATTTTGAGATCATGTAATTAATTTATTCCAGTGGAACTCTTTTTAAACCAAAAGTATCAAACAAATCTATTGAAACACATAAAGACTAAGAAAAAGCCAAATATTGGGTGAAATACTGAGGATGTCATTCTATGTAATAGAAGCTGATGCTACTGGGAATTGCTAAAAGCTTAAGAAGCTTTGCTGAAGTTATTAATTTCGAAGACTGGAAGACCAGAATATTTATATATTTGTTCATACACCAAACTGGTTAAGAGGGACCCTCAAAAGTGTTAATTTGGGGCTGTGGCTCCTAGGAACCGAACCAGTATAGGGAATTCCCAAAGTGGAAAGCAATAAAATTGTCTGAGGTGAGTACATGGTATGGTGCCGACCGCATACGTGGACACAGCTGCATTCAACAGCAGGCCACGGAGAAAAGACACATGCATCAAAAGCATCTGCCATATGGCTTGTTTGTTCATGGTAGAAACCACCAGATCTTTCTCACAATCCTCCTATTTTTTTTTTAGGGATAGTGCATCACTTTTTTTTTTTTTTTTTTTTTACTGGTCCTCACTTTTGCAAAAGTCAGAGATTAAGGCGTTTTACTAGGGTCTGTGTAAGTTGTGGGGAAAGGGCAAAAGGTCTCACCTATTGTGAAGGTTGGGGCTAGTCAGAGCAGCCTTTTTCGTTTTCAGTTTGTTTCGAGATATGAAAGGTGATTCTGTCTGCCACACACATTATGCACACTTACTCACAGCGGGTTAGGACACAATGCTAATTGTGTCTCCAGAATAATTATATACTTTCCCTAAGAGTAGGAAAGCATCCTAAACACCAAAGGTATGAGAATCCCCAAGTAGCAATAGGGACCGTTTGTATGGGTGGTCATGTTGCCCTGAAGTTCATTGACCTTCTGCAATTGCTTACACCAGCTTCCTGGAGGTGCATGGGGTAGAGGTGCAGCCTGTGAGTGGGTGGATTCTCCACAATTTGACATTGACCAGGAAAGTAGGTCTCAGAGTGGAAAGGACAAGGAGTTACAAAAGAAAATATTAGAGAGTGCTAGGCACCATTGTCTTAGAATGACAGTCCATGGGGTCTAATGAGGTGGGGGGAGAAGGTGGGAGGACAGTAGAATGGTGACTGCCAGAAACGAGGCGGGGGTTAGTGGGGAGATGTTGGTCAGAGTACGATGTTTCAGTTACGGAAGATAAATAAGTTCTAGAGATCTAAAGTCACAATGTGACTATAATTAAGTCTACGGGATTATGTATTTGGAATTTGCTAAATGGGCAGATTTGAAGTGTTCTCATCCCCACCTCCACCCCAAAAAAGCAAATTTTAACTATGTAAGGTGATGGATATGTTAATGAGCTTGATATTGGTGATTATTTTACATGGTATACATATATCAAAATGTCAACTTGTACACATTAAATATATATACTTTTTATTGGTCAATTATACCTCAATAAAGCTAGAAATAAAACTTGGTATAGCATGTCAGATGAAAGAGTAAGCTGGTGTAGGAGATATCATGCCATGCTGGTGTCAAAATAGGTTTGCTTCCCCATCCCATCCAGAATCAGTAAGTATCCATCAACTATCCCCTTAAACTCTTTGAGACTTAATGTAGTCATCTGAAACATAGAAGAATTATCCAACAGAATCAGCATCATTTTCAGGACTGTCGCTAAATAATGTTATGAAACCTTGCGTTTTGTCTGACTTTAAAAAAAATATTTATGTATTCATGAGAGACACAGAGAGAGAGAGAGAGAGAGGCAGAGATACAGGCAGAGGGGGAAGCAGGCTTCCTGCGGGGAGCCCGATGGAGGACTCGATCCCGGGACCCCAGGATCACACCTTGAGCCACCCAGGCGTCCCAAAACCTTGTTTGGAATTAAAGAGCTGGTAGCTGGTGCAATAAATTCTGATAAAGCAAACAGCCCCTGACATTCTGGAACTGGTCTGATGCTTAGACGTGCTGTAGGGGAGGGCTCGGTGATATTACAAACTGGGTGATGCTTACAGCCAGACCGTGTCATCATCCTCGTGAACATAGACAGTCTCACAGAACATGCCAAGATCAGGTCAACTCTGAGTGAATGACAACGTCAGACAAGACGAGGTCACTGTACAACCCATCAGGCATCAAACCTCCCTTTCTGCTAAGATAAACGAGAGCTGCTTTTTTACCTAGTTTGCCCTTCCTCTAGTAATATTTACTGAGATTCTCAATCTTAAAATTATCCCGTTTTCCTGACAATATCCAATCACGAGTAAAGCCTGCCTTCCTCCGACTTTCCCAAGAATTACCCAAAGTTCAAATCATATAATAGGCTTTTCTAGCATCCTCTTACTGAAAGGTTCCACTGGATCTCTATGCTGTGAATTTTCCTTTCCTGCAAATAGTAATAAATCCAACTTCTCCGACTGTAGGTGTGCTCCTGGTCGCCTTTGGCTGGAGGTCTTTGATGACCGGTATTTGTCCAATTTAAACAACCCCAAATGCTTTGCAATGAAAGCTACTTGAAATCAAAATCAGTGATCATATAAGTTCTTTTCTAGTATTATTTTTATTCACAAGATTAATGACATTCTGAAATATTCATAATCTACATTTATGTCTCTTTCTCCTTAAATATTTAATTTGTGACACAACGGAAATAGGAGTTTGCGAAGTATATTTGTGTAAGACATCCTATATGTTTTAAATCATATCACCATTAAGTCTCAATCCACAGGCCACGCTTATTATGTTAATAAATCATCTAGATTTTGTGAATTTATTTCAGAACATAATTTGACTTAATATCTTACTTAGCTTATAATTATAGATGTGATTATATTGATCTTGACATGTTTAAAGCATATTTTTTCTTTTTCCTCTTTATAAAATCATTCCAAATGGGAAATCATATTATTTGAATTCTAAATTAACTATTTGAAAGTCACTTCAGTTTCTAGACAGTGAAAAGCATTATTTTTGTGGTTGCATTATTTCATTATGGAAAGCTAGTGAGTGTATCAGGTAGTTCTATCCTACATGCTTTAGTATGTCACATGCTAATTACTTAGTTTGACTTATGTAAGACGATATTTGTTCATACTGACAACATCAGATTTGGCCAGCTTTATCTTTACTCACAGCTGACTGAAGATATCTCAAAGATAATTTGGTATATCTTCAAGAGAGATCATTAATGCATCTTTAAAACTTCATCTTTAATCCATATGAGAATATTTTGACACTTGACTTTCCTTAAATAATCAATTTCATAATTCCTGCTTTACATAAATTGTAAGTGTTTTCTAGAAATGATTGGGTAATGATTAGAGACCATTAGTTCTATAAACAAAGCACAGGTAGAAGATATATGTGCCATATCTGGTCATATTGATTGCTTTTGGTGTAAAAACTCATTCCTTTCATTCAAAATTCAAATCCCTCTCCCTTTGCAACCTGTTATATCCAGTGTAAAGAAATATCTTCTTACATAAAGTTGAAGGCATTTTAGTACATTCTAGAGTTCATGTGAATTTGAAAATAAAATAAAATATAAACTATAATAATAGAACAATAATATGTAAGGTACCTAAACAGGATTTAAATGGTTACCTTTATTTTTTAAACTTTAAATCTTTTTTCTCTCAATATTTTTTATTTCCTTTATATTTTGTCTCAATCACGTATCATACCCATGATAGATAGTAATCTCATGAAACATTACATTATACCCTCACTGAAAGTATTTCAATGTGTTTATCCAATTTGGTAGCAATTTAGTTTGTTTCAAGTGCTTTGATTCATCATATATTACCAAATATAGATTTTTGCCATTAAGACTGATTCTTAGAAAAGGATTTGACTAAGAAAAATTAATTTAGATTAATTAAAGAAGAGGATCCATCAAGTTAAAAAAATTAAAAAGGATACTTAAGAGATTCCTGGGTGACTCAGCAGTTGAGCATCTGCCTTTGGATCAGGGCATGATCCTGGAGTCTCGGGTTCGAGTCCCACATCAGGCTCCCTGCATGGAGCCTGCTTCTCCCTCGGCTTGTGTCTCTGCCACTCTTTCTCTCTGTGAATAAATAAATAAAATCTTTTTTAAAAGATTATGAATAAATAAATAAAATCTATTAAAAAATGATACTTAGAAAAAGGAAATAGAGGTTAATTTATGAACAGTAACACCTGGGCCCATGTCTAAGGGAAATGCATCAGGAGAGTCTCACTTCTGGAGTTTTCTTTCCCTCTCTCATATTGTGGTTCTAGATATGATTCTTTTGCCTTTTAGGCTCCTCTCTTCCTTATTTAGAACAGATACCACTGGACAACAATGGCATTTGCTGTTTTATTTTTGTTGTTGTTTTTGTTTTTTGTTTTTTTTTTATGTCTTTCCCTTTCTTTGCTACATTTATTTTCTTTCTACTCCTGAATCCACCACTCTCTTACCTTGTAATTTCATTCTTACAGCTCTAAATTAAAATTATCCAGCAATAGAATTCCATTGGTTCTTTCCAGAATATGGATTGGTACAGTCTCTTTTAACGAAACAAAACAAAACAAAACAAAACAAAACATTGGCCCATTATCCTTAATAGGAACATGGCTGTACTTAACTATTCTTTTTTTTTTAAGATTATTTATTTATTTATTTATTTGAGAGAGAGAGAGAGAAACAGGCAGAGGGAGAAGCAGGTTCCCTGCAGGGAGCCTGAGGTGGGACTCGATCCCGGGTCCCCAGGATCACTCCCTGGGCTGAAGGCGGCGCTAAACCCCTAAACCACCAGGATTGCCCTATACTTAACTATTCTAATGAGATTACAGGCTGGGCAAGAACAAACTCATATTGTGGTTACTATATAATGCATTCCCCAAGGCCAGAAGCAATAGAGGAAACTACCTCTTCTCTTGCTTCTTTGCCCACATTTTTATCATGTAAAACTGACTTTTAAAAATCTTTTAATGCTGAATGAGTTAAATATGTATTTTTTAAGATTCATATGCTACGTCTTTATGAATCATTGGCTAACTTATTTTCCATAGTTTTTGGAAAGAGTATTTATTCTCTTCCATCCATGCATTTCCATATTATTGTTTTTCGTTTATAGATGCACTTTAGAATCCTCCCTAACCTTCATTTAGTATAGATTCTTTTTATTATACACATAAATAGAGCTATTTGTATTATTTAATACTAAGTATCTGCTATTCTAAAGTTGATTTCATAGACTTATTTATTTCCTGATCGTTTCAACACATATAGAAAATTTTATTAGGAGAAAGCATTATCTGTTGCTACATAAAAAAATTACCACAAACTTAATGCCTTAACACAATGCATATTTATTTTCTCTCAATCTCTATTGGTCAAGAATTTTGATCAATTTTGACCAATTTTCTCTGCATTAGGATCTCTCACAAGGCTGAAATTGAGGTGCCAACCCAGACTGGGATCTCATCTGAAGACGTAACTGGAGATTTCTGAGTTCACAGGGTTGTTGCTGGAACTTGATTCATCAATATCATCAAACCAAAGTTTGCTTTGCCTTTATTTCCCTGACAAATGGGTCTCCAAAAAAGGCAGCTTGCTTAATCAAACCACACAAACAGAAAGAACAGTGGAAAGAGTTCACTTGCAAGACAGAAGTTGCAATCTTTTGTAACTCAGTCACAAAAGGGACATCTAATTACATTGGTTATATTCTATTAGTTAAAAGCAAGTCACTAGAGCATCCCAAATTCAAAGACATGGTATTCCGTAAGAGCATCCTTGGAGAGGCCATCTTAGGATACTGTCTATGACAGACAGTGTTCAATAGCAATGTTAATTTATACATGATATTGTATACATTGAAAGCTGAGGAAGAACTATTTCTCTGTTAATTTCAGCATCTTGATAGTAGCAAATAGTTTCAATGTTCTCAGAGTTAGAAATTATACTTATCTAAAACTTGTTTATAATTAAAATATCTTATGCACATGGAGACTTATTTGCTAATCACATACCTATAAGGGATTAATATCCAGAATATATAAGGAACTTCTACAATTCTACAACAACAAAAAAACCCATAAACAATCCAAATAAAAAAAAAATCAAGAGAGGACTTTGCAAGACTTTTCTCCAAAAAAAGATATATTAAAAGGCCAATAAAATTATAACATAAAGGATTTAACTTGATTTTTTCAATTTTATTGAAGTAAATTTGACAAATAAAAATTATATATATATATATATATCTTTAAGCTGAACAATTTGATGTTTTCATATATGTACACGTTGTGAAGTAATCACCACAATTAAACTAATTACCACAATTAAACTAATTACCATATCCATTAGTTCACCCAGTTAACATTTTGGCAAACTTTTCATGGAAATTTTATGACTTTACAGAGTCCATTGATACTGTAATTTTCTTTGATTGCCACCAAAGTGCTTATTAATAAAATAATAAAATCTCCCTAGAAAATTTGGCATAAGACCTGTTATATATATTTTCAAAAGGTATTGCAGATGTTTAGAGGAATGATAAAATTCAAGTTGTTAAGTTGCAAAGGAATTTTGATATTGTCTTGTTCAAACATACTCTGCTTTTAAGAATGTTTGTCAGTAGTAGCTAGAATATTATAAATCTATGCAAATTTTACCATAATTATTTTTTGTAAATACTTGTCTTGATTATTAAATTGAAGATCCTTTATTTAGTCCATCTTCACCTTTAACAGTCTCACTCCCAAGCAGTAATCAAATACTACTTGCTTAAATAAATAAGACTAGTCCTGTCCTGTGGAACTTTTTAATATCATTTTTTCTATCTTTGAAATATTACAAAAGTTATTTTCTTTCTTTCTTTCTTTTCTTTCTTTCTTTCTTTCTTTCTTTCTTTCTTTCTCTCTCTCTCTCTTTCTTCTTTCTTTCTTTCTTTCTTTCTTTCTTTTCTCTCTTCTTTTTTCTTTTAAAAAATTTTTTTTTAAATTTTTATTTATTTATGATAGTCACAGAGAGAGAAAGAGAGAGAGGCAGAGACACAGGCAGAGGGAGAAGCAGGCTCCATGCACCGGGAGCCCGACATGGGATTCGATTCCGGGTCTCCAGGATCGCGCCCTGGGCCAAAGGCAGGCGCCAAACTGCTGCGCCACCCAGGGATCCCTTCTTTCTTCTTTTTTCTTTCATTCTCCCGCATTCTAAAAACACCTATTGGATGTCCTCCTAGACATGGATAAGTACTGAGTACGCAGAAAAGACCAAGAAGTATATGATACCTGGAAGATGAAAATTTATTAGATAAATTTGACATGAAACCTTGTATAAATTAGGGTGGTAATTTGATACAATTATATTTTAATATGATTGCCATTGTAGTGACATTCATTACATTACATGATTATAACGCAATATTGTTGTCCATATTTATTACATTGTGCGTTAGATCTCTGTGGCTTATATACTATTTCTTACATATGCACTTCTATGTCCTCAAGTGTAGCCTGATCTCTTGATTCTAAAGCACTCTTTATTGAATTTGGTGCTCACCAACTTAAGTACAGATTTATGAAAACAACCACTTACATGAATACTGTTTGGAAAATATATGCTCTTTTTCCAAATGGTAAAGTGAAAAAAAAAAAAAAAAACCCACAACACTTGACTTTGTTGGATTTGGAGAAATTTATTATACAATATATGTACACATCATACAAAAAAGTCTCTACATAATGATTGAAAGAAGAAAAAATAACTCTAAGAAATCCTGCATAATTAATTTCACATGTAAATTGAAAGAGAAATGGTTACTAACTATAAATTATGGGTCATTTAACTTCTATTTATCACATTAGTCAAACAGAAATTCATGGTTATATTAAATACCTCAGTAACTATATATAAAAATAAAACTATACAAAGAAGTGTCCTTGTTGCCTCCCTATTTGTTGATGTATATCAACTAACATTAGAATGGCAAACATATAGGACAATTGGGAGTCTAAATATGAAGATGTAAAATGGAAGAGATTGTTATTATATCAGGCTATAGTTAGTGTAGTAATTATTTTTCTGAAGCTTTTTTTTCCCAATCATTATAGCATTTTTGACAAAGTACTAATAACAATGGTTCAATTAGCTAAACAAAGTGTAACTCAATGCATTTATGTTGTGGAGATGCGTTAAATAAAGTACAGAGATAGTTCAGGAAGATATTAACCGAATTTTGAGATGTAATTGTCTGGTGCTTAAACCGTTCAGTGAAGTGGTCTTACACGCTCTGGAGCTGAGCCACTGTAGAACATTCCAACTATTGCTTTCAATTTAGACCATCAGCTTCGGTCCATTTACTGAGTGGTGAAATCAGAGCAATTGATTCTCCTGAATCTCTGCCAGTTATACCCCATATAGTTCATCCAAACCATGTGCATTCATCTGAGTGTTATTTTTGGACTTCAACAAGAATTGCTCTACCATCAACTGAATAGGCATAGATTTAGAATGAGGTTCATAATTTGAAGGGCTGAAATTGCTCACCCACATAACAAGTGACCCTTCAGTAAATTACAGATAGAATCCTAACCTAATAAAGGCCATTAGGGTATGTAACACCTCATAACAAGGTCATTTTCCAGTCTTGTATTACTTCTCATATAAGCATTATTTGTGGATGCAAATGATGTGGTTTCGGTAACAAATATTTTCACAAGTCCTTATTAACTTATGATCCATATATTTAATGACTATGTTGTATTTCCTATATAGTATAAGTGCACACTAAGTTTATTATAATCTTTGTATCTTGTTAGGTAATTATAACCAGTGGCATGATTTACAAATGAATTGAGAGGGGCAGCTGATATATATGATCTCTATTATAATTTAAACCATATATTCCATAGTAATTTTTTGAGAACTAGACAGGTATTATTTAAAAAGTTTGCATCATTTTTAGAAGAATTTGGGTTATTGTAAACATTTTCACTCTAATGATCTGTTTATTCAGTACAATATATGTACCTTAAAAGCATACAAATATATGTGTATTTACTACATACTTGCATATATATGTGCATTTATTAAACAAATACAAGATCAGAGGAAAAGTAAAAAGTGCAATACTGAAGCAAACTTATTCATATTCTACCAACTATTGGTCACTGGGCTTAATATTCTATTTATTTTTAGAATATTTTTATGTTTTAATAGTACAATTTTGCATATATTTGAGAATGTAGAAAATGTGTACGTATGTAAGTGATATAATTCTTTTAAAATTCAAATAATATGTACACGGAACCAATTCTAAGGAATCCTAAGCAAAAAAGATTCAATCAATTTTTTTAATTCAAAAAACATCTATTGGACCTTTACAAAAGTTAGGTTCTCAGAGCCAGATGTATTACTCGGAATAAGACAGAAAAGCTTCCCAAGGATTTACAAGATAACAAGATAGAATTTATCTACTTATTTTAATTTATTATTATTGTTACAGTATTTTGGTAAGAATACTTAGCATGAGATCTATCCTTAACAAATTTTCAAGTGGACAATACAATATAAAACATAGGTACTAAGCTGTACAGCAGATATCTAGAATGTGCTCATATTGTACAGATGAAACTTTATATCCATTGAAAACATATAATTTCCCCTTCCCCAGCCCCTGGTATCCACCATTGCTCTCCCTGTTTGGCTGTTTTAGAGATTTCATGTATGTGGCATCATGCAGCATTTACCCTTTTGTGACTGGCTTATTTTACTTAGCATGATATCCTCCAGATTCCTCTATGTTGTTATATATGGCAGGTTTCATTCTATTTTGAGACCGAATAATGTTCAATTGTATATGCATTCCATGTTTTTTTGTATCCGTTCATCTGTTGATAGACCTTTAGGCTCCTTCTGTATATTTTACTCTTTTAATATTGTAGCATGAAGCTTCTATGTAAGAAATAAGACTCCATCTTTGCATGGATGACAAAAAAAAAAAAAAAGGTATCGTCCCAATCGCTGTAATAATTTTCTTGTGCCCCCTCAACCTCTGCCACAAGGTCCTTTGTCTCAGAGGTCCTGGAGCTCTTACTCTAACTACATAACTATTTTCCATGCTGTCATAGCGTCTATTTCTCTTCCTTGAACACTGTAGCACTCTTTGTCCCCATTTACCGTCCAGGTTAATGGTTCAGGGTCAGGTTTGAAGGCCACAGCCTGGCAGTGTGATTGGACCGTAGCATCAGCATCCAGTCCAGGTCTAGTATTTTGCTGTTGCATTTCCCAGTTCCTGTCTTTCAAAGAAAAGTCAAGTCTTTCCTGTTCATAGAGGGTTTGGAGGGAATTTGAAATCCCTCAATACATTGTTTACTGCTACATTTCAGAAAGAATTTAATCATCATTGGCTCAAATACTTTTTATATAAAACATATGACTAATTTAATTCATTACTTTTAATCATGCCTTCTTTTGAGATAAGCTCTGGAGAAGTTATAATAATAGTAATAATATTGGCTAATATTTACTGAACATTACCTATGTGCCATGCACTGGATCAAATGTAAGGATCTATTAACTCATCTCCTGAATAAGTCATTCAGAAACAGAAGTTTTCTGTATTTCCCAAAGTCACAAAACAAGTACATTTTGGAACTGGTGCAAATTCAGAGCCCCCTGACTCTAAAGCCAAATCTCCTATGTGCACCCTTCTATGTCTTTCCTAGTTTAACATACGATGTCATGGTAGCAAAGTATTCAGTAATCCTTATCTTACTTGGTAATGGGTATTGACTCTTCGCCAACTACTGGGATGATCATATTATTTATTTTTTTTATGTACTAATATGGTGAATTACATTCATGGATTTTCCAAAATGGAAAAGAGGAGAGAGAGATAAAGGGAGAGGGAGAGAATGAAAGTAAATAAAGATCTTTTGCACCACATCAGTTCTCAATAAATATAAAAGAAATGATAGAGTAGGAAATAAAAATTTGGGATTTTCAATTAAGTAATTGATTTTGACAAGGATCATTAATTCATGCTAAAGTAACTGGTTTAAGTTTGTTAGGGAAGAGGATCTAGAGGCCTAGAGGTCCATAGCATTCATACCAGTTAGTGCTTCTCATTTATCAAAGAAAATAAGTACCTTTACAACAAAGAATTTTCACAGAAAGCCTCCAAATCAAGTGAAAAACGACAATCTTTAGCCATTGATTCATACAATGGAAATTAAGCAACCTAAGCTCTGCAATCCTCCTACCTCCCCACCCCCACAAAAATCTTAAGCTGAATAAAATCAAGTGGAAGCAATTAAGTAAGTCCCAGTAATGGAATAAACCTGTTAACAAATAGCCCAGATTACTCAAATATGTCAATGATCTGAAACACAAAACAAGGAAAGTTAATATTACATATTAATGATAAATAATAGATATATACTAATGGTATCATGGTTATGAAGAATAATGCCACTGTTCATAAAAATTGCATGCTGTAATGGTTTGAGGGAATGGGCTACAATGATTGCAACTTATTTTTAAATCATTCAGAGTATAAACCTTCATCTGTATGTGGAAAAACAGAGGACAAATGAGAAAATATATTAACAACAGGTGAACAGTATCGTGGAATGTACTGTATAATTCTTTCAGATTTTCTGTACAGTTAAATTTGTTCATAAGTTGAAATAAAAAAGTTAAAAGCACTCCCCATTCAATATTTAATATTCTTCAGACACTTTGTGCTCAGACTAACTTGAACAGTGCAAGTTGTGTCAAGATGCAGTTAATAAGGACCAACAACAAAGGAAAAAATCAATCCCTGAAAGTCTCTTTCTTTTAGATGTGGTAATATTTTAATAAATATTCAATAAATATTGTATAAAACCGTGTGTTCAAATCAATGTTTAAAAGTATCCTAATATTTTGCTTCTTTCCTTTCTCCTTCATACTATTTGCCTTAAGGATTTTTTTTCTCCTTTGCTGAAATAGGTTTTTTCCCTTTTTTAGATCTGCACATGAATTTGAATTCAGTTTTTTTTTTTCCCGGAAAAGTTTTAGTAACTTGATTTGTCCCTACTAGTAATTGTGTGTTAAATGAAAACATACAGAAAATATTTCCTGTCTTACGATGGGATCAATGAAAATCTAAAAGTGGTCTATTTTTAGCCCTCTTTACTTCAATAAAATTTTAGCCTTCTATCACACTTCAGTGGCTTTCGTGGTGGGTGGTGTTTTGTTAGAAGTCAAGCTACAGAATAAAGCCTCATAGAATTTGTATTTATATAATCTGATTTCATTTATTATTGTGCTCAGGAATGTTTGTTAATGTATAGTTGAACATATATGTGTGTATATACATATGCATACCATAAAATATACCTTTTGAGAAAATATAATGAATATTTTTTTAGGTCTATATTTATCATCATACACTTTTACATAGAAACAAAATGTCACTGGTAGAAAACTGACAGACTGTGCCTCCAAATTATAGGTGAAAGGGTCGTAGAGAGAGGGACTTTTCACTTTTAAAATGAATGAGTTGGGACACATTTTATGTCTAAACATGTTACGTGCAATCCAAGTAATTGAAAACTGATTAACTATGGAAAAATTATCTTTCATCACTGCATAAAAATTTAGATAAGGGGAATTTAATATTTACAAAGAATGACCCCTCTAGGAAGCACTGAAACTGAGTAGACTGAAAGCTATCTAGAGTTATGTATCAGTTTTCTATTACTAACAAATTGCCACAAACTTAGAAACTTCAAACAATATAAATTTATTAGCAGGGTTTCTTGGCGAAGAGATTCCAGGCATTGATTCCTAGATCCTCTCTTTAAGGTCTCACCAAGATTAAATCAAGGCATCCGATGAGGGTTGGCATTTTATTTTGGGGTCAGGACCTTTTACGAGTGTCTATGGCTGTTTGCGAATTCATTTCTTTGCATGCCGCTGTGGAATGTCTAGTTGTGTCTTCAAGGCCAGCAGCAAATTGGTAGGGTCTTACCCTGTGTAAGAGCTCACCTGGTCAAGTCAAGTCCACCTGGATAGCTTCCATTTTGACTAAAAGTCAATCCTCTAGAACCAAATCACAAGGATGATATCCCATGATGTTCACCAGTTCTTTATGTACTCATACTGCACAGAGCATGCCCACCAGGAGCAGGTGTGTTTGGGGACAGCTTTGGGATCCTGCCTATCCCAACTGGTATTAGAAAACCTAAGTTCAGAAACGAACTAGGGGTGGTGGAAGGGGAGGAGGGTGGGGGGTAGGGGTGAATGGGTGACGAGCACTGAGGTGGGCACTTGATGGGATGAGCACTGGGTGTTATTCTGTATGTTGGCAAATTGAACACCGATAAAAAATAAATTTATTATTAAAAAAAAAAGAAAAGAAAACCTTTGTTCAACCAGTGACTATGTCACTAGCATTTACTTTGGGAAAATAAATAAGAAGTCCCTTGAATGCTTTAATTATAAGATGAACAAGAAGATAATATTCTAAATATTTCAGTTTCCCATGAAAACTGTATGATGCATTTAAATGCTCAGGTACTTGAGTGTTCCTTCTAAGTGTCGAATCATGATTCAGTGAAATAAAGACTTGGTCGCTATATTTGGTGAGTTAACAATTTGAAAAAGAAATTATTATGAAGAATTTGTAACATAACCAATATCATTCTTCATATCTCCACACATATAAAAACGCTTTTCTATATACCAACGTTAAGAGATTCCAAGTAAGACAGGGGGGTCTTAAAATCACAGAGTACAGCAACTACTCATGGTAATAAGGACTATCTAATTTATGTTTAATCTTATATACAAGGATTAAGGTAAATATCACAAGGCTGTTTAGTGATAGAACAGGGGGAAAATCAGCCCATGTCTTAAAGAGATATGGTTAAGAATTCCTCCAAAGAGTAAATGGTTAAGAAAGTCACTAGGACATTGATTAAATTGGACACATATGAACCATAAAGGCAATGATTTAATATCCGCTGGAATCAAATAAATAAAAATGTAAGATATGCTATTTTTTTTCTTAGACAGAGACAGAGCATGTGTGCTGGGAGGCAGGGAGAGCAAAGGGAGAAGGAGAGAGAGAGAATCTTAAGTGGGCTCTATGCACAGCACCAAGCCTGACCCGGGACTAAATCTCACAAACCTGAGATCATGACCTGAATTGAAACCAAGAGTTGGACACAACCAACTGAGCCACCCAGGTCAAAATGCATTACTTGTAATGTTATTTCTCTGAGATCTTTGGACAAAAACTTGGAATTGTCTTTGATTCCTCTTTTTCTCCATCTCAACTATTCAGAACACTTCTTTTTTTTTTAGATTATTTATTATTTATTTATTCATGAGAGACACAAAGAGAGGCAGAGACACAGAGGGAGAATCAGGCTCCCTGTGGGGAGCCCAATGTGGGACTCGATCCCAGGACCCTGGGGTGATGCCCTGAGCTAAAGTGGATGCTCAACCACTGAGCTCCCCAGGTGCCCCAATTCAGAACATTTCAAAATGCATCTAGTATCACCTATATTTCATTGCCTCACTTTTAATATTCATATTAGCTACCAGTATCATGGCCCTGACTAGCGCATTGGCCTCCTAGTCTCCTTGTTTCTATTCTTGCATCTCTTCATTTTTTTTTCCCCTCTGAACTATTACATATAAATCCAGTTGTCTCATGTGTTTGCTCAAAGCCATCTAGAGAACTTCCACTCACTGTGAGTAAAAGCCTACTATGCACAATAGTCCCTATTATCATTCGAACTCATTAACTCTTCATTTCCAAACTCATTACACTTTTGTTGCATCAGCTGGCTACCCTGCTCTTCCTGTAAAATCTCCAAAATGGTCTCTAGCCGGAAGGAGTCCATATTTTCTTTTCTTTTTTTGGAATGTCCATTCTCCAGATATCAACATGGCTTGTTCTCTGAACAAGAAGAAACAATTAAATACATTAAGATAGCTACATGATGAGATTATATAGCCATTAAAATTGTGTTTGAAAGATTCTGTAATGACAATGAGAAAGCAAAGGAAATCACAGTGATACAAAATTTTAGGGAAATAATCAAAATTCCATAATCAACATGAAAACAACTATTTTTCCCCAAAAAAAAGTTGTTAAAAGGAATTGCAAATACCCAAAGTTTAGCATTTGATGATTATTTTATTAGTGGATCTACAGTGACTATATTTTTCTTTTTTAGAATGTTAAAATTATGATAATTTTGTGGAAGAAAACAGATTATGTCAGCCCTTAATTAGAGTAAAAATAGAGATACATGTCATCTAGGTCAAAGTAAAAAAAGAAGTAAAACTGTGTCCAAGTAAACAACGTAAAATTAGAAACCACGTCTTCAGAACACCTGTGAATATTATGAACAGGCAAAAATTCCTTCATAATCATATTTTTGGGAAAACATGGATGCAGTTCCCCAGTGACATTCATCTGGTTTACATGGTCAAAGATCTCAATAAATTAAACAAAGTGCAGAGTTGTGGTTTAGATGTATGTGATATGTCTCTCAAATGGAAATTCCTCACTGAAGTCAGATGGTGTGCAAAAGGGGGCTAAAAGGACACTAGTGGTAGGAAAACTAAACAAAAGCTTAAAAAAAGTAAATTAACAAACATAGTAGGAAAACTGAGAATGAGTGAGTAAGTGTGCTCAGCTACGCCAGTCAAAACTGAGTGGTAGAGGTAAATGTCTCTGGTACTTGAAAAACTCCAAACGAACTCTGCCCTGGATCTCAGCCATGGGCATGATGCCTAGAAGGCAGGGAATAGAATAGATAAAAAATAATCGTGTCAAAAGTGATAGAAGCTGTGCAGTTCAGGTCCATACTTCTGATAAAACCGAATATGAATAACAATAAAAGGAGAGGTGTCTTTTTGAGCTTAACAGGAAAAAAAAAAAAAAAAAAGAGCCAGCAAATAAATTTCTTTAGGAATAGCAGAGAATTGCAATTTTGGACAAACTATGACAAACCATAGACAAGTCTAGAACAGAGGAGAGGGTTTTGCTTTTTTTTGGAGGAAAGGAAGACAGGACAAGAGGCTGTTCAAGGAGTTCAGGTGGTGATGGCTTCACATTGGCCCAGTGGGGCGGCTTCTCATTGACTGAGCCATTGCTGGACAAAGAGAAATTCTCCCTTCTTCCTGTTGAGGAGTGTAAACTACACGTCCTCCTGTCTGGGGCCTGAGTGGTAGTGCGTGAGCCCTCCCCCTTCAGAGCTTCTTAGCTCCATTTTTAAATGAGATTTCCTTTACTTTCAATTTTCCTTTTTGTTTAAAATCTTTCCTCAAGAGCATTGTTGATCAAGAGCCAATTTTTTGGTGTTTAGTAGTTACATCCCTTGGTGCCAGGAAGGGCCTTTGTTGGTTGTAATGTCCCAAATGGGAGGGAAAGTGCACAGACCTGAAACCATTGAGGTGACAATTGAGAAATAAGAAAGGGCCCAAAAATCAAGGTATCCGAATGACTGCACTCTCCCCACAGGTGCTGGGGGAGAGCTATCCCTTATCTCTTCCATCTCTGAGTGGCTCCAGGAGTTCCTTGGCTTGTGGCTGTCACTCCAATCTCTGCCTTCACGATCATATCATCTTCTCCTCTTCTCCTTATCTTTGTGTGCCTCTTATAAGGACACTTGTTTTTGGATTTAGGGCCCACTTAGATACTTCAGGATGGTCACCTTATCTCGAGATCCTTACATTTCATCTGCAATGATCTTTCTTTCAAATAAGGTAAAATTCATGTATTCCAGGACTTAGAGTATGGCTACCTCATTTTGGAGGCTACTTACTATTCAGCCTTCTACAGTAACTAACTCAAAATTTTCACTGACCAAGTGCAATCCCACAGAGGGGTGTTAAATATCCCTATCTGAAATAGAAAGTCTGATTCTTAACTGGTATGAGTTGGCATGGACATCCCGGTCAACAGTCTTCAGCATCTCTATGGTTACATTCACTCTAACGTGGTCTGTCTCTGCTGCATCTTTTAACACATTGAACTTGGTGCTATTATGTTTCTTATATTTTAATAAGCAACATTTTGAATTTTTGATTGACCCTTTCAATTCACTCTCTACTTTATTCGTCTACTTTTTATCCCAGGAACATGAAAAATGTGCGAACATATCAATACATTCTTTAGCCATCTCAATTCCTTTCAAATGTTGCCAATAGAAAGTTTTAATAAGAGACCAGAGGAAATAAAGAGATCGGTTCCCTTCATTTTGGAGATAAATGCTCTCTCTATCTATCTATTCTTCTCTGTCTTTGAAGTACTCTGGACTGACTCTATTCTTTGACTGACAGGTATAGCTTCTGTCCCTTGGCCTGTGCCTCAAAGCTCTTGTGTTCTCTATGGTTTCATAAAATGGGAATGTGTACAGAGTCCATGTCACTAGAGTACTGCAGGAATTTTTTTTTAAGATTTTATTTATTTATTCATGAGAAACACACAGAGAGTGAAAGGCAGAGACACAGGCAGAGGGAGAAACAGGCTCCCTGTGGGGAGCCCGACGTGGGACTTGATCTCAGGATGCTGGATTCATGACCTGAGTCAAAGGCAGATTCTCAACTATTGAGCCACCAAAGTGCCCCTTGCAAGGACTCTTGTGGTTGCCTGATATCCTACTCTTACCTTTGAAGAGAGAACTTGTTTCCAACTCTTCCCATATTACCGCAGTCAAGTGTGGTATCTGCTTCATGGAGGAGTTCTAGCTGAAACAATATCACTCTGTTATCAAGCTCCACAAAAAATGGGAAAGAAGTCTTATTCTCTAAAAAGAGAAGACTCTGATGATAGAAGATATCTAATATTATGAAACAACCTATGTGTGAACCAGAGTGTTTAAAAATCACAGTAGATGTTGGGGGAACAAACATTTCTGTTATGAATCAAAAGTAACCTTTAAGAATTGTAAGAGGTTCAGTACCAGGAAATGCCAGGCAGAGTAGAAAATGAGAATGAAACCCACATCCTGAAACAAGATCTACATAAAAATTATTTAAACCTCAAATTCAATCTCCGTATTTAGCTGTCAGAAATTTTGGAAAATAATAGATTCCTATTTCTGAGGGCTTCTGCATACCTACCCACCTTTATGAAATAGGAGCCTAGAAAGCCTTTCCATGGAGAATATGGGAAATCCCAGAAAAAAATCCATCTACTTACAAAGACACTAAAAAATAAATAAAAATCCAGGCATCCCGTCTAACTGATCACTCTTCAGTGAGGTATGCACACACACACACACACACACACACCACAGACACTACTGTCAATTGACTTCTTATTGTTTGAATATAAAAATATACAGTCAAGGATGTGATATGTTTGAGGAAATATTTTAATATTAGAGGAACCAAAACTGACAATCAAGAGAAAGGTCTAGGAAAGTCTGGGGAATTGGAAGAAATGGACAATCTGGGGATGAAAAAGAAAACTTTTGAAGAGAAAACACATAATATTTCTCAGAGAGTTAAAAGAAAAATTCTAGCCAGACAGCAAGAACAATATATAACATAAATGGAAATAAGAAAGATCTCAAATATATAGACATTCTTTATGACATGGAGGGTGATTTTAGGGACTTTCTCAGAAAATATAATAAAAACAAAAAAGAAGAACATACCAGAAAAAAATATAAGACAAAATAAGGAATGTGCTAGAATGTCCAATATCCAAACAGTGGAGGTTGCAAAATGAGAAACCAGATTTAGATAATGTGGAGAACATTTTCAGACACAGAAGACGAGACAAGACAAATCCAATATATTTTTTAAGACTTTATTTATTTGGTATAGAAGACAGAAAGACAGAGAGAGCACAAGTAGGCAGCACAAGCAGCACAAGCAGCAGGCAGAGGGAGAGAGTTCCCCACTGAGCAGGGAGCCTAGAACTCTGAGGCCATGACCTGAGTCTAAGGCAGATGCTTAACCAACTGAGCGACCCAGGTGTCCCTTTACTAACATTTCTTAGTGAGAAAACAGAGAGGTCCTCCGATCTTGTGTGTGGGTGGGGAAACAAATGGCTTAAATACATAGGATCAAAAATTGAAATGGAATCAGTCCTAAGCAGGAAAGTAGAAAGTCAGGAGGAAAAAATGAGCGATGCCTTCAAACTTCTAAGGAAGAGTGATTTCCAATCTCAATTTCTATATTCAAACTATCCATTCAATAGAAGTTTAGGAAACAAAGCTCCTTTCAAACATTTAGATTCTCCAAAATTTGCCCCTACTTCCTTCTTAAACTCCTGGAAGAAGGGAAAATTGAAAGACATCAGATTCAAGAACAGAAAATAAATACCTTTGGAACTGGAAGGAAGGGGGAGTCCTTATGTGAGTATTTTACAATAGTCCTGGGGAGAAACCAGTCCAGGAGTTAGATCTATGTGAGAATAAATGGAACTAATGGAATGTCCAGATTTCTGAAGCTCTTAGGAAATATCTTGGTGTTTATAGATCTGTTGGAATATTTAAGGAAATTTAAAAATGGAAACATAAGAAAACATATCTAAGAAAAGCATATTATGAACCTCAAGGAAAGTTTTTCTTTTAAAGGAAAATATTTTAAGTTGCATAAGAAAGAATACTTTCTGGATCAGCTATCTGATCTATTTATACATTCATAAACATTAAATCATTGATGATTAATCAAAGATGACCATGTAATAATGCTAGTGGGATAAGGTAATGAATGAGAAAACTATTATGTAGTCAATTCTTCATTTACTATCACATAAGTCAATTGATTTAAAAAATTGCTCAAAATCAGTAAATTATGAAATGGTCATAAAACATACATTTAAAAAATGGTGGGAATCCCGAAAGAAAAATAGAAGTATGTGTTGAAGTAATTGCCTCAAAGAAGCAGGGCTGGGAAGTGGAATGTGATCAGTTAAGATGTGGCTATTTTTGTGACTTCTTAATACCATTGAATATTGATGATGTGAATTTATTAATATGATTAAAAATTAGGAAATAACATTGTGTTTAGGATAAATATTGGCAACAAAAATTATTTTAGAAAGGCCATTAGTGGGGCACCTGAGTGGCTCAGTGGTTGAGCATCTGCCTTTGGCCCAGGGCATGACCCCGGGTTCCTGGGATCAAGTCCTGCATGGGGCTCCCCACAGGGAGCCTGCTTCTCCCTCTGCCTGTGTCTCTGCCTCTCTCTGTGTCTCTCATGAATAAGTAAACAAAATCATAACAAAATAAAGGCCATTATTTAGTTAAAAATTTAAGTAGCATAAATTTCTTCACAACAACCAATTGCTGAACTGTTACGTTTGTCATCATGCTAAAGCTTTGTAGATAGAAGGATAAATAAGTCAAACAATGAGTTAGATTTCTGTTAGCCTCAAAGGTAATCTTTTTCTTGATTGTGGTTTGCTCATTTTATATCCATCTGTTGTTTTTCTTACACTGAATCTGTAGCTCTCCACTCAGAGACAATATTTATCACCAAACAATACAAAATTCACACATAAAGAGAAACAATCATCACCTGCTTTCAGTATAATAGATTTCTAGAATTTAATCAGTTCAGGGAATTGATTTTAAAGATAAAAATCTGAGGCCAAGACAACTAACTAAAGTGGTAAGATTAAGGATATATAGATAGCCCTGAGAACACTTTGGAGCACATAGTGGAAAGATTTGTATTCACTTAATAGAAATATACAATTTTTGTTAGAATTACCGTATAAGCATGATGAATAAACAGGCTTTTAAGTAAGATATCGAATTAGCACCTGCACTTAAAAAATGAAACAATTTTTAATATACAGTAGTAATCTACTTAAGGCAGATATATTCAGAATTTGTATGTAATAGTAACACTGTGAAAATATTTATTGTAAGAGACTTATTACATTATTCTAAGAGATTTACATGATCTAATAATTTATGACATTTACATACAGCAAAGAATTAGGAAACAACTCATCAACACTTCCTGTGAATATTGTAGTGTAGATTTCAGGTGCTATGATCACAAAAAGAAAAAAAAAAAAGCTTATTATGTGAGGAAAAGATGTTAATTAGCTTGACTGTAGTAATCATTGACTATATACATTTATATCAAATCATCATGCTGTACAACTTAAATACAACGATTTTTATTTAAAAATAAGAGTTAATTTAATTAAAAAAATTATCAACAGGAACTAAAATTTAAGACACTATTTTATAACACTATTTTCAGGGACAGAACTACACAACTACTTTCCATGCTCTAATCATGTAACACTCTGATTCTATAAAGTCCAGAAGACATAATTTGGTCCACAGTTACTAAAATCATATAAAAAATTATCCCTATCCCCAGTAGAATCTATTAATGTTTATCAGATATCAGTCGTGGACTTTACTCATGTTTGAGAAATTAGAGACATGTACTCCAGCGGGCTTTATTGTTTTCTTTTTTCTTGCTTTACTTATTTATGTGTTCCCAAGCCTCCTAATTAAAATACTCAAGATTTTGTTAATACTTATCTTTATATCAATGAACTATAATCCACATCTCAAACACTCATTCAAAATATGAGGCTAAGATCAAAAGCAAACGTTTTTTCTCCAACATGTTCTGTACTTTCCAGACATGTACACATAGTACAACAGACATATTAATTAAAATAAATGTGACTATGGAAATATTACCAAAAAAAAATGATAGCAGATTCCAAATCTATTCCCCTCATTCATTCTTCCCCTGTCCAGTGTCAGAAAGAAAATGCCCCAATATTGGCCAAAAGAAGAACATTTTCTGAGTGTACCAATGGTGACCTTGAGGGTCCTTTCAATTGGCTCTGATCTTTAAATTGCTATCCTTACCACTTCCGGTCCATGCTGCCACAGGTCTCTGATTTCTCCTCCTCTATCGAGTCCCACTGAGCATTGCTGTGCTATCTCAAGTCTCCTCCACACATCAAGCATCCTGCTTCTTCCCTGGGAGATCAGTAATCTTTTTGCCAAGCTTTTTCACCTTCCATACTCCTTATATGGCACCTCCTCTTGAACGTGGTGAGCTACAATTCCTACCTGCCAAAAAAAAAATATCCAGTTTGAGAAGATAATGTGAACAAAGAATCAAATGACTGAGGAGTTTGATAGTCCTTGTTGCTTATCTTCCCGATGCTTCTAATACACTCAAGTAGTCTGCATTCCCACTGGCTCTCCTGGTTTCGTTGTGTTCTCTCTTATATCCTTGATCTTCATCTCAGCCTACATGAGTTGCAATTCATACCAGCCAATGAAAAGAAAATCTGGTCTGAGGTTATCAATCACACCTGCATAGAGGCTAAATCTCCTTTTGACTATTATATTATTTCTTGTAGTTTGTGTGTCTTGTATATTGAGGTTGAGGTTCTCAACTACTGTATTGTACCCAAATACACCAAAAATGTGTTGGCTTCGTTAATGAAGGAAGAGCTGATGCATGAGAATAAAGTCCACTCTCCCTGAGCGCTTACCATTCTCAAAGCATGCAAGGGAGGCATACAAGGATCCAACTGGGTGCCTCCAATTAGAGGGTTAAAGCATAATACTGCATTTCTCTCTCTCCAAATACTGCTGATCCTGTGAGATAATGCTTATATTATACCCATCCCACAATCCTTTTCTTGAATCACTAGTGAAAAAAGGCTACTTTCTTTCCGTCTTCTCATATACCAAATTGTATTATAGCAATTAGATGGTATCATAATAATCAACTTCATCAACTTGCAAATTATTATAATGGGATTAATGCATTTGGCAGAAAGGGATAACTTCATAATTGAGGACTCTAAAATTGCCTTTTTACTGAGTAATGCTTTTTAAATGCACTTTTTTTCCATTCCAATTTATTCTACTGTCATAAGACCAACATTAGTAAAAATAAATAAATCTCACCATCTCAGAGATCTATTTGAACTCTCCTAAATCTCCTCATGTCTTAAAGACCAAACTCCAAGTTCTCTTTCTGGCACCTGAGGCCCCTAAAAATAGTGTGTAATTACTCCCTAGAGCTCCTGCTTATAGCAATCTAGATATCTTTAATGACAATGGGTGATGAAGGCAAGAGGGCTGCAAAGAAGACTGAGTAGCCTTTACATTTCCACTTATAACTCTGTATGCCTGTCTCTAAAATAATAGCCATTGTGCCATTCAAAAATTAGTTTGAACATAACCTTTAACATGGGTGATCTCAATCCTCAATCTACCTGCTGACATTACCTGATAATTGCTGAAACTCCACCTCATAGGTTAGAGTAGCTACATGAATCTGAGGTGCCATTTCTTGATTTTAAAGCTAGTTTTGGGTCAAATGCATTTAATAGCTTCACCTTTCAAGAAGAGTTTTTTTTTTCTTTCATAGACTAAGTAACAGGGCTGACCTTATTCATATAATAAAATGTCAGCCTGTCACATAAGCTTGCAAACATTCCAAAACAAGCTCATTAGCAAATAATGATGCCAATAGAGTAACTTTTTTAATGTCAGTAAATACATTTTACGTCCTTCTGATAATTTGTGAAAAACAGTGTAATTATCAGAGTTATACCTTTCTCCTCAGAGGAAGAAAAGAATCTGTAAAAACTTTAAAAGTCATATTTAAAATATAAAGCGAATCAATGATTCTTCTTCCTCACAGTATGAAAAATTTCTTAATGAGATTCTAAACCTTAAGTGAACTATTTAGATGACTCTGCTTGCTGCTATATAACGAGAATTAAAAGATAATAAAAATTTCTGTAACACACCCTCTGATTCAAATCCTACCTATGTCTCCGGATTATTTCAGAAATCTTACTCCCTAATCTAATCAACACACACACACATAACAGGAATGTTGAATGGAAAAAAAAATTGTCCAAATGGTATTTGTTCTGTATGTTATTGACTTTGAAATGTATCTTGACAACAGTGATGAGAAAGTACTGAAATATGCTAAGGCAACAGTCCAGTTTCAAGAGTTTCCCAAATACCCACATTGAGTTATTCATATTTCTTAAGTTGCGGGTAAGTAGAAATTCACACTTTAAAGAGATTGTCCTTATTAAAATAGGTAAATATAATTGTAAAATAATATGATGCAATAACTACTTGAAGTCTTCCTAAATGACTCAGTACTTTAGTAACATTTGAGAATTATTGGCTATGAATTAACTAGAGATAGAGACTGGAGAAAACAGTGCCATAAATAGAAACCACATGATAGAGGCAAGAAAGCATGGAACAATATAGTACCTACAAGGAATTAAGAAAATTCCTATTAAGGTCATATATTTGAAGGATTTTATCATTCTACATTGAGATAATGCAAAACCTCCATTATTCCCATCTATCTTATGGGTCAATACTTTTTTCTTTAAGTTTCAGAAGAGTGTGAAAAATAAAACCCCATGCCAGAGAGAGTAATACGTATAAAGACAAGTGGGAGCATTGGGTACATCTGCTGAGTAATACAGTATTTTACTTTTCATCTATTTTTCTAATTTATAGTGTTATAAATTCATTTGAAATCATATACTTAAAAAAAAAGAAATCATATACTTAGATTCATTCCAGGAGATATATTTTTATTTGAACTTTATAAATGATTGCCCCAAGACTTAATAAGAATACATAACCTGTGTGAAGTTTATAGGTTAAAATGTGATAAGATCAGAGCAAAGCTCTTGTATAATAATAGCCTTATTGTATTTTAATAGCTACAGTGGCCCTAAACAGAGGTAGACGATTATGACTTGTACAAAATTCCTAAGTGGCTCCACTGTCTCCCCTGTTTTCTAGCAACTTTCTTATATGTTGTGGCTTAAGATTCCAGACATTCTAAAATATCCTAGTGGAACTAAGAGAAGAGAAAATATTAACAATCAACAATTAGTTGATTTTTCATTGAATGAAATGAAAAATCAAACTGGAATATGTGAAATCTAATGTGGCATGTCTTGTGTAAGATATGAATTATGAATTTTTTCAACTTTGGAACTTTTCAAAGAGAAATAGTATGAATGTAAATGGCTGCTGAACAATCAACAAGATAACTATCCTACAAACTTATGGTAATCAAAACAGTATGTCACTGGCATAAAAAGAGACCCATAGATCAATGGGACCGAATCAAGAGCTCAGAAACAAATCCTCACATAAATATTAATATTTGAACCAAGACTATTTAATGGCAAAAGGAAGTGTAAAGTGTATGTTAGCTTCTTCCCTGTGTAAAGTTTGTCACTCTTGTAAAAATAAAATTAATCCTTACCTAACTTATTTGGCTACAAAGTCAACTTTTCTTCAAGTTACTGGGTGTAAGGTATATATTAATTCACAACTTCCGTTAGTAGAATTTTAATGCCTATTTACTTATGCAAAAAAAATTCAGATCTTTTTAAAAGAAAAATAAATATTCACATAAAAGGAAAAATTAATTTTCCAATAAAGAAATTAAGGTCTCTCCCTCTCTCTCTCTCTCTCTCTCTCTCTCTCTCACACACACACACACACACACACAAGAAAACAATAAAATTTATTGTCAATAAAAAATTTGGTGGTCACCATGTCTTTTTGTTTGTACCTGTGTCTCAACATCAGTTTTTGCTGGCTCATAATATATTCACCACAATTTCACAAGGTGCTGCATACAGACTGACCATTAGTCTCCATCAAGAAAGAAAAGATAGTAACTGAATGTGAAATATAAAGAACTTATACTTTGGATACTCTAGATAACTCATTTTTCAAATATGTATTATTTTGTTTGTCACACACACACACACACACACGCACAACTTTCCCTTCTACCTTATAGATTTTCTTAATTCAATTTTTGTTGATTTTTAAAATGTATTTCCTAAGCAATTTAACCCTGGAACTTGAGTTTATGTCATCATTGGAATTTCAGTGAAAACTTGTTTTCTATGCTTAACTGTCCAATAATTCTGTGGTGTGACCCAAGCTGATTATCAACATGTTTCTTTTTAATTATATATCCAAATAATGATAACATGTCCTCTTAAGTATTCCAGAGCTTAAGTATTAATTATTACTTTAAAAATACTCTATGGGAATGTTATTCTCAATACCATTGAGATCTTAACTATATAGCCAAATGTATTTTATGTAAAATTATGAAAAATCTACTCATTTTGTAGATTATATCCTGTCATCAAATTGTCTTCCCCTGATGTTCAAATTGTAACAGGAATAAAATCTAGTAATCAACCTTTAAAAAGTGAATGCACCCGGTAAATACCTGGCCCCTGAAGAGTAGTATAGAATAAGTTAGGTTCTCAAGATATGAGCAAATTAAATCAGGTCTGAAAGTTCTACATTTTTTTCATGTTCCAGAAAAGTCACCTCAGCTTAAGAGCAGAGATTTCTATGGCTGAAGAGGAGGATATGGATCAATGAGTTATGCAATAATGTCAAAGGACAATGATAAATTTATGCTCTTTACAGAAATTGGTTTTACTTTGAAATTAAAATCCAAGTTAAAACAAGAAATTCTGTATAAAGTAAAATGTTATAATGAAGCTATATTTTTTGCACTCATAAGTTATCCACAAGTTTAGAAGACACATTTTGAAAACTAACTAATATACTTTCGTTCCACTGAATCTTACCGTGATTCTTATGAACTGGAGAATGTGATTACATGAAATGTTACTACAGGCAGGACACTATCTAACCTGTGTTCCCGCAAAATAACACCGACTTGTGACAGAAATTTATTTCCTTACAGTTCTGAAGGCTAGAAGTCCTATATCAGTTTCCAGAATGGTTGGTTTCTGAGAAGGCCACTCTTCCAGGTTTATAGACTGTCACTTTCGCACTGTGTTCTCATGTGGCTGGGGAAAAGAGGGAAAAAAGGGGAGTGGGAGGACAAGAGAAAGAGAGAGAATAAAAGAGAGAGAGAGAGAGAGAAAGAAAGGGAGTGAGCTCTGGTGTCTCTTCTTATAAGGGCACTAATCCTGTCATGAAGGTCTCACTCTTATAACCACATCTAAACCTACTTATATTTCAAAGGCCCCAATATCTAAATATTATCATATGAGGTTTAAGGCTTTGGCATATGAATGTATTAAATTTAAACAAATTAACTTTCTTAATTTTCACAATAATCTAGGAAGTAGGGAAAATTATTTTTCCAACTTTATAGGTCAGAAGAACGAGGTAGAGAGGGGTACAGTTAGGCAGTCACAGAAAGTAGGAAAGTGGTATTATTAGAATTCAGGAAGATATGTTTCAAGGGTCTCTCCTAAGACCACTCACCATATAACCATTTAAATGGCCCCCACACTATTAACATAGAATTAAAACAGCTCCTGTTTTGAAACTTAAAAAGTTTCTGTTTTACTTTTGACAATATGTTCCCAAACACAGATCTGTGATTGAAATGCAAATTAAAAAGTTGCTTTTAGGGGCACCTGAGTGACTCAGTCACTGAAGCATCTGCCTTCAGCTCAGGTCATGATCTCAGGGTTCTGGAATAGAGCCTCACTTTGGTCTCCCTGCTCAGGGGGAAGTCTGCTTCCCCCTCTCCCTCTGCACATCCACCCTGTTCATGCTCTCTCTCTCTCTCTCAAATAAATAAACAAAATCTTTTTAAAAATTAAATAAAATGTTGCTTTTAACTCTAAATTTTGAGTTAAATGTATAATATTCATGGATATAAGTACAAGTGGTATTTGAACAAAAAAAATCTATATCAGTACTTTTTAGATTTGGCATAGTAAGAGCTACAGTTAAGGAAGACTTGATTTAAAAAATTAAATACAAAACCAAATTTATTTCAATAATCTAAGGTAAAAAAAACAATATTTAAAGTATCTGAACTGGTTTCACTTCTTGATAAATTAAGTATCTGATCAATATTTCTGTCTGTGAAATGATAAAAACAAAAACAACAGCAACAAACAGGTAGACAAACCCTAATTGTCCATATGATAGCATTAGAGTCATGTCAAAGCAGAGAGAGACTGAGTCTAGGGAAACAAGATGTTCAAAGAAGTGAGCTGGGTTCTGTAACCACTTTTTTCTGGGTGCATTTGCTAATTTTGAGTGCAGGCAGGAGGCTGAGCGTACCCTAAAGCACTGCACAAAACTTACAAGGACTGCGGGGAGAATGAGTGACCATTAGAGAACCCAAAATAGCCTGTGATAGAAACCCGGGGGCCTCAGACACGTTTCCACTCAGGAGGTTTATTTATCGTTGGGCCTATGTGGGGCCGGAAACTAAAAACCAATGTGCACAGGCTCTTAAAAAAAAATGTGGATCTTTACAATTTTGTGAAAAAAAGGCTAGAGTTGAAGACCCCACAACATACAGAAATCCCATGGTTGTGTATCAGGCTCCTAGATGAAACAGTGAAGTATTTGTGGTGAATAAGAGCCAACCCTTACCAAGGCCGCAACTCAGTCTCTTTCCAACACAGTCCTAGATTGTCTGTCTGCCTGAGCTGTCATAGCAAAATGCCATAGACTGGGTGACTTGAATTTATTGTCTCCTAATTATGGAACCTGGAGGGTTCAAGATCAAGTTTTTATAGGGCTCAGGTTTTGATGAGAACTCTCTTCCTGATTTGCAACAGCTGCCTCCTTCCTGTGCCCTTACCTGGGAGAGGAGTGACAGACAGACAGACACACACACATACACACACACACATACAGGAAGAGACAGAGAGAGAGAGGAAGAGAGAGAAAGGGAGACAAGATCAAGAGGAGCGAGAAGTTACATTCAATCCATCAAAGGAAATATCAGTCAGACACAGAAAGGACATAGGTTCTATTCAGAGTTTATAGATACTAATCTTCATGAAGGTCACAAAAAATATTACACATATATAGACTAGAAAGTGGTAGTCTGAGTTTTCATATTTCATTGAATTTTCATTCCTTCCTATCAAGGTCTAAATCGTATTTGAAAGAAACATTGTTTGGAAGCAATAATAAGTTTATTGGAAGCAAAACTAAAGATTTATATCTTCTCATATTGCGGGGAAAAGGCAACTGTTACATATCTCACCACTTTTTGAGTGTAGATGTCTTCTGTCTCTAACTCTTAAAGGTATTATGAGATATACATAATATATGCTTTAATTTGAGATATCTATGGTAAAGTTATTGGGCAATGTGGTAAATTCCTGATGGGGAAAATAAACGGGAGTCTGGTGTTCATTAATATTCCTTCTCATGATCAGTTGAAATGTTTAATTTATTAAGAAGGTTTTTAAGAAGAAAATGATATGACAAAAAGTCTTGGATATAAACTGAAAAGTTCTTCAAAGGACATGAGTCCATGTTTATTATGTTGCATGAACTTTGAACTTTTTTAAAGGCTAATTTTTTAAAGACTTTATTTATTCATGCGAGACACAGAGAGAGAGAGACAGAGAAAGAAGCAGGCTCCATGAAGGGAGCCCGATGTGGGACTTGATCCGAGGACTCCAAGATCACACCCTGAGCCAAAGGCATATGCTCAACCTTTGAGCCACCCAGGTGTCCCAAACTTTAAACTTTTTTATTGAAAAACTTCACATCTGGGCAGCCCCGGTGGCGCAGCGGTTTAGCGCAGCCTGAAGCCTGGGGTGTGATCCTGGAGACCTGGGATCGAGTCCCACATTGGGCTCCCTGCATGGAGCCTGCTTCTCCCTCTGTCTCTGCCTCTCTCTCTCTCTCTCTGTGTGTGTCTCTCATGAATAAATAAATAAAATTCTTTAAAAAAAAAAAAAGAAAAAAAAAAAAGAAAAACTTCACAT
The DNA here is from genome assembly GCF_048164855.1 of Canis lupus baileyi. Taxonomy (NCBI): domain Eukaryota; kingdom Metazoa; phylum Chordata; class Mammalia; order Carnivora; family Canidae; genus Canis; species Canis lupus. The sequence goes on from NC_132841.1 coordinate 86,240,546, forward strand.
CTCACAAACAAAGAAAAATATAAAACCAGACGCAAGACAGATGTGATGGTGGAACACCTGGGTGGCTCATTTGGTTAAGCATCTGCCTTTGGCTCAGGTCATGATCTCCGGGTCCTCAAATCTAGCCCCACGCTCGGCTCCCTACTTAGGTGGGAAGTCTGCTTCTCCCTTTCCCTCTGTCCTTTTCCCCCTTGATGCTCTCTCTCTCTCTCTCTCTCTCAAATAAATAAATAAAATCTATAAAAATAAAAAGACCAACGTAATGATTAAAACATAGTTACTAGCAAACTGTAGTGCATTGGAGGGCTACACCTGCCATATGTTCAAGTATTGAACAACAGCACTATGACATGTAGACAATGTGAGAGCTCATCAGGCCATTAAGTTTTCATTTATGGTGTCATAACTTTTTAAGCTTATATCCATTGTAAATGTTAAGACAGCTTAGATACGTTTGTATACCTCTTTTGAATGTGAAATATAGAGGACTGCCCTACTTGAGACTCAATTTTGATAGCTTATTTTCTATGCAGGATATTTCTTTCATATTGATTATTAATTTGTGTTTTTCCCTAAAAGGCAGGAATTATTTTTCATAAAACATAGAATAACATTATTTTTAAATATAGGCTTTTAAATTTCTGTTATGTATATGACTCTATAGGATATTTGGAACAGTCAGAACAGTTAACTACTAACCATGTAAGATAGCATTTGAACACATTTTGAATAAACATTTTATTTTATATATAGAAAACTTTCTACCTCAAAGCTATATGTATAGCTTACAAAAATTACCAAACTATATAATTACAGCAATATGGCTACTACATTTTACAGTAATGGAAATTGACTTAAAACAAAAAAAGGTAACACTGATGCTCTAACAAATGAATAGAGCCATTTATAAATAGGCACTTATGTATAAAAATATATGTTTAGGGCACAACAGAAAAATATAGAATCAAAAAGTGTGGAGAGAACTAAATCCCCAAGAAGGGCAAGTAATTTTAAGATAAAACTTATATGCCTCTGTTATGAACAGATAAAGATGTCAGTGGTCTCAAAACTTGACATGGCAAAATTTTAAATTAAGTGATACCAAAGGCATAACTGGCTATGGCTCTAGAATATTTGTTTTATTCTAGCACTGCAAAGAAAACTAGACCAAAATCTTAATCTAAAAATGAGTGAAATATCCCATAATCTTTGAGGGCTTAGTAAACCATCACTGCATTAGGTATGTTGTTATTCTCTCTAATTATATAGCTACAAAATTTGGAAACCCCATGATAAAGTCAGCTAGAAAACTTGGCAGGAAACTATAAAGTGCCAATTAATCATCACTATTTTCAGAACTAAAAAGATAGATATGCAACAGGATCTCCATTGGAGCTTAATGAGAGATAAACTTTAAGAACAGGAAACAGTTTCAAAGGAAACTGTTAACACACAATTTCTGGTTGAATTGAAGTTACCTGCTCTTCACCCTATTTAACAAAGAAAATGGGAACTATTTCTGGCGGCATGACATCATCAAGAGACACCTGTCATTCTTTTATAATGATATCTGACATGGATAAAAACATTAAGTGTACAAAGACAAAAGAAATGTGACCAATATCAAGAGAGAAGCTAAAGAACGGATGACCCACAGATAATAGAGATCCTGGAATTAGTAGACAAAATTAAATGCAAGGTCTTTTTGTAGTGTGTTAAAAAACATGAAAAATGGGCTTTATAGAAGAAATCATTAAGACTTTTAACAGAGATTTGTAATCTACAAAAATGAATGAAAGACTAACCATAAAATGTCTGAAGTTAAATATAAAATGAATAGCTTTAGCAGCAGTTTGTATACCCTGGAACACAAAATGATGGGTCATAATGATAGGTTGACAGAAAATATCCAAAGTGAAGCACAGAGAGAAAGATGACAGAGGGGAAAATGGAAAACAGGATGGGGTAAGAAATATCCTAGACATGTTAAGAAGTTCTAGCACACAGATAAGTGGAATCCCAGAAATAGCAGGGCAGAGTACGTGGGCAGGTGTAGGATTCAAAAGAATAATGGCTGTGACGTCTACAAAAGTGAAGAAAACCAGTAATTCACAAACATAAACTCAATGGATAAACAAGGCAGAAAAAGTCTAACCAAAGTAAATGCAAATAGAATCGTACCTGCACATATAAAATAAAACCAAACCAAACAAACCCCAAACTGCTCACTACCAAAGCCAAAGGGAAAAGAAACTTTAAAAGTACACTGAGAACTTTTGTTTCAACTTAGAACTTATAAGAAAATGTTGCTCTGTATTTAACAATTGAGAACAAGCAGGATAACTCAGAAAGCATTGCCTTTTGAACTCCATAGTAGGCCTGAAGATGCAGAGAATCCAAACTAAATTCAAGTCCCAGAGAGTAAGAAAAGGGATGAAAACATGTTTGCTTTCATGGCTGAACAGCCCATAGAAGAGAGAGAATCCAGAAACTAAAGAAAACCCAGCTAAACTTCCTATACATTTTTAATGGTCAAGCGTGTTCCGGCATGACGTTTCAGAATCCTAAGAATCCCCAGATGCAAATAAAATGTGTATGAGTTTCCAACCTCTAGCCTTCACCACGTACTCTCATGGAAGTTTGTGGCAGGCCTGGAGAGCCGGCAAGGTCCTGCTGAGGCTAGACCTTCTAGAGGCATGTCCTTCTGGAGACCAAAATGAGCCAAAAATCCAGGAGAAACTTAGAAAAAGAGCCAATGGCTGGAGGAGAAATGGAAGAGCCACAGCATGGCACAGAGAGATGGGCATGAAGAAGGTTGAGGAAAGTGCAAGAGAGAAAGAAAACCCCTCTGAGCACTCTGGGCATAATTCTCCAAGGCTGAGGGAGGGGGGTCGGGGCTGAGAGACATCTTGGGGAACTGAACACTGGGGTCCAGATGGAAGAGTGAAGGGACATCTCAGATGACCCTGAATCATGACAGCCAGGCTGTCCTCGATGCCTTTGCTTATTGTATGCTAGTCTTCAAATCCCAGTTGTATTAGGATTCCCGAATTTGAATTTCTATTTCCTCTACCAGGTGGCTGCTACTTAAATCATGGATTCTCTAGGTCTCATCAACAGTTTGGAAAATGCTTCCAAGGAAGAATCCATCTTGAAAGAGGTGTTCAATATGAGCACTTCCCTCCTCTCAAGGACTGTAGCCCTGTACTGTTACGTGTTCCATATGGATACATTTTCCAGATTCATCATTGTGGATAGGGGTAGGATATGTGCAGAATCAGCTTCTTTAGCTGGTTAGATTGGGAAAATCCATTTGTTTTAAATTATATTTATATACTATATAAATGTATTTTTTCTTCTATTTTATTTCACTGTTACTTTTATTTCATTTTCTATATTTTTTTAAAGTTTTTTTTTTAATTTTTATTTATTTATGATAGTCACAGAGAGAGAAAGAGAGGCAGAGACACAGGCAGAGAGAAGCAGGCTCCTTGCACCGGGAGCCCGACGTGGGAATCGATCCTGGGTCTCCAGGATCGCGCCCTAGGCCAAAGGCAGGCGCCAAACCGCTGCGCCACCCAGGGATCCCCATTTTCTATATTCTTGATATTGAAGTTCACTTTTTATTTTTCAAGAGATTTTATTTATTTATTCATGAAAGATTCAGAGAGAGAGGCAGAGACACAGCAGAGGGAGAAGCAGGGTCCCTGTGGGAGCCCGATACAAGACTTGATCCCAGGACTCCGGCATCACAACCTGAGCCAACGGCAGACATTCAACCACTGAGCCTCTCAAGTGCCCTTATACTGAAGTTTAAATCACTGATTTTCAGCCATATTTTTTCTTTGTTTGGTTGTTTCTAACATGTATTTAAGGCTATTGATTTCCCTAGAAGCATTGTTTTATTTGCATCTGTCAAGATTTGTATGTCATAACTTCATTGTTCTTTTGCAGATTCTTTTATGATTTCCACTTAATTCTTTAAGCTATGAATAACTTAGAATTATATACTTTTTTAATTTCTGTGCAAGCTTTTTAAAAATACTTGTTTATACATAGATATATACATATTCATTCCTAGCTTTGTCTCATTATGATCAGAGAACATAGTCTTAGAAATATCAACCTTTTAAAATCTATCGATTATAAAAGTAAGAAAAGAAGAATATTTCTTCAATATGAAAAGGATTTCTCTAAAAAAGCAAACAAATAGAAAATTTCAGTCACCATCATACTTTATGTCGAAAGACAGAATAGTTTCCCTAATAATGGAACCTAAGAAGAGCAAGAATATCTATTTTCACTGTATGAGTTTATTATTATGTTAATAATAGGAGATCTTACACAGTACAAGAGATAATATAATTAAATGAAGGGCATAATAATTAAAAAGGATGATATGACATTGCCTTTATATATACTACATTGCATCATTGCATGTGTAGATATTTATAAGGAATATAAAAGAAAAGCAAAGACTCTGTAAGCAAATTTAGCAAAACTATAGGATATAAGAGTAATAAAAAAACCTGCCATACTTCGTCAAAGATTAATTGACCATATAGTTGTGGGTTCATTTCTGGGTTCCCTATTCTGTTCCATTGACCTTTGTGTCTGTTTTTGTGCCAGAACCATGTAGTTTAGATCACTACAGTTTTTTAATATAACTTGACATCCAGAATTGTGATGCCTCCAGCTTTCCTCTTCTTTTTTTAAGGTTTTTGGGGGTTTTTTTGTTCGTTTGTTTTTAGCTATTTCGAGTTTTTTGTCGTTCTGCAAAATTTTAGAATTGTTTATTCCAGATTTGTGAAAAATGCTGTTGATATTTTGAAAGAGATTGCATTAAATGTGTAGATTAATATAGACATTGGGTTAGTATAGACATTTTGACAATATTTGTTCTTCTAATCCATGATGGAGCTAGAGCATACTTCACGCATATGTAAAACAAATGAGCAAAGGGAGAGAGAGAGAGAGAGAGGTGAACCAAGAAATAGACTCTTAATATGTAGACCTGAGGGTTAACAGAGAGGAAGAGGGTGGGGGGATGGCTTAAATAGATGATGGGGATGAAGGGTACACTTGTGATGAGCACCAGGTGTTGTATGGAAGTTTTGAATCACTATACTATACACCTGAAACTAATATTACACTGTATGTTAACTGAAATTTAAATAAATTTAAAAAGTTCAGTGCATTTTTTATAAGCAAACTACATCTCAATAGCATAGAAATTGAAAAAAAATTGCTAAACAAGTCACATGGTTGGAAAATACATTTACACCACAAATAGAAAAGGGCTGTATCTTGAATATGTTTTGATCTAGATGTGTATACACATAATTCATTAAACTGCATATTTATGATTTTGACATCTTGCTTTGTGTGTATTTGAGTAAGTTATGCTTTCATAAAAGGAAAATAAGCACATGATACAGAAAATTAACAAAATCAGACATGATTCCTTGAAAGATTAATAAAATATATTAGCTATTGGGAAAACATATTAATTTAAAAAGAGCTACCATTCTCAGTAATCAGTAACAAAAAAAAGTAGTCATCACTATATATACTCTACAGACAGCAAAAAGAAGAGGGGAATTCTAAGTTGAATTTTACAAAATAAATTTGAGCAAAGAGAGTACATTTCTCAAAAAAATTACAATATATTCACTTTTTAATTTTTTAACAATTTTATTTATTTATTTGAGAGAGAGAGAGCACAAGCAGGGGGAGAAGCAGAGAGAGACAGAAAAGGAGAAGCAGGCTCCCCGTTGGTCAGGGATCCCAACACAGGTCCCAATCCCAGGACCATACAGGCAGTATATCTTAAACAAGAGAAAAAAAAAAAATTTTACCATTACAGAAAAACTGCTAAAACAAACTGTATTAAAATTAAAACTATCTATTCAACAAAAGATACTACAAAGAAAGGGTAAAAGCATATTGCAGACTGATTTTTATTATTTTATTTTTTATTGCCTAACTTCCAAACGCTTCAATAATTTCTACAAATCTGTAAGGAAATGGCAGCTGTCTCAACATGAAAAGAGGATAAATACTCCAAAAGACACTTTGCAAAATTGGTAAATCATGGCTAAGAAACATCTCAAAAGATGTTCAGCTTCATTTGTCATCCAGAAATACAAATCAAACCCAAAATAATACATCACACATGTCCACTTGTACAGCTAAAATTACATAAAAATAAATGGAAAGCACTGGATTTGGCAAGATTTTAGAGCAAATAGAACACTCATACACTCTTAATGGGTTGGGGATTGATACAATAATTTGGAGAATTATCGAATTCTCTCTACTGCATCTAAACTCATGCACATTCTATGATCCAATGATTCAGTGTTTTCCAACTGGGAGCAACTTGTCCACCAGAGAACATTTGGTTATCTCTGGAGAAAAAATTTTATTGTCCTAGCTGAAGGGAGAAGTGTTGCTGAAATCTACTGGGTAGAGGTCAGAGGTGCTGCAGAACATCCTACTGAAGAACAGTGAACAACCTCTGCAATGAAAGCCTTATCCATCCCCAAAGTATCAATAGTGCCAAGGTTTAGAATCCTATAGTAATTTCACTTCTAGAAATATGCTGAGTACTAAAGCATACTAAATCTTAGCAGCATTTTTGTTTTTATAAAAGCCCCAAACTGGACATTACTCAATTGACCATCTATACTAAAATGGTAAATTATGGTATATTCATAGAGCAAAATATTCCTGAGTCTAGATAAATAAGAAAAAAATCCCATAACTACATGCTACAACATAGTTGAGTCTCAAAAACATCATTAAATGAAAAATCTTGCAAAGATTTCACTTACAGAGAAGAAAGAGTATAGTCCTAGCCACATAGAAAGTCAGATGAAACTGGTCTATCTTGTCAGAGATGAGGACAGTGGTTTCCCTTGGGGTGAGTTTAGTGACTGGAATTAAGAATAGGGGGCTTCGCAGGTTTGTTTATCATCAGTTTCTCGATTTAGTTCCAAGTTCCAAAGCATATTCAGTTTTTTAAAATACCTGCAATATGTGTACTTTGTATGTATATTATATGTAAACACAAAGCTATATAATATAGTATAATGGCCCCCCATCATCCCCCATATTCAAGATCCCAAGTGGATGCCTGAAACTACAAATGGTACCAAGCCCCATACACACTATGTTTTTTCCTATACTTACCTATGATAAAGGTTAATTTATAAATTAGGTACAGCAGGGATGCTTGGGTGGCTCAGTGGTGGATTTGCCTTTGGCTTAGGGTGTGATCCTGGGGTCCCAGGATCGAGGTCCATATCTGGCTGCCTGCAGGAAGCCTGCCTCTCCCTCCCTCCATCTGTGTCTCTGCCTCTCTGTGTCTCTCATGAATAAATAAAATATTTTTAAAAAATAGGACAGCAAGAGATTAACTACAATAACTAATAATAAAATGAAACAATTATAACATGCTGTATTAAAATTATGTAAATACCATCTTTCTCAAAATATCTTACTGTATTGTATTCACTTTTCTGCTTGTGATGGTATGAGATGATAAAATGCCTACAGGATGAGATGAATTGAAGTGAATGATGTTGGCATTGTGACAGAGCTCTAGGCTACCATTGACCTTCTTAACAGAGGTCAGAAGAAGAATCAACTGTTTCTGGGCTGCAGTTGACCACAGTCATAATTGAAACTATGAAAAATGAAACTTCAGGTAAGGGGGTGGCGGTGGGGGGGATGTATATATTAGGTGGTAGGAATCCTGAATAGTAAGGTCTACTGTATTAAAGAACAGGGCAAATAAATAAATTGTCCTAATGTAGAAAAACCATGCAAACTCCTAAAAAGTATGTGTAATTTAGCAATATAACCCAGTAATACATATCTCCATGAATATGAAGAACATTTCATTCACCTCAGATCCTTATTTATATTAATTGAGTGATAGCTAGATAAATATGTCACTAGATATACTGCTAATTATTTAGATTATTTTAGGTCATAGAGGGAAGTTAATGTACAAGAACAAATTAAGAGAAATAGTAATTAAAAACAAGCTGGAATTTAGGATTCAAATCCAAATGGAAAATTTTGATAAACTAATTTGAACTATATGGAAGTCTTCCTAAATTTCTCAAAAATTAATCATCTAAGAAATAACGATAGAAGTAACTACAAAAACGCTGACAGTCATTTTGGTTTGTTAGGCACTACTCTAAGCATTTGATAGGCTTTCACTCATTCAGACATTATAGTAGCTTTATGAAATGGTTAGACTTATTATATTCATTTTTTGAGGAAAGAATTTTGAAGCACAGTGGCTCCCATTACAATCGAGTACTGTAGCCAGGATTCCAGCTGGGTCATTGAGACTTCAGAAGTCACACAGTGATGCTCTCCACTATGATACCTCTTTCTTGTTCCATGTACACAGTTACATCTGGGACCTCAAGACTCTAATTTGAATAAAAACTGTATTGTGGCACAACATGCCAACCAGAAGAATAAAGCGAAACTCTTTTTGTTCCAAAGACAAGTTGGCTCCAAACAAAGCCACTTGGTCTGACATTTGGACACAGGATGTTTTCAGACAATGTTAGCCTGTGGCTATTAATTTAAGTAAAACAAGGACACTTCAAGGAAACAACACATGTGTATCGTATCAGCAAGTGTTTGCATCGTTTTGGGGGGAATGTGAGCACTGCACTTCATTCTTCTCAGAAATGAGCTACATGAGAGAGGGATTGAAAAGGAGGAATGGTCATTATAGTCCTAGAAGAAATAAACAAAAATCATGTCTGGAGCTCCTGACATATTTGCACAATATGTTTTTTTTATTATTTTACTTTTAGAGAGAGAGAGAGTAAGTGAAGTGGCAGAGGAGAGAGAGAGAGAGAATCCCAAGCAGGCTCCACATCCAGAATGGAGTCCAACATGGGTCTTGATCTCATGACCCTAAGATCATGACCTGAGCCAAAATCAAGAGATAGACACTTAAGTGACTGAGCCTCCCAGGCATCTAAACAATATGTTGGCTTTAAAATTGGTTTCTTTATGTTAGATTACTATTTATGCATGACAACCTCCTCTTAGAAAGCATTTTCCTATAATAGTTTCTACTTTTGAAGACCTGCATGATTAGGAAAAAAAAAAAAGATAGTTATTATTTCAACCTTCAGACTTTATTCTGAAAGCACAAAGAAGTATCCAATCCCTGTTTAGAGGATATTGAAGTACCTCAATATGGAAATCTACCCCAAAGGTACATTACTATTTATTTTTTTTAATTTAAATGGTCTATTGAGATTACCAGAGCCTTGTAGCTAGATTGAAAGAAGAAATTTTGGAGGTGAGTATAAGTATTAATTTTGAATAAAATTTCCTGAAATAATTATTTTTTTCTTTTTCCTTCTGGGCATTGTCCAGTGTTACTTAATTCTCATACTCTTCTAATTTTAAGGATTAATAGAGGCAATCATGTGTATATAATACTGAGTAAATTCATCAGTAAGCAATGTGTTAGCCAGTTATAAATTAATAACATTACAAAATACATTTTTATGGAATTGCCTAAAACCAATATGAAAATAATTAGACCTAATACCCTAAGGTATCTCTCTACCCAAATGTTCTCTGGTTCTCTATCTCTCTCTCTTCCTGTCTATCTCTGTCTCTTTCCCTCCCCTTCTTGCCCCTCTCCCAATTTGTTTGGCAACCACAACACCTTAGAGGAAATCCCCTATAAACTATTTTTAGGGGCCAATCTTTGAACCTCATAGAGAAATCAAGAAAATAAATTTGAAAATGCAATGAAAGTTTACAGTTTGCAATAATTTACACAATATAATGTATAACATGTTTAAAAGCATTATTAAGCTGATAGTCAGTTGCCTTTGAAAATTTTGAAAATAAATGAGTTCCTCAGAGGTGGAAATCTGATGTTTTTTTTTGTTTGTTTGTTTTTGTTTTTTGTTTTTTGTTTTTTTTGTGAGTACCTAAAAAAATTCCTTGACACATAGAAGGGACTTGACAAATACTTGTGGAGAGTTAGTTCAGTATATAAATGAGCAAATGGATTATTGAATAAAAAAAAAAAAAGATAGACCAAGTTTGAAATTTTAGCCAGCAATATTTTACATGTAATAGTTTTTGGACACATTTATGAAAGCAAAATATATAAAAATGGATTTGAATATAAATACTTAAAATATGTGCAGTGCTTTTTAGTAACCACTTTGTCACATTAAATCTTGCTATGGAGAATCATTTTCCTTCTCTCTTGATCAATTTATTGCATATTGTAGAATTCTTTCATTATTCTTTTAGCTCTGTGGGTTATAATTTTTGGGATAATTGTATTTATCTTACTACAAAACAAATCCTGATTATATCATCTGTCATTTACTGCCTTTATCATAGTAACTGATAAGCCTACAATGGGACAAAAATATCTGATTATAAAACACATCTAAAATGTTTCAAAAAGAAATTTGGTAACATGAATAATTTCTTACCTAGACAATGAGGAAACTCCAGAGAAAACATGGAATAAATCTACTTAGGGTCAGAGTATAATTGTACAGCATCATAGAGGGGGAGCTTTTAAAAATATTAACCAGTATGACATTTTTTATGCTAAAAAGTAAAATAAAAAGCCAAGTAGGCATTGGTCCTAAATGTCTTAGATTTGTCCCTCAAATCCAATTTCTATCTTTCTTTGTCATGAGTACTGTGAATAAACTACATTAATAGATTCCCTCTTTTTCCTTTAAGGATATTTCATCATCACTTAATTTCTAAAAACTATTCATGTGTCTGTAAGCAGTCAATTTATTAACTCATAACAAATTGCCCAATTAAAGCATGTATGTTTCCTGGTAGAACTCTAAGAAGATATCCTTTAGTTTTATTGAAGGTAAGATTTACCTCACTCCAAAAATGGCCTGATGAAGACCAGATGACTTTCATGACCTTATTATACTAGTCTTTCCATATACTTATATGCTACTATTATACTTATATTTTATAAAATAGTCCAAACATTTCAAGCTATTGATGATTGGTGTAATATTTGACATCTTTTCACAAATTCAATGATGATTCAATTAGCTTTCCTTGTACAGTAAATTTGTTGTTAACAAGAATAGATTGATTACCTTTATGTATTCCAGATTTGAAAAAGAAACCAAAAGGGAAATTAGAAAATATGTTTAGACAAAGAAAATGATAATATAACATACCAAAACTTATGGGGAATGGCAATATTTATGAAAAAGCAGTTCTTGGAGAGAGATTTATAGTGATAGTGTATTAGAAAAAAGGAAGATCACAAATAACCTAAATTTACAACTCAAGGAACTTGAAAAACAGGAACAAAGCCCAAAGGGAGCAGAAGAAAGAGAATAATAAAGAATAAAGCAGATATAAAAGAAATATAGAGTAGAAAAGAAATTTAAAAAAAACACAATTAAATCAAGAGTTTTTTTTTTTTTTTTCTCAGTAAGATCAGCAAAATTGTCAAAGCTTTAGCTAGACTAATTAAGAAAAAAAGAGAGGAGGCCACATGACTCAAATAGAATTAGAAATGAAAGAGATGGTATTACAACTGATGTGATGAAAATAAAAAGGATCATAAGACACCACCAGGAACAACTATATGCCAACACATTGGATAACCCAGAAGAAACAGATAATTTTTTAGAAACTACAACCTACAAAAAACTGAATCATGGGAAAACCTGAAGAAACAAATAACAAGTAAACAAGTAATGAGATAGAATCAATAATCATAAACTTCCCATAAAAGAAAAGCCTAAGACTAGACCTATCAACTAAGGCTTAATATCCAAAATATAAAGATCTTCTACAACTCAATAGCAAAAGAAAAAAAAAGAAAAGAAAGAAAAGAAAGAAAGAAAGAAAGAAAGAAAGAAAGAAGAAAGAAAAGAAAAAAGAAAAAAAGAAAAGAAGAAAAGAAAAAAGAAAAGAAAAAAGAAAAGAAAAGAAAGAAAAGAAAAGAAAAGAAAAGAAAAGAAAAGAAAGAAAAGAAAAGAAAAGAAAAGAAAAGAAAAGAAAAGAAAAGAAAAGAAAAAAGAAAAAGCAAACAATCCATTTAAAAATTGGGCAAAGCACTTAAGTAATTTCTCTAAAGAAGACATACTAATGGGCCACAGGCATATTAATGGAAGCTCAACATCAGCAATCATCAGGGAAATGCAAATCAAACCACAATGACTTAGCCATAAGCTTGTTTGTTAGCCATAACAAAACAAAAGTGATCCACCTTAGATTCCAAGAAACATATCATAAGGAGCAAAATAATGATAAAAATAATGTAACCAGTAAATATGTTAGCATACACCAAGATTAGACAATATAGACTTTAAATCAAGGAATATTAGTTGAAACAAAAGGGATATTTCACAACAATAAAAGTGTTAATCCATAAGGCAGATTCCACAAATTATGTGACGAAAGCTAACAGTTTTGAAAGGAGAAATATACAATTCAACCATAGTAGTGTAGAATATTTTAATACCTCATTCTAAGTAATTGATAGTATTTCTAGATGGAAAAATCAGAAAGGTTATAGAAATTCAAGTAAAAGTATTAATGAAATCAACCTAGCTGAATTAAGAGAACACTATCCAGAGATTATAGAATACACATCCCCAGCAAGTACACCTGGAAATATTTTTAAAATAGACCTTATCCTATGCCCCAAGTCTCAATACATTTAAAAGGGTTGAAATTATAAACATTACAACCTTGACCAAATGATAATAAATTAGAAATCAATAAGGAAATCTGAAATATCTCAAGATACTTGCTAATAGACCTGCATAATTCAAAATAAGCACACAATGAGATATGAAGACACACCAACTTAAATAGCTATAATAAAAAAGACAATAGCAAATTTTGGCAAAGGCATTAAAAAAACCAGAATACTCAAATTTGGCTGATGAGGAAGAAAAATGATACAACTAATCTGGAAAATAGCAGTTTCTTTAAAAGTTAAACATATACTCAGCATTTAACCAATAATTCCAATGACAAATAATTCAAGACAAATGAAAGCATACGTTCACAAGAAACACATAGATGCAAATATCTGTAACAGTGTTCTTCACTATAGCCTTCAACTGGAAATAACCCAAATGTCCATCAGCTTGTGAGTTGACCAACAAAAGGGGTATATCTAAGCCATAAAATATAGTGCAGCATCATAAAGGAATAGAGTACATGCTACAGTATGGAAGTGCCTCAAAGATGTTATGCTAAGTGAAAAAAAAAAGCAGATATGAAAGACAACATATTATATGATTCTAATTGTATGAAATGTTCATAAAATGCAAAATTTTAAAGATGGAAAGCAGATTGTCATTGCCTACATCTGGAAGAGTGAGCAGAAAGTAGCAGTCAACAATCATGTTGGAACTTTTAGTGTTTATGGAGATATTCTAAAACTGGATGTGGTGATGGCTGCATAATTCTACAAATATACAAAAATACTATAAATTTTTGTGAATTTACAAAAATGAATTGGGTACATAATATGGGTTAATTTTATGGTAAGTAAATTATACCTCAATAAAACTGTTAAAATATTATAGATACAATTTTTTGATAAGATATATGGCCAAAATCAGCATTTCAGCTCAAGTTTCAAGAAGGAAGTTCTACTTAACTTCCTTTACAAAAAAATTAGACTGTTTATTTGGTACGATTAGTCCTTGTTGGCAATTACTGCTTAAACATGGCAAATATTCTTCTGTGTTTAACAGATAGCTTGGACACTGAAAAGTTTAAAACAAAAACAAAAACAAAAACAAACAAACAAAAACCCCAAAACCTTTGATGAAATGACCTCTGACCACATTCTGTACCAGAAATATCTTAAGAACTGTGTGCATGTGTCATTTTCAATATAAGAAATTGGAGAAAAATAGAGTAACTTTATTTGGACCTATAATAATTTACATCTAAATAACTAGGGAATTAACCAATGTTCAAAAACTGAAACTCAAATGCAAAGAGATCTGTAATTTCACAATTATATATACGGAAGTCCTGAAATAAGATGATGAAAGCATAAGCACTTTTTTTTTCACTTTAAATGATGGGAATTAAAAGTATATTTTTCTTTAACATCTATTCCAGAATTAGTGCTTCGAAATCACTGGAACAGAATGAAGAAAGCAAAAATAACTTACGGTGTAATCTGCTTCAAAGAAAGTCCTATTCAATCGGGACTATATTTGTAAACAGAGAGACTCCCAGTCATAGAGAATTTTCAAATGCATATTCTTTTTCAGAATGGCTTCTGGCTCGGTTTGAATTGCTGAATGAAGAATTATAGCTCCTAACATCCCCCAACATATGTGAAATTTTCTTTTTGGTGCACATTTCAATTTGCAAGCTTTTATGTGGTAGCTCATAAATAAGAAAACCGTGGTTAAAGCAAGAAGCGTGTCATGACCCTTATTCCCCTCATTCTTTCTTTTGTTTTAAACTCAGGAAAATACTGAAGAAAAAAGTCTCAGGATCGTAAGTTCCTCTAAACCAAAAGTGGTGGAAATGATGACATTAGGCTAGTCTTTAGATAATAGATACATGGCATTTCAAGAATCTGCACTTACTTTTTTTTTTCATGTATTTTTTAAAATTCTGGTTAGTTAGCATATAGCATAATACTGGATTCAGGAATAGAGTTCAGTGATTCATCACTGACATACAACACCCAGTCCTCATAATCACAAGTGCCCACCTTGACACCCATCACCATTTAGCCCATATCCCGTCCACCTCCCTCCATCAACCTCAGCTTATTCTCTATAGTTAGAAGATTTTTTGGGTTTGCCTCCCTGTTTATTTTTCCCCCTTCCCCTACATTCATCTGTTTTGTTTCTTAAGTCCCACATATGAGTGAAATCATACGGTATTTGTCTTTTTTCAACTGACTTGTTTTGCTTAGCATTATACACTGTGCTTACTTTTCAAAATGGGGGTGGGAATAGGACAAACAATTAAAAGAAAACAGGGCCAAATATCTGTGAGAATTCTTGGAATGATCAAAATAATCCCTAATCAATAACTCAAATGTGCATTACCACACAGATATACCTTCTGGTATGGCATCTCCAGGAGAAAAAAAAAAAATGTTTACCATTTTCTCCCTCAGTAATTTCAGAAATACAAGACAGACAAAGAAGAATACATTTATTTTATTTTTTCACTTTGGAATATTTTGTTGACCTTTGGTCAACAAAGCCCTGTGTTAAACATTTACTTTTTTCAACATGAGAAATTTAATGTAGAACATTTCATGGCATTACTTGGCCAATAATTTAAGTTTTTTTAGATTGTTTATTTATTTATTTGAGAGAATGATAAAGAGAGAGAGCCTGAGCAGGGCGAGGAGTAGAGGAAGAGGGAGAAGCAGACTCCTCAATGAGCACAGAGCTGGATGCAGGACTCAATCCCAGGACCCCAAGATCATGACCTGAGCCAAAGGCAGGTCACATTAACTGAGCCACCCAGTCACCACTTGGCCAACAGTTAAGACTCTCCAATTAACTAAAAAGATCAATATAAAACATAAACTGTACATAACATATCTGAGAAAGTGAATATTTTAAAACTATGTTATCACCTAATAATAATCTGCAACAAGTTGTTAATAGAAAACAGAAACCTGAAATAAAAAAGAGCACAAAAACAAAGAATTTAAGAGCTAAATGGTCAATTTTAACATATCAAGTCAATTTGATCAACACAGAAGAATCTCACATGTTAACATAAATAGTGACATCCTTATACGATATGGAATAAAAATCCAGCTACATTGATAATTATTTATGGGAAACCAAACAGGAAGGTACATACATCCTTGTTCAGCAAATACTTCATCTACTAAATGGCCAGTACTCTTCAAATCTAAGGAAGAGAATTCTGGTGAACAAGAGAAGAACAAATGCCAACCACTCATGGAGTGGACTTAAAAAAAAATAGTAAAATATAATATATGTTAAGAAGCAAAATGCAGATAACCATGGACACCATGAGACAGTCCCTGACATGGTGTAGGGACCATGATAAATATAGCCCTACCTCCAGCACAGTCACATTCTGAAATACTTAAAGTTAGGACTTCAACATATGGATGTGGGGGGCACGGAGGCACAATTCAGGCCAAAACATATGTGGAAGAAGTTTGACTTAACACTAAGAGCAATGAAAAGTTACTGATGAAATTTAAGCAACATATCAACAAGACCACATTTTTTTTTCTTTCTGAGAAATAATTCTGAACACATTGGATAAAGACTTGAGGAAAGACAACTATGGATCCAGACCCACTAGATATTGGACTATATAGGGATCCCATGACATGACAATCAAGAAGCAGACAAATTAATACAGTGTTAATATAATTAAAAGCTGAAATATAAAAGGCTTTGGTGATTACCAAACAAACTTCTTAGGGTTCAGACCTGGGTTCGCTGACAGGGGGCAGTGCCACTTAGTAAGATAATACACTAAGAATAAATACAACTTGCAAGAAAATCAGAATAATAGGCATGCAAAGCAAATAAAAATTGCCTGTAAAACCATGAATGTAAAGGTCTAGGCTAGAGATACAAATGTAAAAGTCAACAAAACTTTAGATGAAAATATTAGTATAGAAAATTAATGAGATCTGCCAGCTGGAGGTTTATAATAAGGACTATTATAATAAGGACTTATAGAAGGACTTATAATAAGGACTGGGGTATATGCTCAAAAAATATAGGGGTTTATGCCCAAAACTATTTTGCAATTCCTAAAAAATATAGGTATGTAAGATTCAGAAGCAGAGCATTCTAACAGATCTGGGAATGAATAAGAAGAGAGTTGGGGGAAAAGCATAAACAAAATAAAAATCAAAAGGCCAGAAATTCCAAGGAGAAAGATAATTTTGAAAAAGAAAAGAAAAGGATCCAACATGTTAAATCTACCTACAAATATTTCAACCATAATTTTTTTAAAGATTCATTTAGGGAATCCCTGGGTGGCTTGGCAGTTTAGGGTCTGCCTTCAGCCCAGGGTGTGATCCTGGAGACCCGGGATCAAGTCCCACATCAGGCTTCCTGCATGGAGCCTGCTTCTCCCTCTGCCTGTGCCTCTATCTCTTTCTCTCTCTCTCTCTCTCTCTCATGAATAAATAAATAAAATATTTTTTTAAAAAGCTTCATTTATTTATTTAAGAGAGAGAGAAAGAGCACAGGGAAGAATAAAAGGAGAAGGAGAGAGAGAATCTCAAGCAAACTCCCCTGAGGTCATGACCTGAGCCAAGATCAAGATTCAGACACATAACCGACACAAAACCCAGCCACTCAGGTTCCTCTCCACCATATTCTTGAATGTCATATTTGATTCTTCACACTTTTTACCTCTGCAGTGACACCAGAACCATAACATCATTACTTAAATAGCATTTGATTTCCTCACTTTCATATTGTCCACTACCATCTATTTTCAAAAATCCAGGCAAAGTTTTATAAATTACACTCCTATCACATTCCTTTGCAACTTCAAGCTCTCTACATGTCTCTATTTCCCTATCATCTACAAGATTCTGCTCTAGACCTTGTCTACAATTCCAACCATTAGTTGAGACTAGACTCATGATTCACTAGACTGACTGCACTGGTCTTCTTCCTTTTACTAAAATATGCTAAACCTAGTGCTTTCTCAGAATTAGAGCTTCTCTGTTCCCTCTACCAAGAATCCTCTTTTCTACTTGACTTTGGGTAGTGTTCCTTCATAATTTAGATCTCTCTTCAAATAGCATTTCCTCAGTGAGACGTTCTCTGATTTAGTACGCCAAACAGAACAACACCTTTCTCATTCAATACCTTTCTTTCACAGCATTTAATATATAAGTATTTATTTATTCACTCATTTATTCCCTGTTACTGCTATATCATATAGGCTCTACCCAGACATCAATAGTATCATAGCGAATGTGACATATCATAAGCACAGAGTAGAATTGCAGATAGACCTTAAAGTTTGTTAAATGAGCATTTATATTATTTGGATGAACATTATTATTGTTATTTTGAACTTATTAGATCTTTGTGTAGGATAAAAGAAATAAGTAATGTTATTGTGTTTTGAAAATAAGAGTTTTCATTTTAAAAGTAGAAACAAATATAAAACTAAGCAAATTATGTAAAAATCCTGCAATAGCATTTGAATTGAAAACTGCAGGATGAATTTATAATCCATGTTTAATTTTCATAAAGAATATATTTTTTTCTCCCTGGCTAGAAACTGAAACAACCTAAAAAGATTGACTCACCATTAGCAGAAATAACACTAGCCCTCAGAATTCAGTCTTTGAATACCATTTCCTAATAAAAGAAGTCAGGATTCTTTTTGGAGGAATGACTAATTGTAGATCTAGGGCAAGACATAAAAAATATGACCCTGTAATAATTTTTAAGCTAGAAAACAAGAAAGTATTAAAGAACATGGGCTTACATAAAAATGCACAAGTGTGGGGGCACCTGGGTGGCTCAGGTGGTTAAGTGTCTGCCTTCAGCTTGAGTGGTGATCTCGGTCCTGGGATCGAGCCCCACATTGGGCTCCCTGCTCAGCGGGGAGCCTGCTTCTCTCCCTCCTTGTGCTCCTCCCCCTGCTCCAGCTCTTGCTCTCTCTTAAATAAGTAAATAAAATCTTAAAAAAGAAAAGAAAGAAAAGAAAAGAAAAGAAAAGAAAAGAAAAGAAAAGAAAAGAAAAGAAAAAAAGAAAAGAAAGAAAAGAAAAAAAGAAAGAAGAAAGAAAGAAAGAAAGAAAGAAAGAAAGAAAGAAAGAAGAAAGAAAGAAAGAAAGAAAGAAAGAAAGAAAAGAAAAGAAGAAAGAGAAAGAAGAAAGAAAGAAGAAAGAAAGAAAGAAAGAAAGAAAGAAAGAAAGAAAGAAAGAAAGAGAAAGAAGAAAGAAAAGAAAGAAAGAAAGAAAGAAAGAAAGAAAGAAAGAAAGAAAGAAAGAAAGAAAGAAAGAAAGAAAGAAAAAGAAAGAGAAAGAAAAGAAAGAAGAAAGAAAGAAAGAAAGAAAGAAAGAAAGAAAGAAAGAAAGAAAGAAAGAAAGAAAGAGAAAGAAAGAAAGAAAGAAAGAAAAAAAAAATACACAAATGTCAACTGGAAGAGAATCTCAGCAGCCCAAACTGGGACAGTACAAGATTCAAAAATAATAATGTCCAGGACAGATTTAAACATATAAAATACATACATAATCTAGGGGTTCATAAAGACACTAAAACTAAAACTAAAAGAAAGGAAAGACAAGGAAAAAAATAACAACTACAACAAAAAAATTAATTCTAGAGGTTACCCATACTGATCTGTTTTATTGAACTTTGGCAAAGAAAGGGCACATAGCCAGCTTTTATACTCCTTTTCTTTTAAAATAGTTTACTTTAGATAGTAACCAAATGGCTTATGAAGAAAGATTTTTGTTTGTGCAACCATTCCATCTAATAAATAAAACACAATAGAAATAGAATATTACCATTTTGTAATTCCTAACGAAATTCTGGATTTAAATAATTACCATAAATGCCTGCTAAATCCTTAAATGAGCACCTAATGGAGGGATTGGTAAAGATGGATCAGGCTCATAGTACCTGGCCCTGGTGATGAATTTTCACATCACAAAAAAATAAAAGATCATGAGACTGAATGTGTCTCTCAAAATAATATGAAAATAACACCAAGTAAAGAGTATTCTGGGAAAATATTAAAAAGTGCTTAAAGGCACTGCATAGATTAATCAGCAAAAATCAGAATGTGGACATATCCACCTGATAGCTGACCCACTTTAGCAAATACCTGGGGAAAAGAAATGAATGTGAAAGTCCTCCAGATTCAAAGATACATATAAAACATATCAATCAAAAAACAATTATTTGGACCCTGTTACAATCCAGAGCTTCTGGGAAACTATTTATAAAAGGTTTTCACAGGATAAATGGGAGAATATTTAACGATTATTAAAAGAATTGTTGCTAAATTTGAGGTGTAGCGGTGGCATATTTTAATGTTAAAATAGTTAGCTTTTAAAAATAAATAAATAAATAAATAAAATAGCTTTTAAAATTGTTCTATTGTTGTATGTACAAGTGAATTATGTGAGCCTATGGTTTACTTAAAAATAATCCAGAAAGCAGAAGATGGTATAAGTGCAACATGATTAGTCATATATTGATAATTATTGAAACTGGGTGATGACTGAGACTCTTCTGTCTCTTGGATACTATCCATAATAAAGAGATATGGTAGAGAGATAACAACTAATTGAAAAAAGTAAAAAAAAAAAAATAGAAAAAATATGGCTAGGAGCTAAGATATTTATATTTCAAGAGTTTTCTTGAGAAGTGAAATTAGCAGTCCGTCTATCATGGGGTTGATGATTTGCTCATCAATATTAAAAAAAATCATTTCTAATGTGATTTTGGAGACTCTTTAATCAGGTACAGTTTACTTATCATAATATGCTTCTATTATCCTTCTATTTTGGAGACAATAATTAGTTTCTTTGTGACTACAACTCTGTTCAAATGGAGGAAATGTCAACCCACGATGACCAATACATTTTATTTGCCTACTTTAAAATGTAAAAGTGCAGGATCCCTGGGTGGCTCTGTGGTTGAGCGTCTGCCTCTGGCTCAAGGCATGATCCCGGAGTCCCAGGATTGAATCCCACATCAGGTTCCCTACATGGGAGCCTGCTTCTCCCTCTGCCTGTGTCTCTGCCTCTCTCTTGTGTCTCTCATGTATAAATTAATAAAATCTTAAAAAAAATAAAAATAAAATGTAAAAGTGAAGGAATTGCTGGAGATATTTTAAAAAAATATTGGACTGTACTCTGTTTTTCAAGTGTATAAAAAATAGAAAATGAAATTTATAAAGTTAATGTTCAATTTATTGTGAAGACAATCAGGGATACATAAGAAAAACTTGGAAAAAATATATATATAATGTGTGTATGCATGTGAGATAAGCTATGATAAGTAAAAAAGTATAGTACCCTGTAATTCATCAGTCATTGAATCTCCAAATAAGATACATCAAAGACATTTGGTAAGATTTAAAAGGAAATGTGGCCAGTGAACCTTAATAAAAAGGGGATCTGAAGAATGGGCTCTTGAAAAATAATGAAAAAGGAAGAGGAGAAAAAAATGGAGGAAGGGGAGCAGTAGGAAAACGGTCATAATTTGAAACACATCTTCTAAAATAGCATTAATCTTAAATCTTGTAAACATCTGAAAGAATCATGAGAATATCTGCTATAAAGGAAGAAGAGGAAAGATATTGACAAATTTGTAATACAGTATTTTTGCCTGTTATTTGTAGTTTGATTATGTAGAGAGAGTATGGATATGCACATATGTGCCCAAATTATACACACAGAAATAATAAATGATTTACATCAGCTGTTGGACACCACAGACAAAATTTTTCAATAATTTATTACATTATGTAGTCTTTCATTTTACAAATTATTATGTTTTCAGGCATGCTACCTAATGATTAACTCCTTAGTATTTGAACATAGTCATCTAATTTGGATCACATGTAGTATCATTGAGACTTCATCTCTAAGAAAATATAGTCATGGCTGGTTTTTGAAAATTATATTTCTTTAAATGTTGTACTTTATTTTTTTAAGACTTCATTGATTTATTTGAGAGAGAGAGAGAGAGAGAGATTGCAAGTGCATGAACATGGGGAAGGGCAGAGGGAGAGGGACAAGCAGATTCCCCATTGAAGCAGGCAGATCCCAGGACCCCAAGATCATGACCTGAGCCCAGGTCAGAGGCATGACCGCCTGAGCCACCCAGGCACCCATGTTTGTACCTTCCAACATTTAATTATAGTATATCATTCATAAATGCACATCAGTCATGAACTTTATAATACTAATGCTCCCTTATGATCCTCTAAACGTCTATGTTAAATCACTGAACCTTTTTAACAGGGGCACTTCAGCTCTAAACAGTATAATACACTGTAACACCTTGGAATCTTGGTTCTCATAAATTTATTTTAACCACCTCCATGTTACCTTCCAAATTTACACATTTTACTCCTTACCAAAGACATTTCTCACTTTTCAGGTTTTATTCTATTTTAGGAAGTAGTCTCCCTGTTTTTATCTTGTGTTAGACGTGCCCCTGCAAGCCTGATAAGGAAACCTCAAGCGAAAATGAAATTAGAAGAAAAAAGCTAAGAATGATGATAGTAACATAATGATTCCAACATCGTAACCAAGCATTTCATTTCTTTCAAACTGTGGAGTATATATTAAATTATATAAATTATGTTACCATTATTAGTATTTTTATTTTGTCCTAACAACTTATCTGTAGAAATATTTATTATTACATAATATGTTAGTTTCCTGTCCATTTTTTAAAATGAATTTCTCATCCACATTTTTAATAAGGTACTTAAAGCTGAGATGTTTCCTTTATGAACTATTATAGAAGGGTCAGAGCATTGATTTGAATAAGCATCTTCTACAATATTTAGATCCCTTAATAGAAGAGATGATTCTGTCTTCTTCACTAAGAGCTGACGATGGGTCAATGAAAGCCAACTGAAATTCACTGAATTCTAAATTCCTTGTAATTCCTTGTATGTACTTATTTTCAATGAGCAATACAACTTCTAAGCTTCCCTGAAATTTGACCAACTGTATGTATTTTAGTGCTCACTAGACAAAATGATTTTACCAAAGTAAAAAAAAAAAAATTATGGAACAATACATTCCAATATATTACCATAAACTACATTTGCATATGTATGTTAAGAGTTGAGAGGGCCATTTGGAAAAAAGAGAGACCAGATTTGAATTACCAAGCAAAAAGGAAAAGGAAAATAAAAACGACATAAAAATTCCCCGTAGTGTGACATGGCTTCATGCATTTAAAGCTTTAGTCCCATCAATATATCTGTTTATATGTATAAATAAATGAGAAAGAACCCAGGCTGTGGTATATCAAAGAGAATCTAGTCAGAACAATAGAGAACAATAGGTATTTCACAGGAAGGCCTTAACCTAGGGAATCACTTGCATAGAATGTGAAGGGCTCATAAAAACAACAATAAAAGGAACATTGAGATAATCCAGGGAGGGGTAGTAAGGACAAGTAGCCGCCACCACTAACCATGGGGGTGAAACAGTAACTACAGCAGCTTAGAAACTTGGAGGAGTGAGCTCCTAAGAGCTGGCACTCTGACCTCTGAGTAGGGCATGCAGTCGGACTAGTTCTATTATCCCTGAAAAGGTGCAAAAAACTGTCTATGGGAGAGTCAAAAAAAGCGAATAGCTAAAACCAAGAGAACCGCCCTGCTTCTACTCCAGGGAGCCAACTCCCATCCCAAACTTCTACAACACAAAATCATGAATTCACACACCATCCCAGTGTCTAACAAGGACCTTACTCCTGCATCAAAATGCTTTTCCAGTCACCCATGTTCTGGCCAGCGTTTCATCTCAGCAGAACCTCCAGCTGATTAACCAGCCTTCTCTCTCATTATGAGAAAATGAATCCCAACAATGGTGAAAAACATAGACTGCACAATTATTACCTGCCGACTGCGGCTCAACATGCCTCCTGGGCAATAATCCACTCCAGGTACGTAAGGTGACCTAAAGTTTATTTATTTGCTGGCCCCATTTGACGCAAGAACCCCTGGGACAGAGAGTATGCAAGAATCTTCGCAGCAATTATGCAGGAGGGAAGCTGGGATTTCCACCCCAGAATCTTCTGAGTTACTAGTAAGAGGTTCTACATTTATCTTTCTCTTTTCCCTTGGCTTCTGCCCATGCCCTTTCTTTAAGAATCTGGGGGCTGCTATTTCAATACTATCCTTGTCACTACTAATTTAGTCTTGCCTTAATTATTGCCACAGCCTCCTTAATTGTCCTCATGTACACAGTCTTGGCCATAAAAATGCGTTCTTCACATAAAAGCCAAGATGAAGCATCAGGCATGTATGCCTCAGGCCATTCTGCTTAAAACTCTCTAGAAATCTTTCAATTCCATCCAATTAAAATCCCCAATTGTTCCAATTTCCTAGTAGATCCTAAAAGATCTGTGCCTTAATTCTTTTATGTCATCTGTTTCCTCCCTCTCTCTGGCTCATTCCCTTAAGCCATACTAGCTAGCTTTCTTGCATCTTCTTCCTTTTTAAAATTAATTAATTAATTTTAGAAATATATATATATATATATTTTTTTTTTTTGACAGAGAGAGAGAGAGAGAACTCATCAGAAAAGGGAGAGGGAAAAGCAGGCTCCACGATGAACAGGAAGGGGGTGGTGGAGCTCAATCCCAGGACCTGAATCGAAGAAGGCAAACGCTTGACCAACAAAGCCACCCGGGGGCCCCTCTCTTGCTTCAACTTGGACAAATCACATATATCTAATCTCAGGATTTTGTCCCTATTCTAACGTTCCCCTTTTCCTTCCTTTATATGCATGGTTGTTCTCATGCTCAATTCAATTTTCTGCTCAAACATCACTTAACAGAGTCCATTGATAAACACTCTGTAAAAGATAATTCTAACCATTCATTAGTTCCTATTCTATTTTATCTTTTTTACAAAATTTATTTCTGCCTAAACCGGTAAAACAATTATGTATCTTCTGACTCAATCCATCAGAAGCTGAGTTCTGTAAGAAACGTCTGTATTTTCACTGATACATCAATGTCACCCAGAAGTGTTACTGGCACATATTAGATGTTTAATTATTAGTTATTGACCAAATGAATGTTGAATAAAGTCATCCACTGAATCCCTTAGACCTTTTTCACTTTATTCATTAAAATAATCCAATCCTGGGTACGACTAATTTATGACAGTATCCACCACTATCACAAAAGATCTAAACTCTCTTAAATCAAGTTTCCCAGGAGGGAATGGGATGGGCAGATGCTTAAAAGTAAACTTCTCAATGAGAAACATTTCCTTTTTGTAATTCTATAAACTCATGGCAACACAACCAGAAATGTGCCTTCCTGGAATATCCACTCTTTCTTTTCTGTTCTGTTGTGTACATAATTACACAAAGTGTCTCCAAACCCTAAATTCCTTATTCTTAGCCTTTGATTTGACCTATTATTTTCATTTAGAAAATATTAAGATCCAATGAGAAATGTTTCATCTTCTGATCACCCACCTATATCTGAAAACTATCCTATAATCCTTTTCTCCTATTAACAACGCCGCAGCTCCTTCCACTCTAAATAACCTGCTTTCAATATCTTTCCCTCCTGCCTTACGAAGAACGGACCACTACTCTCCTTTCTTCTCACTTCCTCACTCCACCACCCCTTCTCAGATCAATATTTCTCAGTAACTTTTCAACGTGTTCCCACATAACAAATACAAACATACCGGAAAATCTTCACTCAACTTCTCATGTACCACTAGCTAAAATAATAGACTCTCCTTCCCATCATGTTTCATTTCAAAAGATTTCCTCCACTTGTGTCTCTCTTTCCTTAACCCATTTTATTCTGGAATCTGGTTTCATCACTCAACAAAACTTTCTTGCTGAGGGAAATCATAATATCCATAGCTCTAAATCCAGAACATCTCTACCTATGGTACTTGATATTTCAGCTACCTGTGATGCTACCAATTCCTCCATTCCAAAAATCACCAATGCTGTTGACTTCTATGACACATCCTGTTCTGTACATTTTTTTCTTCTTTTCTGCCCTTTGCTCTCAGTTTGCTTCTCGAGTCTGTTCTCTTTTTTCACATTAGGGAGCTCTCCGAGCATCATGCTTGGTCCTCTTCCTTTTTGCTCTGTGATCTATCCCTAGGTGATGTCATTCACAATTCTGGCTCTAATACTATCTACATATAACTAAAATTCACATTAAAATGTGAGCATCAACCTTAAATCAGAGCATCAAATTTGGATCTCTCCCCCCAACTCTCTTCATACTCATTGTTGTGCTATTCTCAGAAGTTATCAAGAATGCTCCTGCTTATAGATTTTATACTTGAGGACCCTGTTGCCTGGGTAGTTCTTAATGCACTTGATGTCTTCTTATAGTAAGACCTACAGGCTTCCCCTTAAACGAGGAGTCAGATGGAGCAGCCTTCTTACACTTCTTTATTACATCAACCCTCTGGTATATTCTATTCAAAGTACCTGCCATAATCTGTAATGATAATAGTAATAATAACAATAATATTTGTATTGATAAGAGGATTAATAATGATTTTATTAGTAGTAATTTCATTGTTAATATTATTAGAGTAAAACATGTATAAAGCTGGGGGAAATTGAAGTATAGATGATAGAAAATATTTACTTTTAATCCTTCCAGCCAAATACAGCAATCACTGGGATTCTGATATGTGTCTAGACTACTGAAGTTTTAATTTCACTGTGTTGATCTGAGTATGCATTTCATAGATCAACATACACTTAAATGTAAACTTCTTAATGGGAAATATTTTATTTTTTTTGCCTTCAAAATGATTAGCTACCATACATGAAAACCAAAGGATTTTAGTTAAAAACATGGATAAAGGAATGAAATTGGAAAAATGTTTGTGGCAGGACTATATTGTTCCATCAAAATGAGATTTCAAGTATCTCAAAGTAAACATATTGGAACCATCTGGAACAAATCAAATGGTAAAAGAAATAAGGAAGTAATTACTATTTTTTGGACTGAAAAATAAATCTTAATTGTATTCTTATTTGATGGTGACCATATGTTTTATAATTGTTTTTCCCTCTAAAAAAGGAGCATGGTTGTATACCTAATATACACCATGGATTTACCTTTCATAGAAACGGAAATCTCTTTTTCTGACTTTCATCTGCTAATGTGCAAACATGGTTTTGATTTATTTTATTTTATTTTTCTTATTTTTGGCAGTCTTTGTGTGATTCGGCACTAAGGTAATTAATGATGTCTTCATAAAATGAGTGAGTAGTGTTCCTCTGTGTTCTATTTTATGGAAGAAGTTGTGTGAAACTTGGTGTTATTAATTCTTAAGTATCTGGTAAATTTCAAGTATTTAGATAGTTTTCTATTGTCTCTCTCTCTTTTTTTTTTTTGATTTCTAGTTTGAGTCTATAATGGTCAGATAAGCAACTCTGTATGATTTCAGTGTTTTGAAATTTTGAGTTTTAACACTCAAGATGCAGTCAGTATCATTCAATCTAAAAGGTCTAAAAATGTGTATTTTTCCATTTTGAGTAAAGTTTTCTGTACATGTTAATTATACTAATTATGTTGACCATGTCTATATTCTGCTGATTTCTGATCTGGTGATTCAAACAGTTGTGTGACTAATAGGGGTATATTGAAGTCCCCAAAACTCTAATTATAGGTTAATCTGTGCTTGAGTATTTTAAAACATTTGCTTACCAAATTTCTGGGTAAAATTTCTCCATCTTCTATGAGTGTTTGTCTATCTCAATTGTATTTTCCTCCTCTGGCCAGAGAGGGGTTTTGTTTTATTTTGTTTTTTGTTTTTTGTTTTTTGTTTTTTTGTTTTTTTGTTTTTAGACTGTTTTCCTGTGACCTTGCTGTCCATGTGTACCTTCA
The DNA here is from genome assembly GCF_048164855.1 of Canis lupus baileyi. NCBI lineage: Eukaryota > Metazoa > Chordata > Mammalia > Carnivora > Canidae > Canis > Canis lupus. Next base: position 86,268,180 of record NC_132841.1, read on the forward strand.
AATATAACTCCATCCCACCCTTCTGCTCATTCCCAACATTATAGCTGAGAAAAAATAGTTGTTAACTCATATTCAGTTACCAATCAATAGTAACTTTTGGCTTAGGGTAAAACCTATGTAAATTTTCCATTTGCTGTGTTATGTACCTATTCACACATATGTGCACAGCACAAGCATATGTTCGTATATTGCACATATTCCAAAATACCTGATTACACCAGGGATTATTAGCATGATGCATACTTTTTAATCTTTTAAATAATGCTCTGTGTGACCCTCATTAATTATAATGAAAATGAATCTTTCATTATATTTACGATATTTCTAGTGTTTTGTAGTTTCTATTTTGGATTCAATTTATAATTATGGTAGCATAAAATAGATAAGTTTGTAACTTGGACAGCATAATACAAAATTGGAAGTACATATAACTACATTTCATTGAATTCCATAGTCTTGATCATAACTGAAAAATCAGATGCTAAATTTAAATATGCTACATGAATCACTTCAATTACATTATTTCTCCTTGACATCATTTAGATTACATGTACCTCAAACTAAATGGTTTAGTAGAAGCTAATAAAAGACTGTGGTAATGTCATTTGACTACATAAAGTTTAACATCTTTTGGTCTCCTTTAGCATTAAATTTTTCTTTTTTATTTCCTTTTGTTATTGCTTTGGTGATGCTGATGGTGATGCTGATGCCCACGGTAGTTCTGCAGATATTCGGGGCATTAGCAGCATCATGAAACATTGGCATTTACAGCAATGGCCTAGAGATTGTTTGAACCTGATGAAAAGAAGAGAATGGAAGAAAAGATACATGAATGATATTCCGCTTCAATAGGTATAAAGGTATACTTGGCATTATCTACTGAAACTTCAAAAAACTGACTCAATTTCCTTTTAGTATATTTTACTATTGTGGGTCAATAAAAAACTAGGTAGTCATTTAATTTTGAAAACAATGCAAACTTTTCTAACTTTAAGTCACATAATTGTATATATGAGGGTTTTGATGTATGTATATATATCTGCTGTATTAAAAGGGTTGCTGACATTTAAAGAAACTCAGAGGAAACATAATTTGAAAGTCTGTAGTGTGTCCTGTGTCATGATTTAAATGTGATGCTCAATGTTTCAATATCTTCTATTAGACTGATATATGTCTCATTCTCAGGAGAGTCAGTGAAATGCTCAGTCATCAAAAAAATAATTTTGAAAAAATAATAATTTTGCTACTCTATTTAGACAATCTGTCTCTTTCCTTCCAGCGCTGAAATTTTTCTGCCAAGACTCTTTCATCGACAAAGTATACAGGCATTAAAATTCACTTAAAAAAGTGCAGATTCTGTAGAAACATACACATGAAGGGCATTTTGCTGTTCTGGACTTCCTTATTTATCGGGAGAGATTTGTGTATTAATTAGCTAACTTTGAACACATGAATGAAAGCCTATGTAAATGAAGTCAGCACAGAAGACTTTGATACTTTAAGAAGCCATTAAATGTTTAGGAGTCATTTAGAGCATTGCTCCCCAAAGTCTGTTCTATGGATCAGCAGTAACAATAAACCATAGGAACTTGTTAGAATTGGAAAGCCCCCCGCTCCCCGCCCCCACCACCCCTTCAGAACTATGGAATCATAATCTGCCATTGAACAAGATATCCAGGTGTTTTCTATGCACATAAAAGTTGAAAAAGCACAAATGAGAATGAAGCAGATGAGTATTGCCACACAGACTGGGTAGTTGTCCCAGGAAATGTGATCCTAGATAATATAAAGCTCAGAGTATATACTGGCCAGAGAGGTCAATTTATTTCAGGGGAAATAAGCATACAAGTGACAAAGAAAGGCGACACATATGATTTAGACAACTAAAACTTACTTGATTACTAAATATTTTGAAACAGAATGCTAGCATAAAAATTAAAAATAATCAATGAATAGTTTGACATTAGATCTAAGAGTTTTGGAAAGATAAATAATACACTTAAAGTCAATTATCTAAAGAAAATAGGGGCACTTGGGTGGCTCAGTCAGAGCATAAGTCTCTTGATCTTGGGGTTGTGAGTTTGAGCCCCATGTTGGATGGATATTACCTAAAAAAAAAAAAATCTTTTAAAAGTCAATTAACTGCCCGACTCTTGATTTTGGTTTAGGTCATGATCTTGTTGTCCTGGGATCGAGTCCCATATCAGGCTCTGTGCTCAGTCCCAAATCTGTGTGTCACTCTCCCTCTGCTCCTCCCCTACTCACGTGCATTTGTTCAATCTCTATTTCTAAAATAAATAAATAAAGTTTTAAAAAAATTATCCAAAGAAAATAATAGGCTAATCAACTAGAGATGGAATTCAGCAAGAAAAATAAAGCTCAATAAACAAACAAACAAAAAGCCAACAAATGAGTCCATAGAAGTAGATGTAAAATTGTGCTTTTTATCAACAGGAGGCTTTGTCATTGAATATATCTCCTAAATCTAAGTATTTAATCACCCTTATTTCTACCAAAAGTCTATGCCCATCATCATGCCTCATGGGACATCCCATGCCCCACCACCATTTCCCTGCATAGGAGCCAGAATGATCGTTTTTTAAAATGACGTTTTAGTATTTTAATATTAACTGATGTTTTTCAAATAATGATATTCTTTTGCTTAAAACCATATCATTGTGGTGGATCATATTTATTAATAGTAATAATAGCTGAAACCCCCCATTGCATTTATTAATGATATTAACAGCTAATGGGCATATGAGGTGTGCCATCTCTCTTTATGTTAAATGATCAAAACTAAAAAGTACTTTTTCTCCAAGCATGATGGTTACATCCAGGATACATGAGAAAAATGGAGGTGATGTTTGTTACACAGCTTGTCCTAGCACACTGGTGGTATGTGCAACATAAAGATAATCCAGCCTCACATGGATATGTACCTGGAAATGGTAGGAGGGGTTATAATAATCTTATTAGATAAATGTGAATATTCCTTTTTAATACTGTATCAAAATCCAATGAGTGTTAATTTATTAGAAATCAGTTACAATGTGGAATGTGGAAACATCAACAAACTTTTCAAACCGTAATTCTAGAACATTGTTCTGTCTTGCATTTTTAGTAGCTGTTCCACCCATACGTGATTTTGTATCATCATATCCTTGTTCATTTTGAAAATGATGACTTTGAATTCTACAAATCTTTCAAATGCTGACTGATTGCATTAAATGTTTTTTTTTTTTCATTAAAATCCTATTCTCTCCACTGATTTGATTAGCAAATCCTTATTTTGAGAAGCTGTTGAACACATATTGAAAAGTTTACCATTTGTCACCATTGCAAATTTCGATTTTTATTTGGGAAGCCAAACGTTATTATTGACAAGTACTGTCTGTAGTTTTCCTACATGCTCACTTGCTCTATTTGCAAGAAAATGCAACCAAAAACAGAAATCCAGATGAACATAGTTTATCAGTCATTCTTCAAATAAAAATGGTGTCCCATGGGGGAGAAAAAAAAGCAGCTATTTCCATTTGCAGTGCACACAATCTCAGAGGTGTATTTTTCTTGAGAGACCATTATACCTTCATTTGTGGTGGAAACTGTTCTGGATACGTTCCATATCATCTGTCAATATGTGAAAATTGTGTCTGCCTGAGTTGAAGTTTCTTTTCTGCTAAGTAAAAGAAATCCCTAGTTGAGACCAGCCATTGCTGCTACTGCTGCTACTTTTTCTTTGTCCTTTTCTTCCAAAAAAATAAAAAATAAAAAATAAAAAGGGAGGAGGGATGTCAAGAGAGGAACACAATGACTGCTACGTCCACTGGTGTTGGTGTTGTGATTTATGTGAAGTCACTGATAGTGTTACCCACAAGTGCTTTGTTGTCATCAGTGAAATGAACATGTACAAAAGAAACAAAACAAAACCCCTCAGCATTGTTTCAAAAATAATTTTAATATGCAGACTGCTTAATGAGTCTGAGTTATATGGGCGTCTACTGCACGCTTTCAGAACTGCTATTTTAGAATGATGAAAAATGTGAAGAACCCCTTCATACACCCATGGTGGAGGCCCTTCTACTGTTCTCCCAGAAACGCTCTCCATGTTAAGAATTCAGATGTTTGCATACATCTGAAGAAGGGAAATCATTATGTAATAAAACTAATAAGAAAGTATAGGGAAAAAGGCAAGAACTAACAATAATATTGAACCTCCTGAATGCAGTATCTGAAGCAATGGCTGAATGCCAGCATTACTCCCACGGGCACCTCCATTATCTATTGAGAATAAGGGACAATCCACAAGGATGGGGCTCTGTTCTCACATACTGGTGGTCACTGTGGATCATTTGACCTGATGTCAGAAAACAAGAAAATAAACTGACATAATGATGTGACACTTCCTGACCAAATTAAAACAAAAACAATTTTTTAAAGATTTTATTTATTTATTTGTGAGATAAAGTGAGCACTCCTGTGATAGAGCAGGAGCAGGGGGAGGAGTAGAGGGAGAGGAAGAAGCAGGCTCCCCACCAAGCAAGGAGCCCCACGTGGGGCTCAATGGGGAGACCCTGGGATCATGACCCCAGCCGAAGGCAGACGCTTAAAACGACTGAGCCACCCAGGTGCCCCTAAAACAAACAAAAATTAATTAATCCATAACTGAAAATTGACTATCCTGGAACCTGTCGGATATTAGAAGTCATTATATAATGACTAAATTGATTGAACTGAGAAAAGTGAAAATTCTGACAATCACAACGAATACGACTGCTGTAAAGTATCTTCCATAATATAGTCATTAATAAATAGGAGCCTCCTCTTCAACTAACTGGTTTTCTTTTGCTTACACTTTTAACAGATTAATTACTTTCCCATAAAATCAAGAAAACATGTTCCATATATAGAGGATATCTGACACCAAAGATGTTAGCTTTATTTTTTTAAGAGGTTAGCTTTAAATCAGATATATTTAAATAGCTAAAGTTGTTTTTTTTTTTTTAATGGCTTGGTTTGCATACAAAGCAATAATATCTTTCTCCACCCACATTCAACAAAATATGATCTTCACATAATTAGCATTCCCCTTCATTAAAGTTAGTTTTTAGCAGTGCAGGTAATAAATATATCTTAGTCTCTAAATAAGCTTGCTATTCAAGATAAGACAAGCTGCTCCATTGAAAATGACCTTTCAATCTCATGAAAGAAAACAATGATTATTTTAAAGCATGTGGTTCCAGATATTTTCTCTACTTGTACAAACATGTGGTTTAATCCATAAAAAATATAAAGCATTGCTTGACTTATTTTTATTTGCCTGAATGTTTGATACACAATATTTTTAGAACTTTGACAACACTGAGCAATCTGCTTTGGAAATATGTTGACATCGATATATATGTACAAACATAAATAAAATATATAAATAAACTATATGTAATATGTATATACATGATACATAAGTTTGGTGCATTTTTCATAATTGTGTTCCATAGTTCCATAGTATGATTGCCTCATTGACAGTTTACTCCAAATATATCACTATTATTATCATCACATGCTTTCTTTTTGGTCGCTTCTCTCAGACAGATTCCATGATGCAAAACTGGTGGATCACAGATATATAAGGAATGTATCTTTAAGGTTTAGATAGATGATGTTGATTATCCCTCATCAATGTCATTTTGATATAATAATGTTATATTATATTCAAGTGAGTCTCTGTCTTTAATACAAAATATATGATTCTGGTTTAGCCCTTAAGACCATTTTGACCTTTAAGCCTACGTTGCTTACGTAAGTCAAACAACTGTTAAAAGTAAAACCAGGGGACGCCTGGGTGGCTCAGTCGGTTGGGCATCTGTCTTCAACTCAGGTCATGATCTCAGGGTCTTGAGATCCAGCCCCATGTCGGGCTCCCAGCTTGGCGGGGAGTCAGCTTCGCCCTCTCTCTCTGCCTGATGCTCCCTGATGCCTGATGCTCCTGATCTCCCCACCCTGCTCATGCTGTCTCTGTCTCTTTATCTCTCTCTCTGTCAAATAAATAAATAAAATATTTTTTAAAAAAAGATAAAACCAAAGGGGCTCCTGTGTCGTGTAGCCAGTTGTGCCTGACTCTTGGTTTCAGCTCAGGTGGTGAACTCAGGATCATGAGATCAAGCCCCATATGGAGTCCTCTAGTCAGCATGGAGGCTGCTGGAAATTCTTTTCCCCTTTCCCACTCCCCTTCCTGCTCGTGCTCACTCTCTCTCTAAAATAAATAAATACATCTTAAAAAATAATAATTGAAACCAGGATGCAAACCACATTGCTGATAGAATGTCTCACTATTGAAATTTGTTTTGTGGATACGTATGCATGTGTACACTTTACAATTTCTTTTATTTCCCTCCCAATTCTATTAAGAAATAACAGACACATGACTGTTTAAGGCAGACAGCGTGATGGTTTGGTTTGCACATATTATGAAACAATGACCATGACGGGTTCAGCTAACATCCAGTATCTTGTATGGATACAATAAGAAGAAAAGAAAAAAGGAAGAACAAATTGTCCTTGTGATGAGAACTCAGGATCTGTTCTCCTAACAACTCTCCTATACGTTATACGTCAGTGTTAGCTACTGTCAGCAAGTTGTACATCACATCCCTAGGATTTATTGATCTTATATCACTGCGAACGATAAGCCTGACCTCTTTTTCTGCCTTCTTTCCTTCTTTTTTTGGATTCCATTTATAAACGAGACCATGCAATGTTTGTCTTTCTCTGTCTGATTTATTTCATGGAGCACAATGCCTTCAAGATCCATCCATGTTGTCACAGAGGTGACGTTTCCTCTCTGTTATAGCTGAGTAGTATTCCATTACAAATGGATAATGCAACGTATCTGTTCCTCCACCAGTTGACTCTCGGGTTGTTTTTATGCCTTTGTAATTGTAACAGCTGCTACGAACAAGGAGGCGCAGATGTATTTTTGAGCTAGCGTTTTTGTTTCCTTGGACTATATTCCCAGAAGTACAATTGCTGGCTCATATGGTAGTTGAATTTTTATCATTTTTTGAGGATTCTCCAAGCTGTTTTCCATAGTGGTTGTGCCAATTTACAATTTTACCAACAATGCACAAGTGTGCCCTTTTCTTCACATTCATGCCGACATTTGTTATTTCTTGTGTTTTTATGATGGTTATTCCAACAGGGATGAGATAATATCTCCTTGTGGTTTTAACTTGCATCTCCCTACTGTGAGTGACATTGAACATTTTTCCATGTATCTGTTTGGCCTTTCCTATATTTTCTTTGGATAAATGTCCATTCAAGTCTTTTGGACATTTTGGTTGGGTAATTTTATTTTATTTTTTCCATTGAGTTGTATGAACTCTTTATATATGTTGGATGTGAACTCTTTAGCAAATGTATGTTTTGCAAATATTTTCCCATTCTATAGGTTATCTTTTCTTTTTTAAGATTTTATTTATTCATTTTAGAGAGAGAGAGAGAGCACAGGTGAGCAAGGGGAGGGGCAAAGGAAAAGAGAGAGAGTCACAAGCAGACTCTCCATTGATCGTGGAGCCTGTTACAGGGCTCCTAGGAAGATGAGATCATGACCTGAGCTGAAACCAGGAATCGGAAGCTTAACTGACTGAGCCGGTTAGGTGCCCCATCTGTAGGTTGTCTTTTCACTTTGTTGATAGTTTATTTTCTAAGAAGAAGCTTTTTGATTTGATGTAGTCCCACTTGTTTATTTTTTACTTTGTTGCTTGTGCTTTAGGGGTCATATTAAAAAATTTATTACCAAAATCCATAACAAAAAGTTTACTCCTATATTTTCTTCTTGGAGCTTTATGGATTCAGGTCCAATTGTTAAGTATTTAATCTATTTTGAGTTAATTTTTGTGAGTGGTATTAGATATGGATCTGGCTTCATTCTTTTATGTGTAGATATCCAATTATCTCAGCATCGTTTTTTTGAAGAGACAGTCTTTCTCATCGAATATTCTGAGCTCCTTTATCAAATATTAGTTGACCTATATGCTTGGGTTTATTTCTGGTCTCTGGATCCAGTTCCATCACTCTGTTTATCTGTTTTGATGCCAATACCATACTATTTTGATCACTAAAGCTTTTGTAATATAGCTCGCAATCAGGAAGTGTGATGCCTCATGTTTTGTTCTTCTTTCTCAAGATTTATTTAGCTATTCAGAATCTTTTCTGGTTCTACATAAACTTTAAGAGTGATTCTCTTACTTCTGTGAAGTATGCCATTGGAATTTTCATATAGATCGCATTGAATCTATAGATGGCTTTTGTTCATACTGATATTTTAACTGTATTAATTCTTCCAATCTATAAACATGGGATATCTTTCCATTTCTTATGTCTTTTTGGATTCCTTTCAGCAATGTCTTGTAGTTTTCAGAGTAGAGATCTTAGACATCCTTGGTTAAATTTATTCCTAAGTATCTTATTGTTTTTAGTGCTATTATAAGTGGGATCATTATACCTTTTCATTATATGAAAATGGTATATCTATATCATTATATATTTTCTTTATATCTTTTTTGGAATATTAAATGTTACTATGTAGAAATGCTACTGATTTTTGTATGTTAATCTCATACCTTCCAACCTTACTGAAGTCATTGATTAAATCTAGCAGCTTTTTGGTTGCATCTTTATGATTTTCTCTATATAAAATCATGACATCTATGAATAGAGACAATTTTACTTTTTTTTTTCAATTCTCTTACCTTTTATTTGTTTTTCTTGTCTGACTGTTCTAACTAGGACTTTTAGTAGTATATTGAACAGGAATGGTGAGAATGGGCACCCTTGTCTTGTTCCTGACTTTAGAGGAAAAGATTTTATCCTTTTACCATTGATATGATGTTTGCAGTGGGTTCGTTATTATACATGGCCTCTGATATATTGAGATGTCACTTCCATGCCTAATTTGCTAAGTTTTTATCATGAATGAATGTCAATTTTTTCAGTTGCTTTTTCTGCATTGAGATCATCAGACAATTTTCTTTCATCCCATTCATATAATGTATCATACTGATAGATTTGCCTAAGTTGCAGCATCCTTGTATCTCAGGGATAAATCCCTCTTGATCTTGGTGAATGATCCTTTTGATGGGCTGCTCAATTCAGCTTGCTAGTATCTTACTGAGAATCTTTGTATCCATATTCATTAGAGATATTGACCTATGGTTTTCTTTTCTATTACTGTCCTTTTTTGGTTTTGGTATCAGGATAAAACTGGCCTCATAAAATGAGTTTGGGAGCACTCCCTCCTTTGTGATATTTTGAAAGAGTTTGAGAGGACTGGTATTAATTCTTAAAATGTTTGATGTTTGGAAAAATTTACCAATGAAGTCATCTTGTCCTGGGCTTTTTTTCTTTGGGAGATTTTTGATTACCAATTCAATCTCCTTAATGTAATTGATATTTTCAGATTTTCTGTTACTTTCTGATTTTGGCTTATTTAATTTGTATGGTTCTAAATTTTTTTCAATTTATTCTAGATTGCTCAGTTTGTTGACATATGTTCATAATACCCTCTGATTGTCCTTTAGAATTCTGGTGTCAGTTGTAATCTCTCTATTTCATTTATAATTTTAATTATTTTTTTCTCTTTCTTTATTTGGGCTAGCTAAGAGTTTGGCAGTGTTATGTATCTTTCAAAGAAACAATTCTTAATTTGGCTAATCTTTTCTTTTTTTCTGTTCTTTACTTCATTTATTTCTGCTCTAATCTTTATTATTTCCTGCCTTTTGTTAATTTTCAGCTCAACCAGTTCTTTCTCTAGTTGCTTAAGCTGTAGAATTAGATTATTTATTTGGGACTTTTCTTGTTTCTTAGTATAGGTGTTTATGGCTGTGAACTTTACTTTTAGAACTGCATTTTTTGCATCTCATAAGATCTGGTATTTTGTGTTTCTGTGTTTGCTTGTTTCAAGAAATCTTTTAATTTTCCCTTTAATTTCTTACTTTATCCATCAAATTTTCAGAGAGTGTCATCTAATTCCCACATATTTGTGAATTGTCTAGCTTTTCTCTTGTTGGTTTCTAGTTTTATAAAGATACTTGGTACAAAAATAGTCCATATGCACTTGAGAAAAAAATGAATGTTCTGTTGTTGAGTAGAATGTTCTGTATGTGTCTCCTATATGTATAGGACCATTAGGTCTACAGTGTTGTTTAAATCTGTTTCCTTGTTGATTCTCATCTAGATTATCTATCCATTGTTGAGAGTGAGGTATTAAAGTCCCTACCTATTATTATATTACAGTTTTTTTTTCCTTTTAGTTCTTTTATTTTTAGCTTTATATATTTAGATGCTTTGATGTTTGGTTCATAAGTATTTATAATTGTTAATCTTGATGTATTGACCTCTTTATTTTTTTAAGGTTTGATTGTTTGTTTGAGAGAGAGAGAGAGAGAGAGAGAGGACAAGCAGAAGGGAGGAGCAGAGACAGAGGGAGAAGCACACTCCAATTCCTGCTGAGCAGGAAGCCCAACACCTGGCTGGATCCCAAGACCCTGAGATCATGATCTGAGATGAGGCATGACTGAGCCACCCAGGCACCTTGACCCCTTTTTTATTATATATTGACCTACTTTGTCTCTTTTTACTATTTTTAGTGTAAAGCCTGTTTTGTCTAAGTATAGCTATCCTTTTGTTTTTTTTTTTCCAGATATATATTTCCTATCCTTTTAGTCTCACCCTATATGTGTCTTTAAGCCTACAGTGAGTCAGTATATTGTTAGCTCTTTTTGTTTGTTTGTTTACATTCAGGCATCCTAAGGCTTTTAATTGGAAAATTTAACATGTTTACATTAAAGTAATTATTGGTAGGTAAGGACATACTCTTGCCATTTTCTTAATCTTTTTTGTTGGTTCGTAGATCCGTGATACTTGTTTCTTATTCTGATACCTTTTTTCATGTTTCAGTGTTACTTGGTATTAGAATGTTTTGACTTCTTTATTGTGTAATCACTACGGGATTTTTCTGTTAGTATTATGAGGCTTACGAAAATATCTTAAACTTACAAAACTTATTTTAAACTATAATAATGTCACTTCAATAGAATTCATAAACTTTTTTTTAAAAGATTTTATTTATTTATTCATGAGAGACACAGAGAGAAAGAGGCAGAGACACAGGTAGAGGGAGAAGCAGGCTCCATGCAGGGAGCTCAACATGGGACTCGATCCCGGGTCTCCAGGATCACACCTCAGGCTGCAGGCGGTGCTAAGCCACTGCACCACTGGGGCCACCCTAGAATTCATAAACTTTATACTGTACTACTCCCCCTCACATTTTAAGTAACTAGTATTACAATTTACAAGATTTTTAAATATTGTGTGACAAAAAATAGATAATTATAACTGAGGTTAATTTCACTACATTATTATTTATTTTTATTTTTATTTTTTTACTTTTTTTATTTTTTTTTATTTATTTTTTTTTATTTTTTTACTTTTAACCTAGAGTTGTGAATTATGTACTACTGTTGCCATGTTGCTGAGTCTCTGACTATATATCTTTTTGCCATTATCGGTAAGATTTAAAATTCCTTTTAATATTTTTATGACGTTAATTAGTGTTCTTTACTTCCACGTAAAATAATTCGTTTTATCATTTCTTGTAGGACAGGTCTGATCATAATTAATTCTCTCAGCTTTTGTTTGGACACGTTTTTACCTTTTGTTTCTGAAGGACAACTACACTAGTATATATATATATTTTTTAAATAGGCTCTACACCCAGTGTGGATCCCAACATGGGCTTGAACTGATAACCCTGAGATCAAGAGCAGGGCTGAATCAAGAGTAGGATGCTTAACCAACTAAGCCACTGAGGCATTCCTGGGTATTGAATTTTTGATTTACAGTTATTTTTCTTCAATATTTTGAACATGTCATTTCCTTTTCTCCTGGTCGTCAGTTTCTGTTGAGAAATCCACCAATGGGGCACTTGGGTGGCTCAGGGGTTGAGCATCTGCCTTTGGCTCAGGGCGTGACCCTGGGGTCCTGGGATCAAGTCCCACATGGGGCTCCCTAGAGGGAGCCTGCTTCTCCCTCTGCTTATGCCTCTGCCTCTCTCTCTCTGTGTCTCTCATGAATAAATAAATAAAATCTTAAAAAAACAAAAGAAATCCACCAATCATCTTATGAGGATTCTCTTATATTCAACATCCCTTTTTTCTTTTGCTGCTCTTAAATTTTTTTTCTTTATCTTTGATTTTTGGCAATTTAATAATATTGTTCCTCGGTATAGAACTATTCAAATTCAGCCTTTTGCAATCCTTTGAGCCTCATGGATCTTGATGTTTATTTCTCTTCCCAAGTTCAGGAAGTTTTCAGTAATAATTGTTTTAAATATATCTTCTGTTCTGGAAATGACCAAAGCCACTGGATGGGATTATCACTTGGACACTACAGGTATGAACTCAGTCTGCTAAGAAATACATGCTGATTATTACAATCCACTTTCCACTTCTCCATCATAAGTCAGATTCCCTGTGGTTAAGCCTCATAGATTTCCCTGAATAGAGACTCTCATAAAACAACCCCAATGCTAAAGGGAGCTTATCATCCCCCTAGGGTTCTCCTCACCACTAGAGGAACCAGAGGCTAAGGGGAGACCTCTCCATGTGGTGCTGTTCTGGCCTGGAAGATGGGCAATGCCTTTAATGGGTAGTCACTTACGTAATTTCTCTTAGTCTTTGTGGCATAGAGGAGGTGCTCTAGCCTCACCCAGTCATGTTCTACAATTCTGTCAATAATATTTTATTCTTGAATAGTTGTTAGTTGTTCTTCCTATGAGGGAGTGAAGTCAGAAACAATCTATGTCACCATCTTAGTGATGTCACTCCTACATTTTCTTAGTTGAAACTATTATATTTACTGTGCCATTGTCTCTTCTTATTTTATGTGGAAATCTGAGTTTCTGTTAAGAAAAAATCTACTTTGACAGGGGAAGAGAGAAAGTAAATGAAAATTTTGTAGGGATACCTGCATGGCTCAGTGGCTGAGCATCTGCCTTTGGCTCAGGGCATGATCCCGGGGTCCTGGGATTGAGTCCTGCATTGGGGTCCCCACAAGGAGCCTGCTTCTCCCTCTGTCTATGTCTTTGCCTCTCTCTCTGTGTCTCTCATGAATAAATAAATAAATAATCTTGAAAAAAAAAGAAAATTATGTAGAGGATTACAGCACTGCAAAACACAGGCTGAAAAAAATACACCAGCACTTCTGCACTAAAGCCAAAAGCTGTCAGAGCTAATAGAAAACTTCAAATCTTTCTCCGAATTTTACAACACAACTTCAACATTCAAAACCCTGAGCAAGGACATCAGATTGGCTGCATGTGTACTTTAGCTGTGAGTCTTTAGAGAGATAAAGGATCTAGTTTCCATGTGTTGAAGCCTTCTCACTATCAGTCACCACCAATGAGTTCTGTAAGGTAAGGAGGGGGCATATTATCTCAAAAGTAACAGAATTCTAATTAGGTTTTTACACTTAATTGTGTTCATCAATGTATGACATTATTGTTGTGTTTTCAAAACCCATATGGTATACTTTATAATTTTAATGAAAATAACTACTAATATACATTTTTTAAATATCAAATTATGCTTAGATCATATTTATCAGTAAAGTATTTACATAGGCTGCATTTTTATTTGCAATATTATATATGTAGAAATGTACGCATACATTCTCTATGAACAGAGTCTATATCAAATAATTTTCCCTTTTCTCCAGAAAAATATCCAAAGTTTATAAGAAAATAGAGAACCAACTAGAGAACCCATTGTGGACAAAATTAGGAAAAGTGCTATAAAATATGTCTTAGGATTGTCAAAGGCAATTGCATTTACATAAGACGTATGCAGGAGAGGAGAAAAACCACCTCAGAGAAATTTCAGTGTTGAGAACCCAATATCAGATTAGCAACCACACTTATCTTTTTGATCCTGCTGTTTTGATTAAATTGACAAAGACAAGACAAGCCTATGTTGAAATTTGAAGATAAAAGACACATGGAAATAGTTTTGTCTTTGAGGAAACTGGAAAGTAAATCTTCATATTGTGACACCTAGATAAAACATAATAAATCACTCTTGAATCTTGCCTTCTATAGGAATATTTTACAAGTAACTGATCTAAGAAACCTAAGTTATGCATTAAGGTAACAAATGATACTAGAAAATATCTTGCCAAAGAGCAGAAGAAAATTTTGGAGGAGTAATTCACTATGGGGAGGAGAGGGAACTTAATTAAACTTTTGGTGGGGATCAAGCAAAAATGCAAGAATATATCCTACCAGATGTTTAACAGATATCTCAAAAGGAATGTTGCTAAAACAGAATCCCTGATTCTGCTTGTTCTTAATGTGCTTTCTCCCAGTCTTCTCCCCATCAAATGCCATCATGACGGCATATTTGATTAAATCATAATTACTGGAGTCACTCTTGTGCCCTTTCTTCATTTCCTTTAGCAAGTCCTAAGGGCTCCAACTGCATAAATTATCTCAAATTCTCCAGAGATGTAGGAATTCATAGTTATTTTCAAAGTATTAAAACATTAACTACTATGCTTAGAAGATATTTGTATTTTAAATTGAATTTTCCTTAGAGAGTCATTCTGAGCACAAAGGAATTAATGGTGCTATACAAGACAACAGAAAGATACTTCGTGAAAGCAGGATTCCCTAGTGCCCCTGAGGAAACAGTGCAGAAATGAATATATATAGTCAGACATTAATTTTGGCAGATCACTCCGGTGCTTTGTGCATTCTTGGACCTGGAAATACATGATAGAAGATCACTTCCTTGTGGAATATGCATAAACTTCCATTATCTAAACACTGAGGGGAACACTGAAGGGAAGGGTATGCTTCATTCTGGATGGCATCACAGCTTATATTATCAGAAATTCAAAGAAAAATCTAAATGTTATCTGTTCTGAAGAGCATACAAAAGTGAAATTAGCTAACTTCACTGTAAAGTATTCATTAATTTAGTGTGTCTCTTGGTCACTATTATACCCATATATCCACGTTGTAGAATCTAAGGATAATCAGCTGGTGTTAGGCTCGTATGAGAAGCACTTTAACATTTATACATATATCTCAACATTAGAAAGAATATAATCATCATCTTTCTTATCAAATGGCATTATATCCTTCAGGTACTCAATTCTTAACTAAATCAATTGAATTAAATAAGTTAAAAATAAGGGAAAAAAAGTAAATTATCAGAAGTGTATTTTTAATGGTTTTCATGTGTTTTATTCTTCTAATGAAAAATGCACATTTCTATGAAGCAAATAATGTCATTACCATGAAATATTACTTATCTCAAGAATATATTAAAAATACAGGACAGGGGATGAAAAAAGATACTGGGGAATTCATTTCTTATGGAGGATTGATCAACTGTGTATTGCATGAATCAGAATAAAACAGCAGCGATTTCAAGACTATGCTGTATAATCCAACACCATCCAGAGCCCTTTTAAATTGAATTCAGTCAAAATGAAAAATGATGGATAAGTAATATTCCTGGAAACATTTATTATCAGAAAAATAAAAAATATATATATATTTTAAATTCTTCTCTTTCTTGACTAAATTTGCAAGCTGATTCTTTTCCATTTACTGGGTTAAGTTGTCCTGTAAGAGCCTGCATCTCAAAATTTTAATCTCCTCCCTGAATAACTTCACAGAAGACTGGTTATCTGAATATCCATCCTAAGTAGTGTTATCAGATAAAATACAAAACATCCAGGTAAATTTGGATTTCAGATAAAAAGAATATTTTAAAGTTCAAGTATCTCAAAAATTACATGAAATGTACTTACATCAGCATATTTGTTATTCATCAGAAAAATAAACGTAACTAGGCTTCCATATTTTTATTTGTAAAACCTACTATCTTAATCCTAAGAGAGTATTTAGAATTTCTTCATATTTACATGGAAGTTTCCCTGTAGAAATACAATCTCTTCAACATGTCTAATTAAAATATTCCATCCTAAAAAAAAAAATAAAATAAAAATAAAAAATAAAAAAAAAATAAAAAAAAAATAAAATATTCCATCCTTGCCACAGTATACCTGTTAGGTATACAATTTGTTGTTAGTGTTGTTTTGATTTTGCTTTTTCAAGTTGCTGTCTCAGAATCAGCTATTCAAGGCAGAAAAAGGCAGGGTTTCTTCTTTTTCAAACTTCATAAATGTGCTGTGAGACATTCAAAATTCAGAAAAAAAGAAAGACACACTATTCTCACAAAAGCTAGGTGTTTGGAACTGTGAGATTATTAAATTCTTCAACTCTGTCAAAAATATGGTCAAACAATCTGTCATGAAGTGGGGTTAAGAACAAATTACATTCAAAGATAAATGGATAAAACTGTGAGAATCCTGGTGTTTCAGATGCAAAATATTAATCAAAATGAAGCCTAGTATTCAAACAGTATTTGAAAAAAAAGTAGGCTGAGAGGCAATAAAGCTTTTGAGTATTAATATACGTCTAAAATAGGTATCTAATATTATATTCTCCCCCAGGAGTTCTCTACTAGCTCATTGATTTCCTCATTTGTTCATTAACATTTATGAAGCTGCTGCTATATTTCAGACACTGGGTTAGTTGAGAAATGATGGACAAAACAGACCAGGCTCTTAGAGAGTTTACCATCAAATTTAGAAGAGAAGTTACTGAACAAGTCATTACAATAAGTAGTGTGGAAAAATCTTAATAACTTCTGTAAGTAGATAATTCTTTTAAACTATAAAATTGTGCTATCCTTTCTCTTCTTCTTCCTCTTTCTTTTTCTCCTTCTTCTCTCTGTTTGCATTTCTTTTTGTCTTATTTCTCTCCCTCCACCTGCTCATTGTCTTTGAAATTGTATTGGTAATGTAATAAAACACAGAGAAAAGAAAGACTTTTTTCCTGGCTTTACTGCATGATATGAAAGGAAAAGTTTGCTGAGAGACAGGCAAACTTACATACTTTCTAAATTTCTCATTTTCTTTATATATCAAAAGCCATGATTGATGGTGACCAAAAGGGCCTTCTTATGACTAATTATAGATATGCTTCTTCCTGACTCTAGAATCCAGACCTCCCTTTTCTAAGAGAATTTGCTTCAGAAAACTGGTAGTTATAAAATTTTCCTCTGCCCCTTTGAGATGTAAATCTTGGCAAAACCTTTCTGCTAGTTTTGACAAACCGCAGGGAGGTCTTTCTCAAAACCTGAGAATTATCCCTATGAACTGTCATCATCAAGTAAAATAGTGCCTCTTCCTCTCACTTTGTATGGGACAGTAGAACTCTAACTTCTCAGGGTACTTGCTCCAAG
The DNA here is from genome assembly GCF_048164855.1 of Canis lupus baileyi. Taxonomy (NCBI): domain Eukaryota; kingdom Metazoa; phylum Chordata; class Mammalia; order Carnivora; family Canidae; genus Canis; species Canis lupus. Next base: position 86,285,552 of record NC_132841.1, read on the forward strand.
TTGTAAAACTACCTTCTGTTAGGAAGATAAGAAAAGAATTCTCTGTTCCTGTAAGTAAATCCACCATCCCAGTTCTTAACAACTCTCCAACCTTTGTTTCAGACTGAGCTCAGGCTGTGCTCTAGCCGCTCATCTTGTTGCAGTAGCCTTGAATAAAATGTTCCTTGACTCTTTAATTTTGTCTGGTGCAACCTTGCTTTGACAGTAAAATCACTCAGAAATTATTATATAATCCACTAGTAATATAATTCCACTGGTAAAAATATGTATAATATAATAATATAATTCCACTAGTAAAAAGAGGATATGATATAAGTGAAGCTCTCACAGCAAAGAAAATGAAAATAAGGAAGTCTTCTATTGTAACGAAAAAAGAAAAAAATTAAAGTAATTAAACATAGGGGCGCCTGGGTGGCTCACTTGGTTGAGTGATGGACTCTTGGTTTCAGCTCAGGTCATGATATCAGGGTCCTGGGATTGAGCCCCACATCAGTTCCCCACTCAGTGTGAGTCCGCTTGTCCCTCTTCCTCCTCCCGCTTGTTCTCCCTCTCTCTCTCTCAAATATGTAAGTGGGATCTGTCAAAATGCATAAAAATAAAATAGTTAAAAATAATTTAAGAACAGAGTTATTCAATTAGGTCGTAGTTAAGAAAGTTATTGGTCCAACACTTTTCACTTGGAACTCTGGCAGAAAGGTGTTCCATTGATAATCTCTGTGTCGTCGTGGGGTGAGATGACAGCGTGCTATATTTATACAGATAAAGGGGGCATGAAGCCGTTACGCACACATACTTTTCCTCCCACAGAGTCAACCTTATATGTTTTATCAGAGGAGATATTTTTCAAGTCCCATTCTCCTCTCAAGAACTTCGGGTTGGTATTTGAAAACCAGCATGTTATCTGGGGATTGTGTAAGTAGAATTAAATAAATAACCACACAGTGTGGCGAGGGAATAATTAACTGAGTTGTAGTTTGGAAAGACTAAATCTGAGGAAAGAAGTTTGAATAAAATTTCTGTGAACAAAGATTTTTTTTACGGAAGCTTGATGGGGGAGAGAAACAGGTGATAGGATGTAACTTTGATTTAACTTCCTGCTTTCTATGAGCAGAAAATATAAAATCAACTATGCTGCCACTAATACTTCAGCAAAATGACGCTAAAGTTTGGAACCTCCATTTATTAGAGGAAATGACATGGAAGTTGAGTTCCAACTATTGTTGTGCAGGTAAAGGGGATGTCATGGCCATGTTTGCATTAACTTGGCTAACTGTGTCTGCGTTATGAAGACTAGAGAGGAGCTCATCAAAGTAGAAGAGAGAGGGATGATTTAGGAGAGTCCAGTATGAAAGGCATGGTTACAGCTTATATGGAGAAAGGGGGAGAATGCAGGTTAAGGAGTGTCAGAAGTTGCATGGAGACATCTGGTGGGTGCAAATCATATTTATAAGACTCCATGATTGATTTTATAAAGCTTGGAATATGAAAGTAAGAAGAGAGTCAGAAAGGATTTCTAGATTCTTGGCCTGGCAACTCATAGAGTCATGTTATTTAGTCAAAGACTCATGTTATTAGCTCCAGGAACACTGTAGACAGATTTAATCTTATTCATATTGAAGCCATATGATATTTAACATATTAGATATTTAATTGTTGATCTTCCTAGTATCTAAAAGAAAAATTTTGTTGTAGACATTATTATTCCCAATATATAGATTGGGAAATGGTCATATTGTTGCAGAGAAAGCAAGTTGTGAGGTCATTTTACTGCTTTACTACAATTCTCTGACTCTTTCTCTTCAGATACATTGTGTCCCTGGAGGAAAATATTTTCAAAATTTGGGAAAATAAAGTCCCAATTTTCTAGAATGTAAATAATCTCTGGAAAGACAAAAAATTTAAATTCAGGAAATATAAATATAAGAATTTTATATCACCAACAGTGGGGACTACATATAATTTAGTTTTTCTTATTTTTTTTAAACTCAAGCTTATTTTTTTTTATCTCACAAGATAAGTAAATGCATTATACCTCATAAAAAAAAAAGATAACATGAGTATACATGGCCTGAATTGACACCCAGAATAACCCTAATGACAAAGAGACATAGACTCTGATTTCCTAGAGAAAATGAGCCTAGGCAGGGCGAGATCAGGATCATTGTTTTATTTTTATTTTTCTAGCTTCAACTTGTGCTAATATTTATAAATTCTAATTCAATTCTTCAATTATGATTTACATTTATACTCCAATGTTAAATAAATATCATAGTAACTTTACAAAAGATGATGTTGTGTGTGGATATTGAGGATAAAGAGATGCAAACCTCCTTTTACATGAATTTCTGAAATTTGGACGCATAAATGTTTTACATTATACTTAAGATAAACTCCAGAGATATACATATGACTATAACTCATCATTTTCAGAATACTATCATACGATTTTATGGAACTTGATTTCACATAAATTGCCTCAATCCATTATGCAAAGTTGCTTCTGCAAATGGCAACACAGAACTATACAATGGGATTCCAAATGTTCTTGATATTATTTTATTTGCCATGTAGACTTTTCCCGCAGAGAAACTTTCCTACTGATATGGTGTATGCATTCGCTCTCGCAAATTACCCAGATTATCAAGTTTACTTAATTTGTTTAAGGCTATTTAAGAAGTGAATAAGGCTGGAGTCTCAAACCCCGTGCTAGGATTTCCCACAGTCAGTTTCATCAAATTCACTCTGAAGACTCCTATCAAATTCTTCACGATGTGCCTCATTATTTCCAAGGTCACTCAAGCTTATCTAACAGGCAGGCTGCCTGATAACAGACCAATCGGATATATGAGAGTGAAAACAAGGAAAGAGCTCTATTAATGGGTGCTTTAGATATAAGGCATTGATCCCAGATGTAAAACATTTTCCATGTATAAAAGAATGCATTGATCCAATGCATTCTCTGGTGAATACTGAAGTTGGCTAATCACACTAATTAGGTGCCACTTGATGGCATTCATTTATGATCACCATCTTGAGCGCTGTCATAAGCAGAATTGTCTACAGCTCATTAATGAATGTCTGTGTCATCACATCTTAGGAGGCTTTTTTATTAGCTCACGTTCTTTCAGTTTAATAAAACATTGCTCCCACTGAAAGGAGGCGTCTCAAGAATACCTATGCTGAAAGCAAAGATGTTTTTAATCAGTCATTAGCTGTGTCATAATTTTTTTTCTGTTCCAGAATAACAATTTGGTTTCCTAAGTAATAATATTTCTTTTTTTTTTTTTTCTTTTTCCTCTTTGGTATTGGTATTTCCCTCAGAGCTGCTACTCACATATTGTTTCCATCGAGAGTGACTTCTTTTTTTTTTTTTTTTAAGATTTTATTTATTTATTCATGAGACACACAGAGGGAGAGGCAGAGATACAGTCAGAGGGAGAAGCAGGCTCCATGCAGGGAGTCCAGTGCAGAACTCTATCCTAGGACCCCGGGATCACGACCTGAGCTGAAGGCAGACCCTCAACCATTGAGCCACCCAGGTGCACAAGGATGACTTCTTAATGACAATTAATGTTTATATTTTCTATTAGTGATAGAGGCAAAATGATACACATCAGATTCACCTGGAGAACTGGTTGTTTTCAATTTTTTTTTTTAAATTCCAGGTGGTTAACACATCGTACAAAATTAAGTCAGGTGTAGGATTTAGTGATTGGCACTTCCATACAATGCTGGGTGCTCATCACAAGTGACCCCCTTAATGCCCATCACCTACTTAACCCATTCCCCTACTTCCCCTCCCCTTCACCTGGAGAACTTTTTAAACAGACATACATGTGACATTTTTTAACATCATTAAAAATTAGCCTTTGAGAATCTATGTGTTTCTTAAACATTCCTAATATGAGTGATATTCCATATTATGATGGCCTAGTCTGTTGTCTACTTTGTTTGCTGCATTTAGCAATTTCACAATACCTGTTTTATGCTTACTGTGTTTTATGTGCTTGAGGCATTTCCAACAATGGTCTGCCCTCAGGGAGCTTAAACTCTAACAGAAGGAGACATAAAAGCAAAACACATAATAAGAAAATCATATAAAATGTTGCAATGAATGTGATCCTCTTCTTAAAAAAAAAAAATCAATGGCATTTAAAAATGCCAGTTTCAAACTGCAAATAATTCACTGGCACAGCCGCACATACAATTTACTACAAAGGCCTTTGCCTGTATGGAACACATGCAGTTGTTTACACTTATATGAAATCCCCCATCCCGTTTATAATTTGCATCACAATTTACAAGCTCATAGATATGCTGTGTGAAGATAGAAATAATCATAGAAAATTCCACTAAAATTTAGTAATACAAGTATTAAGGTATTGTGATACAAATATAAAAATTGAATTATTTATCCTAACGTGAAATGAAAAAACAAAACAAAGCACACTATCCAGAATTGGATTAACCAGCATTGTTTTGACAGTTTTTACGGAAAGTCCTCCAAAAAGCCACACATGCATTTCATGTTTCATTCATGATCCCACTTCACAAATTGGCCAAGCTCTAGGGCAATCTCTTAGGACAAGTACTTTTGACTCGATTTCCCTTTAGTGTTTTTCACACTAAATTTAGAGTTTGATTCCAAGTTGAAAGTAAGATGGGGTATGTAGAACTTGTGAGTAAACCTACCTCCTGGAAGCAAGTAGAATATCATAAATTGGAAACTTTTATTACAGCAAATTTCGTGCTGAAGGATAGTGAAATGAATTCTAGGAGATCGTAGAGGATTATCTCATGTAAAAGAGCTTGAAAGCATTGTTGGGACCATGTTCTTTAGGGTCGCTCCGTTATGGAATACAACAAAGAAAGGAATGAGGCAATGCCTGGATCGTGAAGAATCTATACCATACACAATAGGGTTTTTGTTTTCTTTTGCTTTGTTTGGGCTTTTTGGATTTTTTTAAGTGCAGAAATAGAAACTCATTCAATATGTTGAACCAACGTATGACTTTTAGATTTGAATACTGGAGAGAGCTTCCTGATGGCCGAATAACAATTAGAATTGCAATGGTTGGCCAGAGTCTGCTACTTCTAAACAGCTTCCACAGCAGCAGAGTCCTGTATGGAAATAGGACACAGGCTTCTCCTTTATGGTACGATGATGGGATACAGTAGCGGTTTTCAAAGTGTAGCCCACTTAGGGGTATAAACCCTTAGGGGTCCCCTAGACACTTTGAGAGTTTCTGTGAGGTCAAAACTCATTCACAATGCTATTACTTTGTCTTCTGGCTCTCATATTATCAGCTGAGTTTCCCAGGGCAAACGTGCTGATATTATCATTCAGGCAGGTCACGGGATATGCACTTGGGTATGTTTTGTGTTTTAAAATTTTCCGTTTAAATAATTACTATGGTAGATTATCTAGCAGCAATTTTCTTTCTGTCTAGCATCACTTTTGTCTTCAGAATGCCTTTTCATAACCTTAAAATATTGACGATCTCAAAATGATTGAAATAGAAGATTGTGATTGCTAAATTGATAAAAGAAATAGGGGATGGATGGTAGATGGATGTGTGGAAAGAAAGAAAGATACTTTTCTTCCTGACATACTTAGCCATCCCCTCTCCTGTAACAGAAATTCTAGTCTATAGTTTAAATAGGTTTACTTTCCACTCTCCTGCCATTAAAGTAAAGCATTTGGTCCTGCATACCAAGTAAGAGAACAATCAATTTCTGACCACTGGAATGGTCAGGTTTGAGACCTGACGCTGGTAAGGCCGGCCAGAGCTCTTTAGCAGAATGTTGCTAGAGCTAGTGGGGATGCCTGTGCTCCAGAATCTGTGAGAAACATGCGAGCCTGAAGAAGCAGTCAAGACATTTTCCGTAAGCTACAGACAATTTTACTGAAAAAGAAGCTAGCAAATAGGGAGCTCCTGCTGACAGATCCAGAGAGTAGCATCCTGTTGGCATTCCGACTCCTAAAATCCTACCATGGTCACCAGATCTATAAATTTAAAAGATAAAACACTGTAGTCTTGTTGTTTAATCTACTCTGAGTTACATTTATATTACTTGTGAATGAAATAACCCTGACAGATATAAATTGATTATTTAAATATTCTTGGCCTTTTGATATTTTATTTTTTTATGCATATCATGCTCGGTGCACCATGTGCATTAAGCTCCATCAGTTTTTCAAACTGTTCTACTTGAGGTCAAAGTAATATTCTTATTTTAAAAACGAGCAGATTGGGATGCCCGGGTGGCTCAGCGGTTGAGCGTCTGCCTTTGGGCCAGTGTGTGATCCTGGAGTCCCGGAATCAAGTCCCACGTCGGGGTCCCTGCATGGAGCCTGCTTCTCCCTCTGCCTGTGTCTCTCATGAGTAAATAAATAAAATATTAAAAAAAAATAAACAGCAGATTGAGGGTTACCTGAGATGGCTCAGTCAGTTAAGCATCTGCCTTCGACTCAGGTCATGATCCCAGAGTCCAACCATCCTGGGATGGGAGCGCCTGCATAGCATCTGGCTCTCTGCTCAGCTGGGAGTCTGCTTTTCTCTCTCCCTATGCCCCTCACCCACTGGTGCTCTTGCTTGTGCTCTCCTTTTCTCTTTTTCTCGAATGAATGAATGAATGAATGAATGAATGAATAAAATTTTAAAAAATGAGTAGATTGAGGCAGATAGTCATTTAGGTCACTTATGTAGCCACATTAAAACAGAATTTTCTTTCTGTAGAAAACCTTAGTTTCATCCACCTACTGAAATTCCTTTCACTTCACATATGTCATGATGAAAAATAAATTTTATGAAATAAAGTGTAAAGCTTTGGGAACACACCTCAAGCCTCTCTGTTTATGCAGCACTGAGGATCTTTTGCGGTGAAGATCACATGTTCAACTCATTTTCCAAGTTCAGAGCATGTGAATATAGTAGTTTTCTGCAAGAAAATATCATAGTTAGTATCATGTAACCCCTGTTTAAAGCCTAAAGAAGAACCATAAATCTCATCCTGTGTGTCCTGGAAGAGCACTAAAGCAGTCATTTTCTAAGCTGGGAAAGTTCAAATGATCTCATCAGGATTATTGGTTTTGGGTTATTTTGTTTTGTTTTATAAAGATACAAACATCTTTTTTTTTTGCCTCTGATCTAATTTTTTTCACAATAAATTCAATCTCAGAGCAGTACTGATGCTATTTCCACTTCAGTGTCTAGAGGAGGAAAACAATGGCTTAACCTATTTTTTTCTTCAGCAGGGAAGAAAATAACAGTCTCAAAATAACTGTCTCAAAAGAGGCTGTCCTGTGAGGAGGAATCATTTGAATGGGTTCCAAAAAATTCACAGAAATTGTTTTTCCAAGATATCACACAATTAAACTGCCACATCAGAAAATTGCCAACAATAGGCTGTAGGCATCCACTCTGCTCTAATCTAAAGGTTTTCAGGTTTCCTAAAAAACTTCTTTTAAAATGTCAGCGGTAGCTGTGCTGTAAATCCATGATTAGTGCAGTGATGTTTGGATGGAGGGATGAGGTCAAGAGAGGCAACCAAGCAGACCATAATTCGAAACGCGAACTCGTATATTTTCGTAAACATGTGGAGGGACACAGTTAATGTGACAACAATGCTATTTATATTATTGATTTAGCAAAGTACTCATTTGCATTAATGCAAGAGCATTTCTACTTCAGAGAAGCAATGTCAGGATAATAATTTCATAATATATGAGTATTTGATTATTTAAGAAAACAGCCAAGAAAGGCCAAGGTTAATAAGGAGAAGTCAGTTGGTCAGAGGAATATGCATCTTCTCTAATGGAGTTAAGTTAACTAGAAAGAATGAAAAGGGACTTCTAAGTCCAGAAAAATGTTCTTTTCGGGCCTAAACGTTAGGCTGCCAACCAGCCTCCCAATTATTTCCAATGGAGGAAATATACAGCGGTCAATAAGTAAAGCTGTCTGTCCCTCAACCCATGACCTAGGATTGTGTGCACATCTTAGAAACTAGTGTCCAACTAAGTGTGACTCACCAATACTGATTGAGCTTCGGTTCTAACGCTCTAGGATTACTCAAATTTAATTGAAAGTTATTCAAATTCCAAAGTAAAACCGATTCCCTTTGAGTATAGGGGTGAGGGAGGGAGAAACTATATGGTTCAGATTTCATTTGTATGCTACCATTTTACATAAGTGCCTCTTGAATGGAGTTTATCTCTTTATTTCACTTTTTAATCTAATGAATACTTGGTCATCTGCTATTTGCAAGACATAGCTCCAATTTCTATGCGTAGAGCTGAAAGTAGAAAAGAGCACGGCTTTACTTATAAAGCTATTTTCAGTCACACTTATTGAAGACGTTGAATTCTATTGTTCCTAAAGAATTCATAAGGGGTGGGGGGGATAGGAATCTTGAAATCTAGATTTTCATCCTTGATTTACCACTATTTGTTCTCATTATTTTTGCCAAGTGTATTAACTTTTTCCAGTTGTTAATAACATACAAAAAGTTACTGCCGAGCACTATTTTTATTTAAACTCACAAGTACTTAAAACTATTTGGCTGCTTGTGTGGCATGCACTCTATAAAGAAATAGTGTCAGTTACCATCACATACAAGTATTTATATAAAATGTGGTTAAATGAATGCAATAAATTATTTACCTACACACAACTATCCTGTCATCATGTTTCTGATATCTCTTGAACTGTGCTGAGAACAAAGCACGGCTACAGGAACTTGAGGGTATAATTTGCAAATGTTTACAAAGGGATAGTCTAGATAGAAAAATCTCAAAGACTGAATATGCATGACTCATGAACGTTAGCAAAACTTATGCAAGATGATGTATGGCTACAGAATATTTGGGCACAATGGTCTAGACCAGTGGTTCTCAAACTTTAACATACCTAATAACTGAAGAGCTTACTAAAATGCAGATTGCTGGGCCCCCCTCACAAAGTATCTGGAATGGCACCCAATAATGTGCTTTTCTGACAAATTCTTACTGGCCCAGGGAGCACACTTTTAGGACCACGATCTAGAATATACATGTATAGTCATGTATAGTGTACACTAGACATATATAATTAGACCAGTGGTCATATATATTAGTCTTTAAAAGAGTCTAGGCCAGAAGTTCTATGATATACAATTCATATTCAACTATAGGGCAAAGCCCAGGGCATATTTAAGCCTCTACTAGGCACCCTAAGTGTGTAACTCTTTCCTAAGTGTAGAATTCTGTTAAAAAATAAGCAGCTGTTCACGAGGGCATTATGCTAAGTGAGGTAAGTCAGAGAAAGACAATTACTGTATGATATATATGTGGGATCTAAAAAGTCAAACTTATAGAAATAGAGTAGAGTGGTATTTACCGGGGGGGGCGGGGATGGAGAGGAAAAGGACTGGGAAAATCTTGGTCAAAATATACAAACTTGGAGTTAGAACATGAGTAAGTTCTACCTAACACATGGCATTGTGATCATAGTTAGCAATACTGAATTGCGTACATAACTGCTAAAAGAGTGGATCTGAAATGTTCTCACCACAAAAAGAAACGATAATTGTGTGACATAGTAGATATGATCACTAATGTTATGGTGGTAGTTATATTGCAATATAGAAGTATATCAAGTCAACATGTTGTACATCTTAAACGTACACAATATTAAAAAAAAATGGCTGGCTAAAAGTAGTGCAGTGCACTATTTAGGGTTAGAAGTTTGTGGATCAGTACCTATAAAGCCACATAGAGTATGACGAATATTTTTAAAAATCTAAACTTCCAGGGAGCCTGGTGACTCAATCAGTTAAGTGTCTGCCTTTGGCTCAGGTTATGATCTAGGAGTTCCGAGACCTAGACCCACATGGAGCCCCACGTGGGGCTCCCTGCACAGTGAGGAGTCTGCTTCTCCCTCTGCCCCTCATCCTGCTCATTCTCTCACTCTCTCTCTCTGAAATAAATAAATAAATAAATAAATAAATAAATAAATAAATAGTCTAAAAAAATCTGAACTTCCCAAAGGTGTTTAAACCAGCCATACTTCTAATTATGATTGTGTAATTGATAGCTATATAATATGTGTAAGCCATAGTTCCATTTTTCTTAGCAAAAACAAACAAAAATTCTCAAAGATTAAATCCAGTCAAATAAAGTGATAAAATATATTTTTTTTTATTTGAACGGGTTAAAGAAATGACAAAGCATGATTTGCACATTCATATAGATCCAAGGAAAGGTTTTTCAGTTTTGTTTCAAATGCATCAAATTCACCTGAATATCTGAATTGTTAAAAGCCTCCTAGAGATTTCCAATCTGCAAACAACTGAGAATTACTAAAAATTCAGAATCTATGCGTATTAATACTAAAGAATATAGCATATATTTAGGGACTTTAGCAGTATGGAAATAGAAAATCATTAAATTGTAGAAAGAAGAAAATGCTGGAAAATATTGTTATCTTTTTCCTAGGTGTACCAAAGTGAATGAACAACATTTATAGGTAGTTCTAAGCACAGACCCTCAGATGTGCTGGTATACTAGATTATCTAGGCTTTAAACGTGACTGATGTCTGAATCTTATCCTCGAAGACTCTGAATTAATTATTCTGGGATACAGCTTAGGCATCCGTAATTTAAAGCCTTCCTCAGGTGATTTCTTTATAAATTTTAAACCACAGAATTTGATAGCAATGAGTAGGAAAATTAGCATGCATTTCAAATAAGCGTTGTTAGGAGAAATGAGTAGACATCTGGATTCATAACTCAATGCATACAAAATGGATACATAATGGATCATCATTTCAGATAAAAATATTGAGACTTTGAAAGTCTTAAAATAAAACATAAGATTTTTTCCGACATACATTCTTACACTTGAGAAGGTTATTTGAGCACAAGTCTATACATATACAAAATACATTAATGCTTACAAATGAATTGACAAATCCTGAAAACTCTAAAACCAAAAATCCACTTAAAATATTAATGTCCTGTTGATATATGAAAATATGTTCAACTGCCACAACATGCTAACTGGGCCTAATTTGTTTCCCTGTTGGTAGGTCATGCCACAGTCATGCTTCTTGCATGTGGGCTTCAAAGGGAGAGAGTATGAGATTTGATTCATCCTTAACACTCAGGATTCTTTAAACAACAATCATTTCCCAATAAGCTTAAGGGATTACACTAAAATTATACTTAATTTTTTTTCATGCAAGATACTAATCCCATTAGTCAACACTTTACATGTGGTGATTATACAAAATTAATTATTTTTAAAAATGTATTCATGAATTATCTTCCACTGAATCATAGAAGTTTCACGTTGTATGGAAACTTACTTATCATCAATCTCGTCCCTTAACTAAAAATTAACAGTCTATTTCTTACAGGTCAACATGTTACCTCTTCAACTTCTAAAGGAATTATCCACCAAAAATATGATTTTTAATAGTGTAGATGATAAACCCAGTATTAATCACAAGTATGGTTGATTAGCAAAGCATGATCTTAAATTGTAATGCCATGCATACCACATGGGAGCTTTTATAAGTGACTTGTCAAGAAAAACACAGGGTTTCTATATCCACAGCTCCTCTGCTTAGGACTCTGGTAGGGCTGTGCCAGACATATGTGCTTCAGAAACTAGGTTGAGAGAAGAGCAGCTTTTTTCCATCTGTGTAAGAAAGCAATAATCATTGATATGACTAATTTTCTGGGAACGTGAAAGCTCTATGGCAGACTGTGGGATCTTGACATGACCTTTTGCAGTGTGCTGCTGTCAGACATCGGATATAAAAGATATACAGCGTATCTTGAGAAATAGCTATAAAACTTTGTATATATATAAAATATATATTTATATATAATTTTATATATGATTATGTATATGAAATGTTTCACAATGGCAATCATTTAATGTGAAATACAAATAACATTTTAATGACATTCAATTCATCCCTCTACATGTACAGTCTAACTGTAGAGGATAAGAGATGGAAATTAAAATAAAATTTAATTGCACATGACAAATCTTTAGGACTGTCTCTTCCTTCATAAGGAAGGTAGTTGTGCAACTCCTCCTGTCTGAAGCAAATATTGACCCAGAAGACTCAGTAGAAGACTACAGAGACTTTTATCTACAACCATTTAGGCCATATTTCATTGATCCATTTTGCATTGGATGTGGGGTGGGGAAGGGAAACAAAACTAGAGCAAAAATAAGTACTCTAACCTTGCAAGTATAACAAAAAGTGATTCTAAAGTACATAAAGAGGAGTAAGGGGCACAAACTTCCAGTAATAAAATAAATGTCATGAGATGAAACTACAGCAGAGTGAATATAGTCAATAATATTGTAATAACACCGTTTTTTGACAGATCATGACTGCACTTAATTGTGGTGGGCACTGAGGAATTGCTGAGGCAGTGTGGTGTACACCTGAAACTAATATAATGCTGTCTGTTAATTAAATTTCAGTTTAAAAAAGTAAGTCTAGGGACACCTGGGTGGCTCAGGGGTTCAGCGTCAGCCTTTGGCTCAGGATGTGACCCTGGGGTCCTGGGATCGAGTTCCACATTGGGCTCCCTGCATGGACCCTGCTTCTCTCTCTGCCTATGTCTCTGCCTCTCTCCCTGTGTCTCTCATGAATACGTAAATAAAATCTTTAAAAAAAGAAAAGTAAATCTAGTGGCAAATAACTTTTTTTTTTTTTTTTCTGATTCCTTATCCAAGGAGTACACCTTTTGGTCTACAAAATGCACCAAGTATCTTTGAGATGATTAAAGATGGTCTCTAACACTTCTGATCTTAGTTCTTATAATATGCATCATAATATATTTTTTTATTCTGAAACTGGATTAATTCTTCAGTCAGTCCCCAAATGCCATCAACAACATCAAGCAGACCTATCTACACAGGATGGATTTGTCATGAAGTTCTCAGCTCGAGCTCTATTCCGCTTGCAGTGCACATTCTCGAGGTATGATTATGGAGTGGTAGCCCACAGCCCAGTCGAAGAGATGAGCAGCTAATGATTCCCATGTTTCTACACTGATCATCTCAAAAGAGACAAAAATTTCATACAGTGTCTATGGCAGAGCCATAGGTATTGGAAAACCTCAAAATATTTTTTAAATAATTTTTTCTTCCTTCCCACGGGCAGCCTTTCAGGTCACAGTCAAAGAATTAACAGATGCTTTCTTTTAGACAGATGTGTCCGTTCAACCCCATTGAAGAACATCCAAAATAACTTCTACAGAGTTCATTTCATAAGCGCATTCATTTTACGTTAATTGATACCAGAGTTTGATCTCCTTATTGACGTTTGAGAATATACCCTAAATTCATGGCACAAAGAAAAAGGTCTGAAATAAAATATAAACATTATTTTTTAATTCTTTATTTCATTTGTAAAACTGAGGCTCAATAGAGAGAATACGAAAGAAAATTATCTTACCATACCCAGTATAAACTAGGTACTTATTCTCCACAGAATAAAAAAATATATATATTCACAGAAAATGTACGTTTTTAATAAGTAGGATGTAAGGATTATCAGGAGTAAATCTGGTATCTTTCTACCTGGGTATATTATCTCCAATATCTACTATGTTCTTTAGTCATATTTTTAATAAGATGGCTTATGCCTTCTTTATTGCTTATTCCTGAAGTCAAGAAAGAGCAATGAATACTGTCAGTCTTACACTCAGTCAACTGAATAAATCTATCATGAATACTAATATTTGGTTAATTTTATTAGGTCGACAGTATGCAATCTGTGTAATTATATCCATACACGCTTGGGAACGTAAACACACACACACACATATACACACTTGTGGTGAACATTGAATTGCATCAAATTGTATCTAGGCATCTAGTGAGTTGTTTATTAGTCAAGGACATTTATTTAGTTCTTATTGTTTCCATATATAAGTCTATGTGACACCCTCAAAAGAAATACCATTAGATAGACATCGCTTGTTTCATTGTGCTTCCCTTCCTTTCTCCTTACAAGGTGTGAAGAATTAACATTTTTGACTGTTATAAGGAAGGTCTGCCAGTCTCATAAAATGCTCTTTATTCTGTGCAATATATAATTTCTAGGGCAAAACACACACCCTCCACCCCTCCACCCCTACCTAAGCAGCCATAGGAATGGGACACTTCCACTCACCCCTCACCACAGCAAGAGTAAACATCTTCTCCGTCCCTCTGTTTGAAGGAAGGAGGGGCTTATCGGATTCAGGAATGTGGGAGAAAAAGACACTGGCAGGAGAGCCTTCCTTCCCCAGTGTCCTGCCCCGGCCCCTGCCCCTGCCCCAGTAGGGACGAGCTGAGCCAACTGCTGGCCTCCTGGCAGTAAGCTGCCTGTACCCGCAGTGGCCAGGTGCAAAGTGACCAGCAGCAAGGAACATTCTGACTTTTTTTGGATTGGACATGTCTGCTCTGCTCACTCCAATCACCAAAGGGGAAAGGGAAAAGTGGCTTGATGTCATCAGTGATTTGAGAAGAAAGAACAAAAGCAAGCCCAGTCTGGTGCTTCTGGCATTCCTTTGGATCTGTGGGCCTGCAGAGCAAGTGTTTGCTTTGCTTTGCTCTGTCCTCAGCCATGTAATATGATTACACAGCCAGCACTTGGTCCTCGGGAAGAGGTCCCTACATCCCCAGCTCTCTCTATGGCTGGGCAAGGTGTTAATTCTGGATGAAGTAGTAGGAATCCAGTTGTGGCCGCCGCACACTGAGTGAAGTGCCATACGCTAAACACCGTAGGAGCAGAACTGTATCTGTTGAGTTTTCCGCTTTATCACCGACTGTGGCTGCCGTACACTAAAATAGCCCTACCCTCCAAGCCAGGCTTCATCAGTAGTACGTTTTCCTCTCTAATATTCTGACATCTGTGCCTTATCTCTCAATTGGATCTGAACACAAAAGGGGGGGGGGAAGAGTATGAGTTTTATCAATTTGGAATTCCTAGAACCAATGACTCACCACATTAGGATTTTTCTTTATTTTCTATTGTCACTACATCTGTTCTACTTCTCATATAACACAGTCCAGCCTTTATCCAGTGTTAATCAGACAAGAGATATAAAAACTTTTTTCTTCTCCTTTTTTAATCACTGTTATTTTTTTTATTTTATTATTATTTTTAATTTTTTTTATTGGAGTTCAATTTGCCAACATTTAGCATAACACCCAGTGCTCATCCTGACAAGCGCCCCCCTCAGTGCCCATCCCCCAGTCACCCCCGCCCACCTCCCTTTCCACCATCCCTTGTTCATTTCCCAGAGTTAATCACTTTCTACCATTCTCTGTGTCCTAAACCCAGGCCCACTTACCTTCAGTTACATTTCGAGATCTGCATTTTCTTTCCTCTAGGGGAGAAGCCCGTTTACCTTTATTGTTTTTGAGGAACGGCTGATTACTAGCCAAGAGCCACCAGGCGATTCTCCTCCTAAGGAAAAAAAAAAAAAAAAAAGGAAAAAAAGACACCATTTTGAAGAGTCTTGTAAGGTGTTCTGGAAACTTAGCTGTTCATTACCAGCTGAGTGCACTACTCCGTGCCTCTTCTCTTAATGGAAGCCTTTACATCTATTAGAATATCAGCAGTTATCAGAGATTCTCCAATAAAGACACCAAGTTAACACTATGTAATCTAGCATTTTCCAAATATTTTTCACAGTAGGAGATTTCATTTGCGTGCCTATTTATTTCCCCTAAAACATTATCATCTCCTACTTCCGGGATTTTGCTCTATTGTCACTAGCCTTGCTCCATTCTCTGTAGTTCTAATGATTGCTTGATTTATTAGACATTTATTGGTTACCTTTTTTTCTAATTTAACAACCTTCTTCACTGCACTGTAAATACTACAAGAGCAGAACTTTATCTGTTGAGCTTTCTGTTTTATCACTAATATTTAGAAACTTGTTTTTCTCTAGCAAATATTGAAACAAAAGACTCTGTTGCAAAGAATGAGTTTCATTGAGCTTTCATGATTTCAAGCTTCTCTGTCTTCCTTATTTTTTTTTTCATATTCTAAACTCAGGACTACATTCTATCTGATAGACAGTAGAATTTAAATAACCAATCAATCAATCAATCCATATTTCAGCACTTGGCAAACCTATCAGATTGCGAAAACTCACATCTATTTTATTTTTGATCCCTCCTTTTCTACTAATATGTAATGGATATACAGGTATCATAAGTCCAGATAATAAAGTCGACAGTAATGTGTTAGAAGTTTCCTATTACATCATTTGTACTAAGAACAGATATTTAAAAAATCCTTATTGGTAATCTTTTTTGGCCAAAAAAAGATTATTATCATTATTATTATCATTATCATTATCATTAAAGATTATTATCATTATCATTTCTTACTGATAATGTTTCAAAATTAAAAGAAACTGGTTTTGGTTTTGGGGTCTTCACCCCGTTTTTTTCTTTGCCGGTACTATTTTACAAAGCTCCAGCGGAAGCTTCAATCATTCTGTTTCATGAACCTTGCCAAGTTTTCATCCAGTCTGAAAAAAAATAACACTT
Source organism: Canis lupus baileyi (assembly GCF_048164855.1). NCBI lineage: Eukaryota > Metazoa > Chordata > Mammalia > Carnivora > Canidae > Canis > Canis lupus. The sequence continues at coordinate 86,302,111 of NC_132841.1, forward strand.
TTCCAAATCAGATAAACCTAGGAGCTTTAATGTACTGAGTGGGTAGTCTTTAAAACAGGGTTAGAAAGACCAAGCCACCTGGTCATGTTATAAAGTCTGGCTCTACCCAATTTTGTCCTCTCTTGGTTTCTTTCTGCAAGCAATACGCTGCCAGAAAGTCAAATGGCTTTCAGCTGGGCAGTCAACAGGCCTTCTTTACTATAAAACAGCTCACTTCCTATCTGAGCACAGCTCATTCTCTTGAACTGTGAACACTTTTTTCCTCTTGGTTAAGACTCTAATGTTGTCCTATAGACTCATAGTTTCTGTTATAGTTTCCCCAGAAAAGCCTATGTTCTTTCAAATCATAAAACATTGGTTTTCACTTCTGCTGGGAAAATTGCAAATCTTGCTAGGTTTTCCTGTCTGTGTATTAAATAATGACTCCTTTCAAGATCTTGCTTTTCACAAGAGTGTGGAAATAGAGATGTTCCATAGGTTGTTGTCAACGTAAATGCTGTGCTATATTAAGGCAGGTAACGAAGCCTTCCTTTCCAGCCTTTTCTATAGAATTGTTTTTGCACATAAATACATTCTCTATATGTTCGTCCTTTAGATTCTAAAATTTCAAGTCATAGCAGGAGGGTAATTTGGATATAGAGAAGTAATGTGTTCGGTACCTTGACTTGCTTTACAGAGCTTTGTTTTACCTCATTTGGATAGATTTTGTTTTATTGTGAGAAACACCCTCTATAATAGATTTTGTCCAATTTACAAAACAAATAGGATGGAAAGAAATAAAGAGCACAATACTTTCTTCTACTCAAAAAAGAAAGTTCGCTGGCTTTCATTTATCCTTACTGGAAGTCCCATTTTTTAAATTATTTTTCTGAGAAAGTTTGTGTGCTCTGAACAAAGATGAATCAGTTTGATTTTAAAGTATTACAGCCCTGATATATTGTTTGCAAGACACTTACTCATAGTGCTACTTGAAATGGAAGTTTGGCAGGAGTAAAGGTTAATACCAGAGTAACTCTTTCAATTACTGTCTCAGAAATCTGCCTCTAAAATGCTTTTAGATTACTCATTTCAGAAATATGCTGTGAATCGCATTCACATAAGAGGTCTCTTCTGTCTTTCATCTGACTTCTGTTACCCATACTCTCCGTAAGTGTTCAGATCCTTGAGATCATATAATACGGTCTTTTCTTTGTGTAATATATCTTTGTTTTATATTGTGTGACAGAAGGTTAAAAAAACAGGAGAGTTATTATAAATTGAAGAATTGTAATTCATACAGTTACAGAGAAGTGAGAGAGCTTATAATATATTTGTTGATATAATAAATTCTAAACCATATTATGGCACAGTGTATCTGTCAGTTCATGTCAGCATAACAAAACACCATAGACTGAGTGACTTAATGAACAGAAATTTATTTCTCACAGTTCTGCAGCTGAAAGTTTAAGATCAAGGGGCCGACAGGTAAGTTTCATTCTGAGGCCTCTGCTCTTGGCTTGTAGGCTGCTGCCATCTTGCCCTATGATTATATGACCTTTTCTTATTTGCTTGGAGAGAGAAAAATCAGCTCTCTGGTGCCTCTTCTTGCAAGGGTACTAATCCCATCAGACAAAGGCATCAACCTCATGACCTCATCTAACACTAATTACCTCCCAAAGTCCCCATCTCCAAATGGTATCACCCTGAATTTAGCACTTCAACATATGAATATTTGAGGGACACAAACATTTAATCCACGACACCCAGTATCAACAACTTTATAGTTTATTATGTTAGAGACTAAGACTTTGATCCCCTGGGAGTTATGAGTTTGGTGAAGATATGTGTCAGCTGGATCCTCTGGGAAACGAATATTGAAATGGAGTTAAGAGCCCACATGGTTTATTAGAGGATAACACCAGTGAAGAGATAAAAGAAGGAAGAAGGAGAACTGGGCAGGGAAATCCTTAAAACCAAGGTCCATATCTGACACATGAGAAAGAATGAACAATAGTGCAGTCAGATGAGCAGACTGCAATCTAGATGTGACAAGATCATTCCAGTGTGGAACTGTAGAGCAAAGATCATCTGTCAGAAGAGTCCTGAATTAGACAGAAATAGCCAATCTTTGGTATACTTACCATTGTCACTTATCAGTTCAGGCAATCCAAAAAGAGCATGACCTCTTTTCAAAAGCAAAGGAAGATTCTGAAGATTCTGAGGCTGGAGGCTGGAGGCTGGAGGCTGGTTTCTGTTCCAAGTCCCCATACCACATCATTTGCTGCTGCGCATGAATAAATATATCTACTTGTCCTGCCTGGTAATCGTGTCATGGTGTAATATATTTGTATGTCTGTGTGCATGCACGCCAATGTGTGCTCATTGTCTTGACACAGTTCTGAGCCCTAGATGCAAGCTAGTTAGTTCCCCTTCTTGAGTAAGCCAATAAGCACACAACTCCGATTAATTCTCTTTCTGACTTTCATACTCTGGGCCACTATACACCCTGGCAATTTCGCCAGGATCAAGTGGCTGAAAATGAGGAACAGCCCCTATGAATACCTAGAACCCTCTAGAATTATTCACGTTATCCAATCCTAGGCTTGATTCCCCTGCCTTGCCCTTTTCTTCACACAGAAACCAGAATAAAGGCTTTTGCCCGTAGCTACCCTTACTCTCTTCCTTATCATAGATCCTAGTGTTTCCCTTGAGTCCCATATGGCATGTTGTGTTCTCCCGGTGGAACTCTAAATATAACAAAATTGCAAAATTATTTCTAGTGTTCCTCTTTTGAACTGCACCTACCATCACCATACCTCACCCAAGGTATCATGGTTAAAACACAAGGATGAAGTAAATATATAGGATGGCTAGACAATTCAGATTGTTTTTGGCTATATTATGACAGAAGGAATGATAGTTAATAGACAGAAGGAATAGATGGTTAATAGTTAATACAATTATGTGTATTTTAGTCTATTTCAGGTAAATAAAACACCTTTTGATTATTTCTCTAGATTAAACACATATTTTCCAAATTGGTGATCACATACCATATACCGGTAGACACATTTATCCACACAACAGTGTTTGTCATGACATCTATGAGTGATATGCTATTTAATTGAAACTGTGGTGCTGTGCATTTATTCTCCAAGATCTCTCAAATTTCTCCAAACTAAACAGATGTATGATAGAAATCACTGCATTACATTATCTAGATCTTTAAAAGTGGCACCAATTTCTGCCACGTCTTGCCCCTCTGAAGGTAAAATGCTGGTTTTGATTCACTATCAAGGTAAAAGTGAAGACCTAGAGGGTTGTGGTCTCCCCATGATCATAATAGCTTTTACCACACAGATCAAGGACTCACTATTAGGACAAATTACAGAAAAAGCCCAAACATCTGTCCATTGAGAGTGGATAATGATATGATATAATTTATACACACGCACACACACACACACACACACACAGCCATAAAAAAATAATGGAATCTTGCCTTTTGCAATAACATGGATGGAGCTAGACTATATTATGCTAAGCATAACAAATCAGTCAGAGAAAGACAAATGCTATATGCTTTCACTCACATGTAGAACTTAAGAAACAAAAGAGGTAAACATGGAGGAAGGAGAAAAGGGGGGAAGCAAACCATATAGATTCTTAATGATAGAGAACAAGCTGAGGGTTAATGGAAGGAGAGTGGGTGATGCATGGGCTAGATGGGTGATGGATGTCAAGGAGGGCCCTTGTTGGGATGTGCCCTGGGGATTCGACATAAGTGATGAATCCCTGCTCCTGAAACCAGTATTACACTATACATTAACTAACTAGAATTTATTTATTTATTTATTTATTTATTTATTTATTTATTTATTTATTTTTATTTTTTTTTACTAACTAGAAATTAAATAAAAACTTGATACAATCAATAGTAAAACAAGGACTCACTATTGAGTATATTCCAACTGCCAAGATTTTCAAGTTCAACTACGCTTCAGAACCTGGGAGATTTAACCAATGGGTCAGTCTTCAGGACATTGGTTCCACAAACCAGACTTTGGTCATAACTTTAATCATCGCTTGCCTCATGGCCACCCCTGTTTTAATAGAGAAGGCATGATGAGGCTTCGGGGTCATAAGTATCAGACGTAACTCAAACTCTGTGTCCAGTTGCTCTTGAAATGCTCGAGTGTCCCATTTCCAAGTGTATCACCTTAGTAAACAGCTGCAGCTGAAGGGGGAAATGCTGAGAGAATTGTTTCCCTGTGTAATTATTGTGAATGCTTCTATTTGGGAATTGAGCACCTCAATCCGTGATCTTGGCCAAAAAATTGACTTGGAATTCTGTAAATTGAGAAAAGGGTTATGACTTTATTTAGAATGACCACCCTTAGCCTTCTGCTCTTTCAATCTTACTTTCTTTTGATTATGGATATTCAGCAGAGCGACAGCCTCACATGTTGTGTTCTCAGGAATGCTGTTATGTTAACTATCTTCTGTTGAATGCCACTCACTCCTCATTACAGTCCTTGTGACCACCCCTGCCATTGAGGGTTGCCACTGGCCTCTGTTGCTTTGATGCCCTGCTATCCCCGTGGCTATCAATATGTCAGGCCCTATCAGACTCTCCTAGAGTCACGTCTGACCAGGCCTCTGAGTAACGCTAGCGACCCTCTATCAGCACACTCCCAATAGCCTCTGTGAGTGCCGTGTCTTCTGAGTCTTCCTTTGAAGCATAATTTTCTGATGGTCTTTTGGACTCACATAGTGTATCCATTCCGGTATGGCCATTTTCCTGAGTCTTTTGTCGAGTCTTCCATTATCTGTCACGGTAATTCAAGCATTTCAACTTACCTCAGCATGGGACATTCTTTTTCTAGGCTTCTATGAGACATCCTACCAGCAATTTAGATGGCCATCCTACTCATCAATGTTAGATCCTTACAATGGGCAGAAATGACTTGTCCTAATTCCTCCACCATTGTGCATTCTTGAAGGAAAGCTGTTCAGGAAGAGAATGGCCTCAGCTTGAAACTCAGACTGATCCAGCAGGTGATGCAGCTGGGGGCTGTCAGCTATCCACGCTCCCTGTATCTGCACAGCAATTACATTCTTCAAAGGGGATCCAACTGGGACATCTCCATGGCTGCGTCAAGAAGTGAGCATAAAAATATGAAATTGATAAGGGAAGTAGCATTTTAAAATTCAAATTATTAAAATGACTTATTTTGGCATAGTTTTCAGAAAATTAATATTAGAAAATCAAAACATTTAGTTAGGTTAGCCAATGTTAGATCGGTAATTTACTTGCTTTGACAGTTTCAAAAATTCTACTACCTTCCATTCTGCTTGAAAGCCTGATATTAGGGATCCTTGGGTGGCTCAGCAGTTGAGCGCCTGCCTTCGGCCCAGGGTGTGGTCCTGGAGTCCTGGGATGGAGTCCCACATCAGGCTCCCTGCAGGGACACTGCTTCTCCTTCTGCTGTGTCTCTGCCTCTCTCTCTCTCTGTCTTTCATGAATAAATAAATTAAAAAATCTTTTTTAAAAAAAAGAAAGCCTGATATTAAATTAAATAATAAATATTTAATCAATGTGAAGTCATTACAATTTGTTTAATGAAGCATATGCATTTGTGTAAGCTATTTAAATGCTAATATTGGGGTCACTGATAAAATTTTACACTAACAGTCCCCAATAAAATATTCCACGAGGTCACTCCCACCTCAAATCCAGGACCTTGGTTAATATAATGCGTTGGTATTTGCCCTCATACAATGTTGTCTTAAGATCGTCATGCCTAAGGTTACAGACCTTAGTGGAGACAGAGGCCCCACCATCCCAATTGTCCCAGCTGAGTCCACTTCCAGCGTATTGGCCCGCTGACTGTAGCTGCATGAGTGAGACCTGGTGATTCTAGGTGATTCCTGAAGCACCGATCAGGCATTTCACAGAATTGCAGGAAAAAGTACATTTTTTTTAAGTACATTAACTTTTTTGGTGCTTTGCTATGCAGCAATAGATAAAGGATGCAAGGTCCTTTCAAAAGCATCGGGGAGCCATCCATCAATCATCTTTTCAAAAGTAAAAACTGAAATGTCAATTTCATAAAGTAACAGATACTATCTGAGGAAAGAATGTCACAACCTATGTTTATTCAAACATAGACTCTAAATTATTCTTAGAAAAAAAAAAACCTGCTTGTGAGTGTTAGAATAGGTATATTTTTTCACTTCTGATAGAATATAAACTTCTAGGCTATGCTTATTACAATATTCTTAAAAGCTTTCTATGGTGCTAAGTTCTTTGTTTTTAACATGTCATCTTTAATAAAATTTCAATGTGCATATCCACAGTACGGTGTAGAAATTCAATAGTGAATAAAATATATAAATATGGAAAGAATTTATGGGTTTAAAAATTCAATTCAGAAAAGAGATATTCCCTAATACATTCTGATTTTATTCTTTTATTTCACTTATTTGTTAAATACCTCGTATTTTCCAATAACTATGCTCTACATTTAATATGTAAAATTGAATAAGAAATGCCCTCAGCTTTCCCTAAAGGTAGAAATAGACAGCAATACAATAATAGAAGGGGACTTTAATACCCCATTTTCATCAATCATTTCATCATGGGAGAGATCACCCAGAAAATCAATAAGGAAACATTGGCCTTAAATATGACACATTAGTTGAGATGGACTTAAGAAATCTAGTCTTCCATTCTTTCAATATTCTGACCAGCAGATATGTAACTAGCAGTGATAATGCAGGGTTCCTGTACGAAATAAGACAATGAGTTTCCCAAGAAAAATATATCAAGATGAGATTTAAAGATAAATGTAAAGATAAATTGGGTGGTCCATAAAGGACCTAGAAGAATTGGAGAATTGAGGTAGCTGTTGAGAGAATATCACTGAGAAGCTATTTTGAAATTTCATGGGAAAGTTCAGCAATGGCCACATTTTTCCAAGAATGAATCATGCTACAGTAAGACGGTTGCATATTCTGATGTGTATTCTCATCCTCAGCCGGTTGGACCGAACAAGCCACCAAAATAAGAAGAGACTTAGTTCTGATATTAACTATATCCTCAAGTTTGAGGAAATTGAGTGAGATTGAATGACTATAAGACAATTTTGAAAATTGTGAAGTATTTAAAAATTGAAGATTTGGATTTCAATTATTTCTCTTTATTTCATTAATCATGGATGATTAAACAAACTTGTAAAATCTTGTTAACCGCATCTTGACATTTAAATATTCAGAATTGACTTTAGAGGTGTTAAGTTAGCTAGAAAGGCCATTCTCCTTGAGTGTTCTGGAAATTTAAAGGAGAAAAAAACAAAAAAAACTTCATTTATCCAGCTCCATTTTCCCCTACACCGAATTTCAATGTTATAGCTTCATAAAGGAAAACGTCAATCATTCTCAAACATTACTTTTTAAAGTAATTTATTTTTAAAGTATTTATTGTCTTAAAATATTTTCATAATTCAAACACATTCTCATCAGGTTTTCAAAACAACAACAACATTGTCAAAAATGATTTGGCAATGAAGGTGATAAACAACAGGACTACAGTTTTTTAAAATGGCAGAAGAAAAATAATCAAAAACATTTATTTCAACTGTATCTTGAAAATAAATACATGTCTGCAACTGGCTCTTGGTGACCAGGTTTGGTCCAAATACATGATAATGATTTTGACATCATTATACTGGCATCTTAAACGAGGAAAACCTAAATTCCCTAAGCATTGGATTGTACATATTGGATGTGACATGTTAATCATAGTATGTGACTTAGGCTCTTATATTGCCTTTTAAGGGACATCGTGTAGTTAATCATGTTCCCTTAAATAAAGCTTTGAGATTATTTTTAAATATAAGCATAAGTTCAGTTGAACAATAAAAAATAGCACTGTCAGGTACTTCTGCCTTCAGGATTGTACTGTCATTTGAGAAATTCTGAATAGTTTTGTCGCTTTAGGTGGAAAACTCTTGAGGTAACCTTGACTTAATCGACTTAACTCAGCAAAAAACAGTAAAGACATCCCCACATGCCAGCAATTATTTCTCAAATTCCCACTATAATGCGGAGGATTATAAACTTTAAATGCCCCCCTAGGAATGTTGAGCTAGAGCCCTTTAGAACATAGCTGGCCGATCCGATCCAGTTCTATCACTTTCCATTATAAACTTTGTCAGCCTCGTTCTAAAAATACCCGGGAGTGCAGTTTAACCTTTCTGAAAGCTGCATTGTAGTAATGTCCTCACCAGACTCCATCCCATGCATCATTTTTCTCCCCTTTCATCCACAACTCCTTCTTGCACTGATTTCATGCCACAGATCAATCACGGGATAGCCTAAAACTTGTGGGGAAACCAAAATAATTTAATTGATCCACATCATTTAATGTGTGCCAACAATTCTATTTCAGCTACATTGTTCGACTTCACTAGGGTTTCATACTGATGCTTGAAATGTTCCTTCTTTTCTTCTCTCCTAGTTTGAGTTACTAAAAGCCCCAAGTGACTTGCAAATATGCCATATAGAGAAACAGGTACAATTATTGTCTATTAACACCACAGACTGGATTTGTTTAATTAGGCAGACATCATAGTGAAAGAATTATGGAGAATGGTTGTACATACATGATGGTATATACATATATACCAACAGGGAATAGCACCTAGACAGGGGAGATAGAGCAATTGTCCAAAGATGTTCTGGGGCATTTTGACTGGAATTTTGTTACTATTACAAATTTATTGTGAACTGTTGGCTCTCTTTATTTTTTTTATTTTTGCTTATTTATTCGAGACAGAGAGAGTGTGTGAGCATGAGAGGGGGAGGGACAGAAGGTGAGAGAGAGGGAAAGCATCTCAAGCAGATGCCATGCTGTGCATGGAGCCGGGTGCAGGGATCCCTTCACCCTGGGATGATCATGACCTGATCCGAAATCAAGAGTCAGATGCTTAACCGACTGAGCCTCCCAGGTGCCCCTGGCTCTCTACTTTGATGAACGTTTTCACATTGAGATTCTCTCTCTCTTCCTCCCTCTGCCCCTCCCCACTTATGCTCTCTTAAAAAAAAAGTATTCAAATACTCTTGACAATAATTCATTTGAAACATCAATACATGTACATTCTGAAGAAGTACAATGAAGATTAATGTCTGTGGAGTTAATTACTCCTTAAAATATGCAACGGATTTGCTTTCTATAGGAAAAGGACTGAATTCTTTCTCTTAAAAAAAAAGATTATTTATTCATTTGAGACAGAGACAGACAGAGCACAAATAGGGGTTCAGGCAGAGGGAGTGGGAGAGGCTGACTCCCCACTGACCTGGAACCCGATGTGGGGCTCCATCGAGCCACCCAGGTGCCCTTAAATTCTTTCTCTAATGGAAGGTTATTAATGTTAATATCCAATAATATTTTATTTTAGAATTTTTCCAATAATATCCAATAATATTTTCATGTCCAGTGATAGTTTTCCAAATAAAATAATTCTAAAATATGTATCCTCTAAGAAGTCTCAGGCCAATTCTCTTTAAGTGGATATTAATATAGGTAGAAAATTTAGCCCGAGAAAAATATTATATGCCGAATGGAAATGAAAAGTCAGAAACAATACAGGGTTGTTGAGGACGTCTGAGAAACATGATGTAGGGGGGCCAAGTATACGATTCCTACTGTCGTGTCCTCGCAACCCATGCAAACAAAATAATATGGATGTGAGCGGGAAGAAACAAAACCAAACCAAAAAGCACCGGCTATGTAGCGGTCACCTGGGAGAGAACTACTCAGAGCCTTAAACCCAGGCACCCGTCGAGTCACTACCTTGATGCGGTCTGGAAAAGCGTGGAGGACCCGGGTAATAGTACTGTGGAAGTGGGTCAGGGGAACTCAGAATGGCTCACCCTTTTTAAACTCATGGTCTCTTGTTTCTAAAGAAAAAAAGAAAAAAAAAAAAAAAAAACAGTTCAGCCACACCAAGTAAAATATTTGTAGGGCTGTAGAATTGTCTGTGCAAATTTTCCAGATTCTGGTTTCATTAAAGCAATAATTCGCTCTCTTGACATGCTGGGTTGTTGAAATGAAAGAGCTGTCAAGCCCAGTCACACTGGTATCCGAAGAAAAGAGTGGGATGAAAATGAAAAGCAAATACAGTAAGCTGGTTTTTAGTAGAGTTGTGGATGCTGTTGACTAACCCAGAGAAAATATTTTTTGCGAATTTAATTTCCCGGTTCCTCAGGACCTCGCCCAGGATGCCCTGACCTTGCCCATCCATCAAACATGGTGCTACATGGTCTGTGGAGCAGTTTGTTTTAAAAATCCTTCAGAACCAATAGGTTTATGGAAGCGTGCGTAAGTGGTCTCTAATCTCCAGCAGAGAAGACCGTGGGTCGTGGAAGCAACTCAATCAGCAAAGCGCACTCAAGACCTGGCCTCTTAAGCACTTCAAATATCATTACCACAATTTCCATCATACTGTTTGTTAATTAGCAAGGGAGGTGATAGATTTAGGAAGAGAAGCGGCATTCAGAATGATGTGCCCTGGTAGAAAGCCCATGCACCAGAGGGGAGACCATCCCACAAGAGCAGTAACTACTTTTGAATTCACCTTCCTGATACTGAGTTCTGTTGATTTCTCTGATGTAGATCAACGTGCCACCGGCATGGTACTAAGACTCAAGCATCCACACGCACACATACACACGCAAATCCGTAGATGTCTAAGAAAATCTCCTAAAAAAAATTAAAAGCAAAACACAAAACCTAGCATAAAAGGTGATAGAAAGTATGGTATATGACAAAAAAAAATTGATAAAAGGAACCGAAGCAAATGGAGACATCGTGTGCTTTGCATGATTTTAATGAAGAAAAATTCTAAAATAAGGGATTAAACATCATTTTCAGAGTGCAGAATGTGGTAGTAGCATAAAAGTAAATGCATTGTGTCTGTTTTTCTTTCAAATCACTTCACCCCTGGTAACAAGCCCCAACCGCGTGGCATTGGGTTGTAAAACCCACCCATCTTCAGCCGCAGTGATTGGCCCAGGGACGATCATATCAGTAAAGCAAGGGCTACAAAAAGCCTTCCTTGGATTTGCTCTCTCAGGAACTGGCAGTGAAATGCCTGCTTTCATTTCTTGGATGCCTGAGGCTCCATGGACATGAGCCTAAAACTATCTGTAGTTGTGGATTCAATCTTGCCTGAGCAGCTGGCCTGAGAGAATCAAGCCAACAGGCAGAGAGAAACACATACCAAAAAAGAGAAAGTCTCAACAATATTCAAGTTTTATGAACCTCTAAACCACTTCCACCTCTCCATAACTCAGTAGCAGAAACCAGTACAAATCCCAACGTTGTTTGAATTAGTGTGTCGGGCTTCTGTACATCAGGCGCTTCACTAGCATAAGCAGAAGGAGAGACACTTGCCGTGACAACCATAGAGTGGGGAATCCACCATAAAATAACGAATCAAGGGGCTGGGAAGGAGAGTCCCTCCCTCACAAGCTGGGATGGAGTTATAGGGCAAACTATGGCTCCCCAAGATTCACATGCTGTCTGAATGAAGTCGGAATGAGAATTTTTTGGCAAATGAGGTCATTGCAGATGTAGTATTAAGTTAGGGTGAGGTCACTGGGCTGGGTCCTAGTCCAATAGGACACCTGTCTGTATAAGAAAGTGAAATTTGGGATCCCTGGGTGGCGCAGTGGTTTGGCGCCTGCCTTTGGCCCAGGGAACGATCCTGTAGACCCGGGATCGAATCCCACATCGGGCTCCCGGTGTATGGAGCCTGCTTCTCCCTTTGCCTATGTCTCTGCCTCTCTCTCTCTCTCTCTTTCTGTGTGTGACTATCATAAATAAAAAAAAAATAAAAAAAGTGAAATTTGGCCATGGACACACACACACACACACACACACACAGAAAAGGTGACATGAAGAGATACAGAGAAGATGGTCATCTACAAACCAGGACGAGAGGCTTGGCACAGATCTTCCCTCATCGCCCTCGAAAGGAACTAACCCTGCTGACACCTTGATTTTAGACTTCTAGCTCTCCGAGCTGTGAAATATTAAATTTCTGTTGTGTAAGCCACGGTTTGCGGTATTTTGTTATGGCAGCCCTGGCAACAAATACAGATGGTAACAATCCAAGTCCTGGGGCAGAAACCAGTCATTAAAATGCCTCTGCGATATCCTGGTACTTGGACATTATACAGGCTGAGTCTCTTCAGCTGAGTAGAGAAAAAAAAAAGTGATGGGAGATTGAAAAGGATTGCTTACTTCTTTCTGCTTTTAGTAAAAAAAAAAAAAAATGCTGCAAGATAGAAACAAGTAGAAATAAAATGTGGCCTGTCTAGAAGAAAAAAGATAAAGCAAGGAAGATCTATAGCATTCTTGAGGCAGAATGTTTCTGTCGGGCATATGCCCAGCCCAGGAAAAGTGGCAAAATGCTGCGGCCAGTTATTAATGACACTCTAGCATCTACAAACACCGCGTAGGTACTGACTTGAAGTTGTTGGACTCTAGAGGCTTCCTGGTGCCCTTGGTCAGTCATGGAAGTGGACGCTCAGGCATTCAATATTTTAAGGGTCTTGGATTACAAGAGAAACATCTTGAGATTCTTCAACAGCTACAGAAACGTCCAGTCAGTCCATGAACCACTCAGTCAGACCGGGAGAGGCCAGAGCCTCTCAGCTCTCACAGGCAAGGGGTCGGGTTTTGTAATTGGACTCCTTCATATCAAAAATCTTAGGATAGATTTTGATTAATAATCTCAGGTATCAAAATCATCATCATCATCATCATCATCATCATCATCATCATCATCTCAGGTATCCACACAATAAAGAAGTTCCGGGGAAGGCCAGAGAGTCCTGGGACATTGTGACAGATGCTCAGATCCGTCGTCTCCATGTCATTGATGTTCTCTTCAGAATCCTGTGTGTGGGCTGTTGCCTCACACAGCCTGGATCACGTGTCTTATAAAGAAGTTATGTTATACCCAGATAATCACCTAACTTGTGTGACAGTTTTATGGAGGCAGGAAGCAGAAATCCAGAGATCCTGGCATAATTTAACATAAGGGCACCTAAACCCAGGGCTCTGCTCCCCCGCTACAAATGTCACCGGTCTATAAACCAAAAGGCAAATGTTTCCAAAGGGATTAGGCTGGGTTATCTGCTGACGGAATGCTTAACCAGGAGGGGAACGGACCCAGGGCCTGCTGCTTACTGTCGTTCTTTCCAGACCCAGTGGCCGTCTTCGGTGGGCAGAAAATGGAGAAAGGGAATATTTGCAGTTGGTGGAATCTGAAACACTTTACTAAAGGTCATTCATTTATTCATCCCATTCTCTGTAAACTATGCGCTTCGTTTCTTTTATACCCTGACCTCTGGGGGAGGGGAGGTAAGTATCCCATATAGTGACTGTTAGGTGCTGTTTTCATGGCTAAGTCTTTCCTAGAGGGCCATTTCTTGCGAGATACCCAACTTTCTATCTGTTATTAAATACTGGCTATGGGACAGACAGTTAAATTGATCATACAGCCCATACATTTCGTGATTATGTTGAGACAAATCCAGGCCTAACTAAAAAGAATATACAGATGGTGTAGGCTCCCTGGACTAGGAGATGAATGAAAAAGCTGGATCTAACTTAGCCTTTGTCCTTTCCATGAGTGTGTTTTCAGTTGTATGTAGGATGATAGCTCCGTATCAGACAGGAAGTTTTGAAATTGGGTTTATTAAGAGGTGTGTTTAAGGAGTGTGTGTATGTGTTGAACAGTCAGAAAGTAGAAAGAAAGGATATGGCCGCTACTATTGTTACCTGCCTACCTCACGCTCGCCTTTTTCTGGCAACGCTCCTACTTCCCTGAACACAAGAGAGGGTACCTGTGACAGACTGGACCAATCATAATGCCCAGAGTCGTCAGAAAGACCAGCACATGAATGAATGAGGTCCTGAATTCACAATGGGTTCCAATGAACCTTCACATTGTGAACGCTTCTCTACCAACAGAAGCGTTCCTTCTACTCCTTCATGAAAAGTTTACCCCACCTTCATCTAAAACATTTGTAATAGCTTTCCCTGAGGTATTTTCCTTTCCAGGCACTTTCCGATTCTCTTAAGGGTCTGCCCCCACCATCCCTCTCTGCTTCTAGACATATAAATAGACTCAAGTTCCAGCACGCTTCAAAGTGTAAGCTATTTATGAAGAGGTTGATGCGTGTCATAAAAACAGTGTGGTTTTCCTAATTTGTACAGACAGAAATCTGGGGAGTATACGTGAGAATGGATATTAAGAGGGGCAAGATTATGCTGATAGGAATATAAAGTTAAATCAGGCCAAGATTATTGACTGAGCCCACGAAGCAGAGATTCTCAGTGTTTAACTGGCTGGCAGAAATATGGACTCAGAGGTGGCCTTAACTATATGAAGTTGAAATGCCAAATTAACCTTCATATACTGTATCTGTAGGCTTAGGAAAATTGGAATGCTAGAGGGCACTTTCATGTAAGGTCTTTCTTACCCACCCTGTGACATGACAGAGGACACAGCACAATTTCACCATTGCTGTAAGGAAAAATATTTCTGAGAGTACACACAGCATTTTTTAAAGCTCTTGTGGTTGCTATTCTCAGTAGATCTGATATCACAGGGAAAATTATCCCATCAAACTGGATCACTAAATGTAATGGAGATAATGGGAACCCAGGGTTGCAAGGCCCAAATGTGTCACTTAATTGCCAAAGAGAAGGTAAGTGTGGTTACGACAGTGGAGGGTCAAGCTAAAGCAGTGATCCACATAATCTAACTCACAAAGACCTGAGGCATTGGCTAGTTGAATATGGTTTCCCTAAAAGTGAAATAGATGGGCAGTCTACTATTGCGATTTCATCTGTATAAGTGGCACCACCTACCATGACTCTTTGTGACCCACTAGCAAAATTGTAATTTCCATTGAGAGATACAATAATGATTAGATTGACCTCAAAGTTAAGACTACTTCCTGGCCACTTTGGCTCCTTATGCCCCTGAATGAATAGTCAGAGAAGAAAGGAATGTGCCGGCTGTAGTGATTACCAAGGGGCAGTTGGACTGGAGGCACAATGAACATAAAGGACACTATATCTGGAATATAGGAAATCTCTTAGGACATCTCCTAGTATTACTATCTCCTGTGATTAAAGCCTATGGAGGGGATCCCTGGGTGGCGCAGCGGTTTAGCGCCTGCCTTTGGCCCGGGGCGAGATCCTGGAGACCCGGGATCGAATCCCACGTCGGGCTCCTGGTGCATGGAGCCTACTTCCCCTCTGCCTATGTCTCTGCCTCTCTTTCTCTGTGTGTGTGACTATCATAAAAAAAAAAAAAAAAAAAAAAAAAAAAAAAGCCTATGGAAAACTATGATGAGCCAATTTCGGCAGGAGGGCTAATGGCTCAGGCACCTCAGGCATGAAGGTTTAAGTCATCCCATCAGACAAAGACCCACAACCAGCAGAAGTCCTTGATGAGTGCAAAGGGAATATAGAATGAATAGCAAATACATGTTTTGTTTTTAATTAGAATTTCAATTTCTATTCTAAAATTCAATTAAAAAAAAAAAAAAGAAGAAGAAGAAGCCTGAAGCCTGGCTGGCTCAGCGGGTAGAGCATGTGACTCTTGATCTCGGGGTTGTAAGTTGGAGCCCTATATTGGGTGTTAGAGATTACTTAAAAATAAAAAATAAATATATAATAGTACAGCTTAAGTCAGAGAATCAAGTAATTCACTGAAAGGCATATGACCATTTAGTAGCAGATTCTCAAGTGCATATCATGACTCATGTGCCATTCTCTTATGCGTCTCTTGCTTAAAGTAAAACAAAACAAAACAAAAACCGGAAATGCAGGACTGGTGGTATATTAAGAAAATAAAAAATGATAGAAGAGTAGAAAAAAAAATCGTTAAAGAGAAAAGAAAAGAAGCATTTTTGCTTGGGTTCGTATCGCTGTTAGCTGTATTAGCAATTGGAACTGGCCAATTAGGAAGTGGATGAAAAGGCTTACAGAGCACTAAAGGTAATGTACTTCTCCCAGTGTTTTGTCATCATATCAAAGCAGGGACTCCTAGGATGGCTGGACTTATGTGTGATGACAAACACCAAATTAAAGGAATCCCCTGCTGAGAGCAGAGTACCGACATCTAAATTTCACACATTGCTGATTATATGAACAACGTACAGAAAAGGATTTTTAAAAGAAAATTAGCAAATCATTAGGTATTGAGGCTTTTGGAACTTCTAAAGCCAAAACAGCCTGCTGCCTCCTATCAACACAACGGCCCAAACCTCTAGGGCGTATTACACTTCGTGATTCGAAAATGAGTATTGTGCTGAGGGTTAACGACTCTAAGAACAGGGAGAATGATTGAGATCTCTTTTTCAAAGGCATCTCTGCAAAATTCTTAGCAAGGAGAGTTCGTATATTTTAAACCACTTACGGAGAAAAATTAGGTAGAGAAGTTTTACAGGTCCGTCAGGAAAATAATGGTCTGGGGTTGTGTGAAGAGTATTTTCCATATAATATTAACTGGCACCCAACTGTACAACCTGGTACCACATGACTCCCCAACTAAATGCAGGCAGTGCTTGTGTTATCAAAAATACTCTTGTCAACGAGTCTTCAAGGATTTGAGAGAATAGTGTAATCTAGGGACGCCTGGGGGGCTCAAGGGTTGAGCTCCTGCCTTTGGCCCAGGTCATGACCCCAGGGTCCTAGGATCGAGTCTCGCATTGGACTCCCTGGAGGGAGCCTGCTTCTCCCTCTGCCTGTGTCTCTGCTTCTCTCTCTGGGTCTCTCATGGATAAATAAATACAATCTTAAAAAAAGCACAGTGAGCTACAATTATGAACTGCAGATGCATTATCTCTAATAACCTGAATACAGCGGTTTAGAAATAAATGCTTGCTTTCTGTAGTTCTCAGTGCTTTTCCCATGAAACAAAATCCGTTACTCACATTGTATCTACTTCACGGTACTACCATCTTTATATCTTTGTAAAAATGCATTTTTCTAATGATATGCTACTAAAAATCAATGCCGAAAACAATTTTAAGTTGTTAAACACTAAGAATCATGACCGTGAGGATTTTAAATTTGTAAACTCCTTTAACTTTTTTTTTTTTTTTTTTTATAGATTTTTAATTTTATTTTTTTTTAATTTTTTTTTTTAATTTTTATTTATTTATGATAGTCACAGAGAGAGAGAGAGAGGCAGAGACACAGGCAGAGGGAGAAGCAGGCTCCATGCATCGGGAGCCTGACGTGGGATTCGATCCCGGGTCTCCAGGATCGCGCCCTGGGCCAAAGGCAGGCGCTAAACCACTGCGCCACCCAGGGATCCCTCTCCTTTAACTTTTAAAAGGTGGGCACGTATTCCCATTTTGCACATGAAAAAAAAAGTAAATTTCCCAAGAGTATGTAGCTAATCAGAGACAAAATGAGGGCTTCCAAACGACGGGGTCCAAGATAAGAGGTTCTGTTTCTCAGCTTTATCCTATCCGTAATTGTGGTTCAATCAAAATAAAAATATTGACATGATTGAAGTATTTCATTCCAAATGTAAAGTTAAGAGTTTTATTTAAGAAACTTAGACACAATGTGAGCTTTGTTGTCACTTTACTGAATACCCATATGGCACCGTAGTAAATCCTAAAGATGACACTCCAACTCCTAGGCTCTTGTCAATGACAAACACAGACATTTCTTTTTGTTTGGATTTTCTAAAATAGAGAACATTATTTGCCTCGATGATGCTGAGAAAAATAATGGTTGACTGTCCTGATGAAGGATCATTTGGATATAATTGATGAAATTTGTTCAAACTGCCTTAATAATAGCATTTCATTCCGAGCAACACAAGGACATAAATTACAAATGAAATTCAGGTTTATAAAAGAAAATAAAAGCAGCCTCCAAATCACAGAGTATCTTTTCCTCATTGTCATCACTTGGCTTTTCTAATTTATGGTTTTTCTCTGCCTTTTAGTTTCTTTTTCCACTCCATGAGATCAACATTTTCTTTGCTGTGTACATACTGGAAAATGTCTGTCTCACTCGCTCAGTTTGTCTGGGAACATGTCTCCAGTTCAAGAAATCAACAAAGCCCAACTTAGGTTGCAAATTCCCGATAAGAGTTTTGTTTGTTTTTTGGGGCCTTTTTTTTTTTCTCAATGTCTGTCTCTCACCCAATCAGCTTTGGCCAGGTGAGTAGTCACAGAGTAAAAACAAAGCTTCCTGGAACCACCCGCAGCTGATAAGATAAATAATGTTCAAATCTCTAGAACACCTGGACATTACTCATCTATTTCAAAGTGAATTCTGAGGAAGAGAGCCTGGAGAGATTTCCCAAGAGACCTCGACACTGAAATTACGAACAAACTCAGGACTCTGTGTAAACTAATATACTACCTTGTTCAGGATATGCTACAGAAAATAGAGCATGCAATGATATTCAACTAAAAGCAACAAATAGCTTTTTAAAGTATTTTTACAGATATTTACTTAATTTGTTATATTCTTTTCTCTTGAATAAATCCAGAAGTCTACGGAATTAATCTAAGTAAATATTTAAAGGATAATGCCCATTGCAAACCAAAATTTCTTCTTCTTACTTTTTAATGTTTATTTTTTCACTCTTAACCAGTGGTAATAAAGGCAAAGGTTTTTGGGGATCAAGAACGTAGGACTTCAATCAGTCCACTGTAACAAAACTGGGACTGGCAAATGTTTTGGTCTATTGAATGATTTCAGGCTAAGCAAAGAATATGGATAGAACGGATGAAGCCCATATTCCCCAAGTTGACTCTCTTTGCTCTGAAGAGTGATGTTAAAGTTACATCTCTGGGACGCCTGGGTGGCTCAGCTGTTGAGCGTCTGCCTTCGGTTCAGGGAGTGATCCCAGGGTCCTGGGATCGAGTCCGTCATCGGGCTTCCTGTGGAGACCGTGCTTCTCTCTCTGCCTGTGTCTCTGCCTCTCTCTCTGTGTCTCTCATGAATAAACAAACATAACCTTTAAAAGTAATAAATAAAAATTAAAGTTACATTTCCAACGAAGACCATTAGAATGTATTTTATCCATACAGTCAATTAAATTGGAGGGAGACATAGAAATATAACCAAGACAAAACAAAGTAAAAACCAAACTCAGCATTCTAAAACAAAACAGGTGCATGAACAGCAAATGTTTGTATTTTATATATCCCAGGCATCTATCATTCAGAGAAAGGAAGAGAGAGAGAAGGAGAGGGAGAGAGGGAGAGAGGGAGGAGGCAGGGAGGGAGGAAGAGAAGGAAGGAAAGAAGGAAGGAAGGAACAAAGGAAGAAAGGAAAGAGGGAGGGAGAGAAGGAAGGAAGAGGGGAAGAAAGGGAAGGAGGAAGGAAATCAAAGAACTCAGAAACAGGCAATAGAATTATAGAGTGGTGGTTAGCAGGGCCTGGGTGGGTGGAGAAATGGGAGAAGCTGGTCAAAGAATACAAGGCTTTAATTATAAGATGAATAAACTCTAGGGATCTAATATATAGCAAGGAGATGATAGTTAATAACGCTGTGTTGTGTCCCTGACATTTGCTGAGAGACCCTAAACATTCTTACCACACACATACACAGGAAAGAGGTAACCAGTGGAGGTGATGCATATGTTAATTCACCTAATTGTGGTCATCATTTCACATTGTACATCTTATATATACAATTTCATTTGTCAATTACACCTCAGTAAAGCTAAAAAAAATAAAATAACATAACAGCATGACAAGAAAGAAAAAAGCATTATTTTATTTTCTGTTTCCGTGAAATGAATATATGCACAAGTAAGAGACATGAACATTCCCCAGCGCTTCCCCCACCCACCTCCAACATTCACATAGGCATAAATGGCAAGAGTCTCTAGGGAAAAATTAGATCACAGGGATACAACTGCCATATCATAAATATGATAAATGACACGGTAAAGCATTGCATTAAATCATCTATTTATTCAATATAATGGAATAGAACTGGGAAGAGAAATAGAGGAGATTTCAACTGTACTTTTTTCAACGAAGCATGCATGGCTGAATGTTAGATTTGACAGAGAAGGGTGATGGCACACAGCGCTTCCATGCTTTGATTTTTTTCTGGAAATTGAACTATTTAATAATTTATAAAATAAATTAAAAAGTATTAAAGGTATACAATATCTTTCACAGGATGGATTTCAGTATACTTATTATAATATTTATTTATATAGTTTCCATTTCACTTTTGCCTGTTAGTCTTATTTTAAATTGAAGCTGAAGAAAAATACTTTAAGACCAAAGCAATCTCAGGAAGCCTGGGTGGATCAGCAGGATAAGTGACAGACCTCTGATCTCAGCAAAGGTCGTGATCTCAAGGTCCTGGAATGGGACCTGAATCACACTCCACACTCAGGGGGGCGTCTGCTTGAGATCTTCCCCTGCTCCCCCTGCCCTGCCCCCTGCTGCTTCACTCTCTCAAATAAATAAATAAATCTTAACAAAAATAACAGAAACAAGCAAACCTCAGTCAACTAAACATCTGATCTTCTTTCAATCCTCTTAAAATTGCTCATTTTAATTGATTACCAACTTGATATGGATTCTACATATCTTCTTTCTCCTTTTCTGGAGAAATTCCTTATATACATTAATAGTTCTACATAGATGGGGAGAAAAGATTCAGATATGTTCATATTCAATTGTCATTTATTAAGTGCCCAGAATTGCCCAGGTACTGTGTTGAATGATGGAACATCACATGTGTTTTTAAAAGCCAGTGAGAGAATAATGTCAATGAATAACACACAAATGTCAATATGTAGTGTTTTCCCTAACAAGCCATTCACTCTTCCTGGTGAGCTTATTTCATCTACTTAGACTACAGGAGCAACATGAAAAAAAAATTCTGATTAGACACTTTCAGATCATATAGAAAAGATTTAAAAATACCAGAAGAGGGGATCCCTGGGTGGCGCAGAGGTTTGGCGCCTGCCTTTGGCCCAGGTCGCGATCCTGGAGACCCGGGATCGAATCCCACGTCAGGCTCCCGGTGCATCGAGCCTGCTTTTCCCTCTGCCTGTGTCTCTGCCTCTCTCTCTCTGTGTGACTACCACAAATAAATAAAAATTAAAAAAAAAAATACCAGAAGCAATTATGTAACAATACATATTCTTAGAACATATAATGTAGGGTGTCAAACGAAAAGTTAAAGTTATACAAATAGCATATATATATACTCACAGAGGCTGAACCCAGTCCTGCTAATTTGAAATCTTATGTTGAATGATGAACTAAGAAGCCCTCCCACTGGCATTCAAGTGGCCCATTTATGAGAACTGATTTCAGAAATCCAAACGTGTTATAGATGAGGCCCTTGTATTATAAGGACTTGCAGTGAACTCTAAGTTCTCACAATTATCTTTTCTCTATTTAAATGCAATTGCCCCATATTGAGATGTCAGTTGCCCAACTCATTAAGTACATTGAAAACTGCTAATAAGTTCGTTTTTAATTAAGGTTTCTCAGCATCAGAAGATAAAGAGTTCAAGAAGAGCATACACAAGGGACATCGGCTGATCAGGATATTTAGCACCAAATCCCACATTTATTACAAGAATGAAAAAGGACTGTATCCTAAAAAATACAATTTAACCCATTATTATTATTATTATTATTATTAATTTTAAACAGACTCTTTCTTTAAAGATTTTATTTATTTATTCATGAGAGACACAGAGAGAGAAAAAGGCAGAGACACAGGCAGAGGGAGAAGCAGGCTCCATGCAGGGAGCCCAACGTGGGATTCAATCCCAGGTCTCCAGGATCACACCCTGGGCTGAAGGCAACGCTAAACCACTGAGCCACCCGCGCTGCCCCCCATTAATATTATTGTAGCTTTCATAATTTTTCTCCCTTGGAATGACTTAATCCAAGTAATACATCATTTCCAATATTCCTATCAAAGAAGCAACTCTGGGTTTTGTCACTTTGATTCACTAAACATTAAAAACAATTAGTGTCTGGAAAAACAACAACAACGACAACAAGGAAAATCCACATTATTTTAATATTTAGAAACAACAATAATTTTAATGATAACCACAAGAGAAATAATAGTCATAATATGCACTAACATTTTGTTAAATTTTTTATCAATAAATTAGCTCATTGCTTTGCATTTTTTACTGTTTTCATCCTTCTAAAAATCTTGTTAACTAGTAGTAACTCTTATATTTTACAGATGTAGACTTGCTCCAAGTGACATGGCTCTCAAATGTGATACTAAAAATAAAACCCAGATTGTCTGTCTTCCAGGGCTGGACTCTTATTTTACTGTTATAACTTAATATTTTCTTCAATCCATTAGCATTTTATCAAACTGGAGTATCTACTTAATGATGGCTAAATCCCAAGGTAGGTGATCACCTCAAGGAGGTGATGACTTGGGATTATTTTCTTCATGCAAATTTATGGTTGCAAAGAGAAATTGTAACTATATAGTGAAGAAGTTTACCAATAAGTCAACTAAATGACCAAAATAAATACCAGCAGAAGGGTACACAGACATTATGGCTTCATAATGTCTCACCCTGAGAATGACACAGTGATGAATATGGAGTATTTTGTTTGAAAAGGGAAAATATGAATAAAATAAAGAGAAATTATTATCAAACTCAAACTGAGACCTGTAAAAAGAAAATGGGCCTAATATTAAAAAAAAATAACAATGATGTCAAAAAAGACCAATAAATATTGAGAAACTATTTCCAATTAAAGCGATTAAAGAGAATTGACATCTAAAAGCAACTCATGATCTTGGACTTGCTACTCTCAGGGAAGAAAATATTACTATAAAGAAGAGTATTTGGTCAACTGACCAAATTGGAATATGGACAGCAGATTAGGTAAAAGTAACCAGGAGACAGAGGAATTAAAGTCAGTCCCGTGGGTGTTCCATGCCTAAATTACTGACCACCAGTAAAAATATTCTTCACCAGGTTGAATCAGCTTACCTGATCGCCAATACTTTGTACATGTTATCACACATTGTTGCCAAGAGAAGGAAGTGCTGTCTGCATGACTCCACTGGGAGGGGACATCTGGACGACAGTGTCTGGTCTTTCCCGAGCTCCAGCCAATGTGCCTTTTTCCTTTGCTGGTTTAATTTGTATCTGTTTGCTGTCCAAAACCCTAATTGTGAGAATTTTCTGAGTTCTGTTAGTCTTTCAAGTGAATTCTCAAACCAGAGTGATCCTGGAGATCTCCAAAACACCTAGGAAATAGACAGATATATTTAACTATAAGAAGACATAGTATCTAAATTGTTTTCAAAATGATTCACAAATATTTTATGTATGCATGTAATGTACATATTTTTTTTTCATGAAAATTATATATGTATGTATGATATATGCAATATATTTGAATGAATGCATATAGAGGGCAAAAGGGAGAGAAGATGATAAAGATTATCACTCATGTTTTGCCTTCAAATTTTAAAGTTATGTGTTATAACCTACGTATGATCCATTCTGAAACCACTGAGGAGTGCACAGAGGTTCCAATTATTTTCTCATTCCTTTCAAGATTTATTACTTTATTTTCTTTTTGGTTTTTTTTTTTTACAATAATTGTCTAACAGGTGTGAAGCAGTATTTAATTGGAGATTTCTAATGTGTTCCCCTAATTATTAGTAATGTTGAACAACTTTTCATGTGCACTTTGCTCATTCAAAGATCTTCTTTAGAAAAAATGTTTTTTTCAAGTTTATTCCCCATTTTTTTTAGATTTATTGTGATTTTTTAAAATTTTTTTGTGTGAGAGAGAGATTTAGAGAGAGCAAGCAGGGGGAGGGCAAAGGAAAAGGGAAAATCCCGAAGCAGGCAACCCACTGAGCACAGAGCTCAGCCCAAGGCTCCATCCCAGAAACCTAAGGTCATGACCTAAACTGAAAACAAGAGTCAGGTGCTTAACGGACTGGGCCACCCTGGCTCCCCCTCCATTTTTCTTTTTTTTTTAAATTTTGCTCATTCTTGAAACAAATGATTGTGCTGTTACTCTGTCTTGAGTATGCTACATGTTCTGGATATTAGTCCCTTATCAGATATATGCCATACAAACAAATTTCTCATTCTGTGGGCTGCCTTTTCAATGTGTTGGTAGCACCCTTTGGTGCCCCAAAGCTTGTGATTTTCATGAAATCCAATTTGTCTATTTTTTTCTTTTGTTGCCTCTGCCTTTGGTGTCATGTCCAATAAATCATTATCAAATCAGTATTGTGAAGACCTCGGTTTTCTGCTAAGGATGTTGTAGTTTGATCTGTTACTTTCAGGTCTTTGATCCAACATGAATTAACTTTCATATGTGGTGGTAGGTAAGGGTCCAACTTCATTCTTTGCATGGAAATATCCCATTTTCCCATTTTCCACCATTTATTGAAGAGACTATCCTGTCTCCATTGAATAGTCTTGGCATTCTTGCTAAAATCATTTGACCAGACGTGAGTTTTTTACATATTAGATCATATAATATAAATAATTTTATTTCTTCCTTTTCAATTTGGATATTTTTTCATTCTTTTTCTTCCCTAATTCCTCTTCTCCCATACTGTTTTTGCTGCTATTGTCTTTGTTATTTGTTTTGTTTGCCTTATCTTGGCTGGTTTGTATTACCAAGGTGTCTGTGAAAGAACATATCCTCCAGTTCCCTTTCATTGTCGCAGTATCCTTGATCTTCTTACAGTGACACCTGGTATCATCAATTAGTAGTTCAGCCGGTTTAAATCTGTCAACTCCACTCCTCATTTCTCACATACCATTCTGTCAATTTTTCTTATTTCTGTTTCTATTTTTCCTTAAGAAATGAATTATGATAAGCTCAATTCTGATTTTTTATTTTTTGGCTTGCCTACAGGTCCTTTACAAAGCTACTAAATAAGAAGTTAATTGTGTTTTAATAAATTTTAGATATTTCATCAATTATATCCCATTTGACTTTTAGGATTCTTAATGCCCCAAATCAATATATTAGTACTATCTCATAGTAGCTTAAATATGGGTTATGCATTTAAGATATTGTTCCACAATAAATAATTTTTATGTTTTTAAAAGAAGTAAAAATTATAATAACTAGTCTAAAATTACCAAAAAGCAAAGAAAAACAACAGCAAAAGAGCCTTGCATCAGATTTTTTTTTCAATTTATATTTGTTTTCCATATAGAATGTTATTTGGTTTTTGATCCATTCATTCATTTAACAAATATTTGTTGAGCATATTTCATATGTGACACTTTAATAGCATGTCAAACAACACAGTAAGATCACATTTCACATACTTGCTCTGTGCTATTGAGGAAGCAATCAAAAACCAATTAAACAAGTAAATATTACTTTCAGTCCGAATCCCATAAATAAAGTTTTAAAAGTGAATAGAATAACATTAGCAGAGATCATCATCATCATCATCATCATCATCATCATCATCATCATCTTATAAAAGCTAAAATACATCCAAGTGGCATCTCTGTGAGGAATCCAGTGAGCTATAATCTGACTGGAGTCACATACCAAGACATGCAAGGATGCAAACAAAAGATTCCAGCAGTTGAACCAACAAGTACAATGGTCCTGAGGTAAGACTATGCTTTATATTATCAAGGAACTAAAATAAAGATGTACCTTAAATGTAGTTAAGGTGGAGGATAGTGGGGATGCCTGGGTGGCTCAGTGGTTAAGCATCTGCCTTTGGCTCAGTGAGTGATCCTGGAGTCCTGGGATCCAGTCCTGCATTGGGCTTTCTACATGGAGACTGCTTCTCTCCTCCCTCTGCCTATGTCTCTGCTTCTCCCTGTGTGTCTCTTGTGAATAAATAAATAAAATCTTAAAAAAAAAAAAAAGGTGGAGTAGGGTGTTATTAAATTAAAGTAGGGTACTAAAAAGTAACTGAAATTGAGATTCTGATAAGCCATAAATAAATAAATAAATAAATAAATAAATAAATAAATAAATAAATTTCTTAGTTTTCTGAAAGTCATTTTCAAGAAAATAGAAATAATTGAAAGGAATTTAACAAGATGTGATCTAATGTGATTTCCAATGTAATGAAGTTATTCTGGTCTCTAGATAGGAGATCAGAATAAAAACAGAATAAAAACAGATCAGAAAGCAAGAAACAGGAACTTTCGATGGATAAATATAATAATCTTGGGAAGATATTAAAGCTGTTTAAATGAGGAAGAAAGCAAAGAAGTTGGTTAATTGTAAGAGTGAAATAGATCAAAAAAATATTTCACTGCTATATACTACCATGTGTGGCAATTTTGCAACTATTAACTATACATTTTCTGATGACTACCAAGTTGAATGGATAAATATGACATTTAGTGAAAATCATTGATTCAAATTTATGCCTTAAAATCATGACTATGTCAGACCATTTCATTGTTGTGCATACTCAAAAGCTAATGAGATGTTCTAAATTTAATTAAAATTGTTGTATAGACTTTTCATTTGTAATTAACAGACATGCATCCTTCAACAAAGTATATAAAGAATTATGACATTCAAATATTAGAAGGTTATCTGTGTTGATAGAGGTATTTACGTATTAGTACTATGACAACTGTGAAATCAATATTGTAAAATGAGAAGTGGGGAAAATGTGCTGTTATAAAACTTCTTCCCAGTAGAAGAGCAGTTATGTTCCAAATATGTTGGTTCTCCTGTCCACACCCTTTTCCACTGAATTAGCTGAACAAATGACACACAGTTTAGTGCATGTCCATAATACTCTTCATTTTTTGAGTCTAGTCAGTTTGGTGACATATTGGATATCAGTTTTGAAAATACAGAACTAATGTTCCTTAAATGACATATTATTCAAAAAATTTTAAAAAAGGTCTTAAACTAGGAGACTTCAACTATGTTCTTGAAGGGCATATGAGACTAGATCTGTGTAGAATTCATGAGCTGCCTGCGGCCAGGATCATTTTAATCTCTTTCCCAAGTTCTTAATCCCTTAAATTTGAAACACCATATCTTTCAAAACTTATGATGTCCATTTATATCCCAGATATTACAAGATATTCACATTTCACTATCATTTTCATGAAACAAGTTTAAGAAGTCTCTGCGATAAAAAGTAACAAAAGTGTTTTAAGATATCCCTGAGTTCTTTGAAAATTATGTTCTATTTATTTTTAGAACTGACACCACTATTCCTCAGATAGGTATTCAAAAAGCAGTAGAGTCGGAGTAAATTGTGACATTACCAATTTGTCAAAGGAAGTAATATAAATTGCTCATAAAAAATGAGTTGGCATCATATGATCAATGGAACCCTCAAAATACTTGATTTTATCATTAAAAACTTTTGGTTAATAAAATGCTCATATGAATGAAATAAATGATGCCATTTTGTGGTAGATAGTGTTCATTGTCAAGAAATAATGAATAGGATTCAAATACAATGTATTGTGAATGTTTTTCTTGCACAGAAAGCAAAATAGAATGGAAGACTATATTGAAGATTAAAAGACTGTAGCTCTTGTAACAAAGCTGAAAGACAGTTTAAGATAGTATTGAATTGTAAATTAACCGTTTCAATTTTGAGTAGTGAATAAGGGTAAAATTGCAGGATTGGAAACTGCAAAGCAGAGGATTATTTCATTATTCTAGGAATGTCTAAGAATGGAATGATCTTGAGAATAAAACAATCTTTGAAATATGCCTATCTATGGTTTATTTGTGTGTATGTGTGTATAAAATCATTAATTCCTATTTGTAATTGTGGTTATTCTTCCTGGAAAACATCATATGCAATGCTCTTTTTCTATATTATTACCTTTAATCCTTTCTGTTATTTTACTACATTATTTCATCCATTTGGTAAAGATAGACACTACAATCTGGATGCAGACATTTCAACATTTTTTTTCCACTAGTCCTTTTGATTCACTCACGCTCATTATGCATGATTCATCTAACTATTCTCCAATCTATTTATGTCACTGAGTGTCTTGTACCTTCCCTTTAGGCTCCCTTTCTTTTCTTCATTTGAATGAGAGTCCTTCTAAATAGGATCCTAGAGTCATAATTCTAAAAATAAACTAACAGAACTACCTCTGAAACATCCTGGGCAGAGGAATAGGTCTTTTATCTTTAAAGACTTTCAGTGTTTTCCTCAATTTCTTGCTAACTCATGTAGGCATTTGTATAGTTTTCATCCCATACAGATTAGGCAAAATTTCAACAAATTACAAGCATATAGGCAAAATGGATCCGTGTTAACATCATAAGTGCTTTCCATCCTTAAATAGATGTATTTTTGCATAGCTTTCCCCAGACTAGGTACTTGGAAAAAAAAAAAAAAAAAAAAAACTCTAAGGCTGACAGCTTTTTTATAATGCTGTTCTAAAAATCAGAGACAAGCTGGTGAAATAACAAAAGGTATGACTCTAGCTTTCATGTTATTAATTAAAATTCAAAAATATAACATTTCAAAGTGTAACACAAAATTAGACTTAAAAGAAATTGCAAAATGTACTTGATAAGAAAAAGTTTGAAGTCTAAAATCTTTCTATATAACTTAAATAATTAGAATATTTTAGACAATAAAATATCAATGTGCTTTCAGTGATCTTGAATGACAACTTAGATCTCTGGGCAACCTAACAGACTGTTAAAACTTACAGAATATGAATTTCCTAATAGCCTGTATCAAGGTTATTTCAGTCAAAATGTATAAACATTGCTATTGGGGAACTAATATGTATTAAGCAAAGTAAAATTAAATGGAATCCAACTTTTTGTTCCATTGTTCCATATGGTGTAAAGGCTTAATCCTTTTCTCTACATATATAGGGATAAAAAATCTCACCAAAGAACTATACCCAGGGGATCCCTGGGTGGCTCAGCAGGTTAGCACCTGCGTTTGGCCCAGAGCATGATCCTGGAGACCCAGGACCGAGTCCTAAGTCGGGCTCCCTGCATGGAGCCTGCTTCTCCCTCTGCCTCTCTATCTCTCTCTCTGTGTCTCTCATGAATAAATAAATAAAATCTTAAAAAAAAAAAAATAGCTACACCCAAAGCCCTTGGGTAATGCTAATCCCTAAAGGGTATAATCTATGCTCTTCCACTGGTTTCTGTCTACATCTTGATGAGAAACCAAGAAACCAAGAATGCATATCATAGATTATTCTTCCTTCACAATTAGCAAACTGCCAGGTTCACACATGCAGTGTGTTGTACACATGTGCACACACACAGGAATTTTGTATCTGAGAAGGAAAAGTAAAATAGGATAAAAACAAAGGGGGAGGCAAACTATATAAGAGACTTAACTATAGGGAAAAAACAGGTTTGCTGGAGGGGTGGTGGGTGGCGTGATGAGGTAATTGGTAATGGGCATTATGGAAGGCACTTGGTGTAATGAGCCTCGGGGTTATATGCATCTGAACAATCACTAAACTCTACTTCTGGAACTAATAATACACTATATGTTAACTAATGTGGATTTAAATAAAACTTTAAAAAAAGACTATATATATATTTTTTCCTACTTTGTTCAAGATTGACCAAAGAACCATAATACATAAACCAACAATATTGTAGCTTATCAGAGAATTGTTGTTCTTTGCTTTGACATTACGTACTATAGAAACAGCTTACCAATAAATAAATAAATAAATAAATAAATAAATAAATAAATAAAGTTTAAAAATTAAAAAAAGAAAGAATAAAAAAAGAAACAGCTTACCAAATATAGTCATAGGTCGTTAATTAGGACAACAGCACATTTCTCCTTTATTCAAAACGATTTCCAATTTTAAAGACATACATGAGAAATTTCTTTCAGATCACAGTAAGAGTAAAAAAAAAAATTGGCTTCCTTTACTTTTTTAAGAAAATGAACACACTTTAAACTTATATCTTATCCTTTGCATTTTCACTAGGAAATTCAAGGCCAAATATGTTACTTTTGCTAATTCCTAATGGCATGCATTATTTACACTAACTTTACTCCCTGCTTTACGCTATTCTTATTATTCCCATGTTCAAGTTTTCTTTTGTTAGATCTTGTGTGGTATAGATTACTGTAGAAAACGATTTTATTTTTATTTTGGCGGCTTTGCATTTCATTATATAGGCTGGAGAAATATTGATTAATTAAAATTTTCAGAACTATGTTGGATATATTTAGATTTCTTTGTACTTAGATTTTAGCTATATAACTTTCTGTTATTAACCAAGGTGTACATATTTCCTGGATCATTTTGAAACTGGAATATACAGAAGCCCAAAGAGCAACAGAAAATCTGCTGTTACTTGAGCGCTTATTGTAGGCCAGGCATATCTAATTTTATAAACACCCTGAGGGTAAGTATTATTTGCAATAAATGATGACTAACGACTCAAGATCACAAAATTGGTAATTTGCAGAACCCAAATTCTCATCTGATGTTCTCTGATTAAAAGAAGTCCAGGAGTTTCCTTCAAACTGTGGCTTCTCCTTGAGGAGCTCAAGAGGAATAGCTGTAGTTTCTATGTCTTCTAGTCATGTACTGTCAGAATTTTTAAAAAATATTTATTAAATAAATAAATAAATAAATAAATAAATAAATAAATAAATAATAAATAATAAATAAAAATATTTATTTATTTGAGAGACAGAGAAAAAGAGCCAGCAAAGGGAGAGGGAAACAGCAGACTCCCCCGCTGAGCAGGGAGCCCAACACTGGGCTTGATCCCAAGACCCTGAGATAATGACCCGGGCCAAAACCAAAGTTGGACGCTAAGATGACTGAACCGCCCAGGCACCCCAGTATTTACATTTTCAAGCAGCTCTAACATTTATACTTGAAGGAGTATTTATCTAGAGCAGTTTTATAAGTGCTTAAATTCATTAATTTTTTGTTTACTTACCTCACATTTGAATTTTAAATTAGAGTTTAATTGTGATGAGTGTATCCAACACGTTATTTAGAAAGTTCTTATCATTTAATTACTTACTGATGGACTCACATTAGAGTCTCAGTAAAAGTATTGACAATTTTCTTAGGAAAATCCGTTATCCTCCTTTTCCTAAGTTATAACTTTATCGGTGAGTATCTAATGAAATGATGTTGGGTACACAGAAAGTTTCGCTTAATTCTTTGAGGAGCATCAAGCATTGGTGCTTGGTTGCTATCAGGGCACGTGATCTGTCCACGATCTTGCTGCTTCAGTGATGCAGGGGGTCCTTTATAATGGGACTGCTTCATGCCTGTGCTATCTTCAGCCTGGTGAGCTCATGAAGCATTGCTGCTACATGTCACTCCTTTGAAAATAATAAAGTAAAAACAGAACCAAACAAACTCATTTCTTAGATTATTTACTGTGAGTTTTGTTCTGTGCAAAGTTCTAAGGAGAAGAAACAACAGCTCAAAACCCAAAAGAATAAAAAGAGACCTCATTTAATTGTTTGATATGTCAGTTTGCTTTCACTTTCGTCTAGTGAATGTGAAGACGGGGAGTTCAGTTTTAATAAAGGATATATCCATTACTCTTTATGGGATCATTGGGAAGTATTTACTATCCATTATGATCCTAAGTCCCAGTCATTGTAACGTTGTCCCTTGCCTGCATCTATAGTGATTTTTTTTTGTTTTTTGTTTTTGCCAAGCACAAATCTAGTAATTGTCATCACACACACTATTCTCTCATACTTCTTGGCAATACAGTTCAGTTCCGCAATTAAATTATCAGTGGCATCTGATTATGTTTACTATCATTTTTATTAATAAATAGTTTTATAGTCATCACATTAGTTTATCCTTTGCTACAGTTAGAAAATAAACTAGGTTAATTGGATAGTGGGTGAGGACACCATAGTATACATTTAAAAATACAAAGTTGTGTAATGATTTTCTTTCCTGTATTTCCATGTTAGTTAAACATTTATTCTGATTTACTTGTGTGCCAAATTAAATAACTTTACTACATTGAAAGAGAATGCCACTATTTTGTGTGACATTTATAAGGGAAAAATTAAAAAAAAAAAACTAAAATTGACCAAACACTGATCTTCTTGCTAGAATGCTGATTTAAATTCCGATTGCTATAAAAGGCATTGTTATTATTTAATTCAATATAAATATCACTTGTCAGTTCTAATATTTTATCAGCGTCAAGCTCTCCTCAATTAATTTCTCCTTATTAGTTGTTAGCAAGATCTATACTTTATTTATAAGCATGCACGAAATTTTACATCTTACATTCATTTAAGTAATATATATTTTTATATACATAATGTAAAAATATATGAACTCTAATGGTAAATACAAGCTATAATAATAATAATAAATTCTTGGTGGAAAAAGACAGGAGACGCTCTTTTCTTTGAGCATTTGCTTTAGAAAACTTTAATGTCTTTCTTTAAATGGCTTACTTTAAATTGTAGTGATTTTAACGTCTTCCTCCACCTCTTTGGATTACGTGAGCCATTTTATTAACTAAGTAAGCCTCTCACCAGTTTAACAACCCAGGACTGTTCATCAAGGACCAGGGAGCCATCCCTTTTGAAGTGTCATCATCAAAGACGATAGGGTCCTTATTTCCCCATTTCTGTGGGAGGAGGGGAGCCTGACATAGGCAGGTGCCTCACTCCAAGTCCCACGGTGACCTGACATAAAGATAAGACACATGATGTTGTCCAGTCTTCTCCCGGCAGGACTGGGATTCCTCACCTGGAGAATTTGTCTATAATGGGATGTACCTGCTTGGCTGTGCAAAAGGGCGAGATCTCTTTCTGACTCTGCAGTCTCTCTGGTGGCTTGCCTGTGATTGGGCCTCACATCCTGGTATAAAACTTATTCAGTGATGCTGTTTTCTTTCCTTTCTGTCTTTGGGGAGAAGTTTTCTGAATTGGCAGGAAAGTTTGCTTTCAATTATATTTTTCAACTATACTCAATATAATCGTATATCTTTAAGCTTGCTTCTGGTTGAGATATTTAAACAATAGGAAAGGTACATTTTTAAATTATTTTCTTACCACAACAGGAATCTGCAGCTCTTAGAAAATTGAAAATCTCCAAAATTTAATATAGAATGTAATAAATTGCACATTGTAATCATGCAATTGAAAAATCCCATACAGCTAATGTTAAACAAAATATGTGGAAACCTGTAGCATCATGGCCAATACTCCTAGAACTACTTTTTTTTTTTAACTGCATATAAAATCATGTATACAAAACATCAAGGCAGTTCCTTAGCAGGTATCAAAGTTAATCTAAAACAACCAAAGGCAAGTTTGTTTTTGTATTTTGTTATTTTATTTATTTATTTTCTGCGAGTACTCTCAGCACTACCCTACCTATTCCAAAGATTTAGACTTTGAAACCAATCTCCAAGTATAGTTCAAGGAGTAGGGCTTTAGACATGTTTTGCTGTGCTTGGATTTAATGGTATAATAGAAATCAATCTTTGGAAGGTCATAGACTTTAGAGTCTGGAGCCAGAATCATCTGAAATAGGTTTCAAATAAGACGGAGTATCTAGGAGCCATTCAGCTTTTTTCCTACGTGTTTTTCCAAGATACTGAAATTTTTTCTAAGTTAATAAAAAAAAGTCGCACCTCTGGAAAAAAAAATGAACTATTTTTTGCTTGGTACACAGTGATCTATATATAGACCTTGCCCTTTAATGTAAAGCCTGCTAGTGATTTGAAATCTTTTTTTTTTTTCTGCGACTTTTCAATTTGTCTGGCTTATTTTATTTGAAAGTGAAAACCTCTTCGAATTTAGGCATGAATAAAATACTATAAACGCTCAACAATGTGTGGTTTCTACACTCACCCCATCTCTCCCCCAGTATCGGTGAGGTCTCCTACAGGGCTGCTTGTCTACTTCATAGCCTGATCACTTTCAAACTAATATATAATTCACATATCTATTATATTTATTTTTACTGTCTCTCTCCTCCTACCAGAATGTAAACTTTATGAGGCCAGATATTTCTGTATATTTTTCTTACTAGTGTATCTTGTCTGGCACATCAATTGTGCTCAGTAAATGTTTACGATATAACATTTTACATAGTCCATGCTCAATAAATCCTACTTGAGTTGGAATATCAATTAAAATTATAATTGATTTTTAAGTCACTAGCCATTTAGACTAAATGTTTTTAGATTTATCTGTTTACTTCTATTGAGTGTGACCTCAATAAATATTTTTTTCTAATTGAAAGGAGCATCAAGAGCCACCTAAAAAACTTGAAGAGCCACCTAAACAACTTCATATCAAGGTTTCAGCTTTCTTTTCTTTTTTCTTTCTTTCTTTCTTTCTTTCTTTCTTTCTTTCTTTCTTTCTTTCTTTCTTTCTTCCTTCCTTCCTTCCTTCCTTCCTTCCTTTCTTTTTTTTCTTTTTTTTTTGAAAGAGGAAGAGCTGGGAGGAGCAGAGGGAGAGGGAAAGGAATTCCAAGCCGGTCCCATGCACTAGTGCTGAGCCCAATGTGGGGCTCCATCCCATAACCCTGAGATTATGACCTGGGCCAAAATCAGGAGTCTGACGCTCAATGGAGTGAGCCACCCAGGCGCCCCCCAAGGTTTCTGAAAGAAACTTGTATAACCTCTCTTTGAACAGCTTCACAGTACTATCTATTTGACAACGTAGCACACTCCATTTTTTTCAGGAGCTGTGTTGGAAATGTCAATCTTACAGTGTACGGAGGTCTTAACCATGACTTGCCTTTGGAATTGTTTTTTAAGATTTTATTTATTTATTCATGAGAGACAGAAAGAGAGAGAGGCAGAGACACAGGCAGAAGGAGAAGCAGGCTCCATGCAGGGAGCCTGATGTGGAACTTGATCCCAGGACCCCGGGATCACACCCTGAGCCAAAGGCAGACACTCAATCACTGAGCCACCCAGGTGTCCCTCCTTTGGAGTTGTTACATGCTTACACCAGCATTCAGAGGTGCTAAATCCAGAATAGTGTGGAGCATCCACACTATTATAGAGAAGTTGGCTTCATGGAAAATTTAAGGAAAATCTGAGTGCTGGTGTTTCGAGACTGTAGATGAGTCTGAGCATTTTTAGGCTTGAGGAAAGCTTCAAAATAGACTGGAGGCAAGGCGATTTTAAATGATTTCCTTTACCAATCCATAGACACTATAAAATCCAATTCCAGCCCTGAATACTCCAGGTGGGGTTTGGTTAGTTCGTTAGTTAGTTAGTTAGTTAGTTAGACACAATAGACTGTAGTCAGCTCATAATTCAATATGACAGATGTATTAATTAAACCCAAGTTTATTCTTGTTTTCTAACAAGCACATACCTCTGTTCATAAAAAAAAAAAGAATAAAAAACAGTTAATAGGCAAATGATTGACTCCAACAGATATTTTCAACAGGATTAACTGTTAAAACAGGATCCTCTTAATCTGGCTTTGTGTAATTTGAGTCCTTGACTATAAAATCAGGGCTTATATTTTTTTTTCCCCCATTTCACATCTAGCTAGTGGAGAACATCCTCCTGTTTTGCCAATAAATATACTTTGATTCAGTCAACCAATATTTTTATTTAGCTATTCCTTCTAGATGTGTATTCATAAACTGAATTAGATATGCCTTCCATGTTTTTCAATTATAAAATTCTTAAAGGCTGGAATGAACGAAGCAAAGGGTAGATATTAGGTGTCATGCTCTTACAAACCTGCTGTACGATGACAACGCTGGGTTCTTAGTGAGATATGTGCTCTACTTTGATTAGTTCCTTTAATTTCTGCAACACTGTGAGTAACTAAGAAGAAAGAAGAAGAAGAAGAAGAAGAAGAAGAAGAAGAAGAAGAAGAAGAAGAAGAAGAGGAAGGAGGAGGAGGAGGAGGAGGAGGAGGAGGAGGAGGAGGAAGAAGAAGAAGAAGAAGAAGAAGAAGAAGAAGAAGAAGAAGAAAGAAGAAGAAGAAGAAGAAGAAGAAGAAGAAGAAGAAGAAGAAGAAGAAAGAAAAGAAGAAGAAGAAGAAGGAGAAGGAGAAGAAGAAGAAGGAGAAGAAGAAGAAGAAGAAGAAGAAGAAGAAGAAGAAGAAGAAGAAGAAAGAAGAAGAAGAAGAAGAAGAAGAAGAAGAAGAAGAAGGAGAAGAAGAAGAAGAAGAAGAAGAAGAAGAAGAAAGAAGAAGAAGAAGAAGAAGAAGAAGAAGAAGAAGAAGAAGAAAGAAAAGAAGAAGAAGAAGAAGAAGAAGAAGAAGGAGAAGAAGAAGAAGAAGAAGAAGAAGAAGAAGAAGAAGAAGAAGAAGAAGAAGAAGAAGAAGAAGAAGAAGAAGAAGAAGAAGAAGAAGAAGAAGAAGAAAGAAGAAGGAGGAGGAGGAGGAGGAGGAGGAGGAAGAAGAAGAAGAAGAAGAAGAAGAAGAAGAAGAAGAAGAAGAAGAAGAAGAAGAAGAAGAAGAAGAAAAGAAGAAGAAGAAGAAGAAGAAGAAGAAGAAGAAGGAGAAGAAGAAGAAAGAAAAGAAGAAGAAGGAGAAGAAGAAGAAGAAGAAGAAGAAGAAGAAGAAGAAGAAGAAGAAGAAGAAGAGAAGAAGAAGAAGAAGAAGAAGAAGAAGAAGAAGAAGAAGAAGAAGAAGAAGAAGAAAAGAAGAAGAAGAAGAAGGAGAAGAAGAAGAAGAAGAAGAAGAAGAAGAAGAAGAAGAAGAAGAAGAAGAAGGAAGAAGAAGAAGAAGAAGAAGAAGAAGAAGAAGAAGAAGAAGAAGAAGAAGAAGAAGAAAGAAGAAGGAGGAGGAGGAGGAGGAGGAGGAGGAGGAGGAGGAATAGCCCATTAAGGTTAAATAGTTCACTCAAGAACCATTTATTTGGTAACTGATTGAAGGAGGATTAAATCAGTTTCAAAACCCAAAACACATTTTCTTCCCTTCCCTTTCCTTCTATTCCATTCTAATTTTGGTTGTGTGAAATTATTTAAGTTTTGTTCCCATCACGTTTAATTTAAGGAAAAAGTAAAATTCAATTTGACATTTGCAGACAACGAAATTACAAACCACAAATGGTG
Source organism: Canis lupus baileyi (assembly GCF_048164855.1). Classification (NCBI taxonomy): domain Eukaryota; kingdom Metazoa; phylum Chordata; class Mammalia; order Carnivora; family Canidae; genus Canis; species Canis lupus. The sequence goes on from NC_132841.1 coordinate 86,339,171, forward strand.
TTTGGATCAAATTTAGATATCTTTTGTTGTTGTTGTTTTGTTTTCTTTTAAATTTTATTTATGTAAGTAATCTCTACATCCACCATGGGCTTGAACTCACAACCACGAGATCAATAGTGTCATGCTCCTCTGTCCGAGCCAGCCAGAAGTCCCTTGACATCTTGCTGAAAACTGAAAGTAAACCAGTACATTTGAATTGTCCTTTGAATTATGTCATGTTGCCTGTCATTGTCCTATAATTTGGCTGCAGAAGATAACGAGCTTAGGTAATTAAGGTATTGATACTATGCTCTTATTTTCCAGGAAAATTTTGTAATAATTTCTCCCAGATTAAAGACAGAAAATTTTGAATAATCATTGCATTTTTTTGTTATCGTACATTTGGTTTGGCTTGGTTTGTCTTGTTTTCCTTAAATAGGGCTTATAAATCATTCATTTTGGACACAAATTCATTATAGTAAACAACAAAAACAAAAACAAAAAAAAAGCAAAAAACCCAACTCTGTCACCAGTTTTTCTTCTTCGCCATAAGTTTAAATATTCTTTTTTTCTTTTTAAACTTTTATTTTATTTTTAAAGATTTTATTTATTTATTCATGAGAGACAGGAGAGAGAGAGAACGAGAGAGAGGCAGAGACACAGGCAGAGGGAGAAGCAGGCTCCATGCAGGGAGCCCAATGTGAGACTTGATTCCCAGGACCCCTGGGTCGCCCTGAGCCAAAGGCAGACACTGAACTGCTGAGCCACCCAGGCATCCCAGTTTAAATATTCTTGACCTAAACTTGTACTTGATCTATTTTATATATTTAAATGCAAATGACCTACTCTTGAAGTTTATGTTATTTAATGATAGAGAAACCTGTAAATCAGGTCTGTTCTGTTTGTCTTCTGTTAACATTGCACCATCTGCCCCAGGCAGTGGATATAGTCCTTACTTCTTTTACTGCTCTAAATAGGCGGCACAAATTAACTGACACCTAAAAAGTTTGCATTAAAAGATCATTAAGCATCTATACAGTAAAATATTCATTAATTAAGCCTTCCTTTTTGTTCCCAGTGAAATATATATCTAAAATGATTGAGACAAAAGACCGGGCACATTATCTTTATCCCACATAGCTCGATGTCAATTAAAAGCTAAATTGAGGGGCACCCGGGTGGCTCAGCAGTTAAACATCTGCCTTCGGCCCAGGGCGTGATCCTGGAGTCCCCAGATCGAGTCCCACATTGGTCTCCCTGCATGGAGCCTGCTTCTCCCTCTGCCTGTGTGTGTCTCTGTCCCTCTCTCTCTCTGTCAGTCTCATGAATAAATAAATAAAATCTTAAAAAAATAAAAAAAGCTAAATTGAGCATTATTTTTGGGTGTAAATCTCAACTAGAAGTGTACTAAGTATTGGTTGACAGATGAACGGTTAAAGAAAATGTGATTATCTACCTAAATACATATCTATATTTTTTCTCTCTGCATAGATACTCGTGTATGTATCTATACAGAGACAGATGACAGATATTTCGGAGAGAGAAAGAGAAAGCAAGAGACTAAGAGATAGTATTACTTAGCCTTAGAAAAGAAACAAATCCTGCTGTTTGTGATAACCTGATGGATCGGGAGGGCTTTACTTACTCTAGTGAAATGAGCCAGAGAGAGGAAGACAAATACTGCATGGTGTCCATTACCTGTGGAATGTAAAAAGTCTAACTCAGAGAGAGAAAGAGTAGAATGGTGGTTGCCGGGGACATGTGGGAGGTTTGGGGAAATGCTGATCAAAGGGTACAAAGTTTTAGTTAAAAGGTGAATACATTCTGTGGATCTAATATACAGCATGGTATCTACGGTTAATAATTCTGTATCACATACTTGAAATTACTAAGATAGTAGATCTCAAGTGCTCTCGCTACAAAAACCAGAAGAAACAAACAAACAAAATAATGTGGAATGATGAAAGGCTCCATTAGTTTGATTGTGGCAATCACTTCAGAACCTTTGTTATATAAGCATGATAACATTTTTCTAAAGCACAAAATTATCAGTACTAGTAACCAGGAAGGTTTCAAAGCAATTTGCTTACTCAGCAAAAAATGTCAAAGAGTTAAATTTATTAAATAGATACGGGTAGATAAAATTCAACTTAATAAGTATACAATAACTGGAAAAAAAAAACAAATAAATAAAAATAAATTATGGGAAGCCTGGGGGCGCTCAGCAGTTGAGTGTCTGCCTCCGGCTCAGGGCGTGAACCGGGGACCCAGGATTGAGTCCCGCATGGGGCCCCCTGCGTGGAGCCTGCCTCTCTCTCTGTGTGTCTCTCATGAATAAATAGATCCTTTAAAAAATTAATTAATTAAAATAAAAATACATTTAAAAACCTATTCCTCCTGCTTGTTTCTTATTTTTCTAAGACTTCCCAAGCGACTTGGGTCAGTTGGCTCAGACTCTCTCAAAATGCAAGGCAGGGAGCAAATCACATGACTTCGAAGCCCCCCACCTCTGCTGTCTTCCCTGGAGAACATCCGTCCCGCACTCACCACCTGCCCAAAGGCTTCTGTCCATCAGGATAATCTCAGAGATTAGAGAGACTTGGGTCAAGACAAGATAGACCGAGAGACCAAGAGCTCTATTACGGTTCATATGGGAACAGTTACACAGTCATTTGACTAACCTGCTAAGTGATCAATGGACGTTTTAATTTCTTCTGACTCAGTTGCTTTTTGCCTTCAGAACAGTAAAAGATTAATATGTGAAAAAAAATGTTTTCAAAAATAATGTTGCGTGGCCTCAGCTGTGGCTTCAGGAAAAAGCAGGCCTCCTCAGGCCCTTCCCTCAGTGCAACCCTGGCCTTTGATCTAACAGCCCAGAAGGAGACATGAGAGGTCCAGGGCCTTACTGACCGGCTGTCACAGCGGCCCTGACCCAGGCAGGAAGTGCAGTGATCGAGGTCAGCTTTCTGCTTTTTGCAGAACTAAAAGGCTGTTACTCAAAAATAGTCCCTGGCCACTACCCTGTGTACCAGGCCAGCCGAGCGAGGGTCAGCTCTGCAGTCTCCACAAGTACATATTATTTCTATTGTCCTGCCTGGGAGCCTCTGACGTTTTCTCTTTGCCCTTGGTCATTCTCTAGCTTCAGCAGGACACTGTGTCTTTCTCACCAAGCTTTCTGGGACACCGTGACCCTTTACAATCTCCCGGTTCTCATTTAATGCAGGGGAATATTCTGCTAGTATTTGTTTTCTTATCACCATACGTCTTCTGATCCTCTTTTCTTTTCATTTTCTGAACTCCTGCTACTCACACGAGAATTTTCCTGATCTGTGAACAAACACCATGTCCCACGAACGTAAGGACTTGTTTGCTACATGAATGGCTTCCAAGGAATTGCATGAGCAGTGGCCCTCCCTAATGGGACCTCTGGATTTTTATCTGTTCCCTTTTGATTTCCCAGTCTGCGTACTTTTGCTTGAAATTCTGAGATATTTCTTTCATTTGATTGTCCAGAGGACCAGTTCAGGTCTTAACTTTGACCACCCTTTTATTTGTCCCCTAAAATGTTTCAACGTTATATTTTGGTTACAGAAAACCTTAGTCTGTGTGCTAAAATGGGTTTTCGTGATGTGCTCTTGTTATGGTGGTTGTTATTGGTTTCTAAATTATCTATCTTCTGTTAATTGGTATTTCACTCCGTTTCTGCATTTCTATGTGTTCCTTGAATGCTGGACCCAGCGTTCACGTCACTGTGCTCTCCCTGGCCCAGGCTACTCCTCAGCCCTCAGGGTCATTTGCTGGGTCATCGTAAGTAGCAGTAACTCCTCCAGGCGGCTGACTGTGCCCTGGTCTCTGTTCCTATGGGTCTGTTTATTTTATAAATAGGTAGATTCCCTTAACTTATTTTTCTAAATGGAGTTTTAATACCACGATTTTCCTTCTCAATCTTAAAGATACGTGACAAACATCAAATGCCTAACATTTAGAATTGGAGCAGATACAATCATGAGTTCATAGGTGCCCCAAGTCTCTCCATTAAAGAATCTATTCTCTAATTAGCGAGTGAGGTGTTTCTTAATAGTTTGTCTGTATATGCTTAACACAGTAATTATGTGCGTGATATTTTATGGAAGTGCATTACCACACAGTGTCATATTAGTTTCAGGTGTAAATGTAATGATTCAACAATTCTATCCGATACTCAGTGCCCATCACATGACTGTGCTCTTGGTCCCCTTTGTCTATTTCATTCCTAATCCACCCACCTCCCCTCTGGCAACCACCAGTTGTATTTAAGAGTATTTAAGAGTCCAGTCTCTCTCTCTCTCTCTCTCTCTCTCTCTCTTTTTTCTTTGTGCATTTGTTTTATTTCTTAATTTCCACATATGAGTGGAACCATATGGTATTTGTCTTTCTCTGACTCATTTCACTTAGCACTGTATCCTCTAGGTTCATCCTTGTTGCTGCAAAAGGCAAGATCTCATTCTATTTTAATGAAGAATAATATTCCATTATATGTGACATCTATCTTTTTTTATCTGTGGATCTATTGATGGATGCTTTTCCTCTGTATCTTAGCTAACGTAAAAAAAAAAATGCTACAATAAACATAAGCATTGGTCTATCTCTTCAACTTGGAATCTTTGTTTTCTTTGGCTAAACATCCAGTAGTGGAATTACTGAAGCATATGCTATTTTGAATTTTTTGAGGAACCTCCGTATTGCTGTCCATAGTGGCTGCAGCAATTTGCATTCCCGTCACCAGGATACAAGGGTTTGCTTCTCTCCACATCCTCACCAAGCCATTATTTCTTGTGTTTTGTTTTGGTTTGGTTTGGATTTTTAGCCATTCTGACAGGTGCAAAGTGATATCTCACTGTGGTTTTAATTTGCATTTCCCTGATGATTAGTGACATTGAGCATCTTTTCATATGTATATTGGACATCTTTTGTCTTCTTTGGAAAAATGTCTGTTCAGCTCTTCTGACCATTTCTTTTTTTTTTTTTTTTAAGATTATATTTATTTATTCATGAGAGACAAAGAGAGAGAGAGGCAGAGACACAGGCAGAGGGAGAAGCAGGCTCCATGCAGAGAGCCTAGCGTGGGACTCGATCCCAGGTCTCCAGGGTCACACCCTGGGCTGAAGGTGGCATTAAACCACTGGGCCACTGGAGCTGCCCTCTTCTGAGCATTTCTTAATCAGATTAGCTCTTTTGGTGTTGAGTTGTATAAGTTCTTTATATATTTGGGACATTAATCCTGTATTAGATATATCATTTGCAAATACTTCGTCCCATTCAGTAGGCTGCCTTTTATGTTTGTTGTTGATTTCTTTGCTGTGCAAAGGCTTTTTATTTTGTAGTCCTAATAGTTTAATTTTGCTTTTGCTTCCCTTGCTTGAGGAGGCGTATCTAGAAAAATGTTTCAGTGTCAAAGAAATTACTGCCTATGTTTTCTTCTAGGAGTTTTATGGCTTCAGGTCTCACATTTAGGTCTCTAATCCATTTTGAGTTCATTTTTGTGTATGGTGTGAGAAAGTGGTCCAATATTATATATGTTATTTTAAATCATGTTCTGGTATATTTTGGTTATTTAAAAGTGTGGAGGTTCCTCAAAGAGTTAAAAATAGACCTACCCTATGACCCAGCAATTGCACTGCTGGGGACTTACCCCAAAGATACAGATGCAATGAAATGCCGGGACACCTGCACCCCGATGTTTATAGCAGCAATGGCCACAATAGCCACACTGTGGAAGGAGCCTCGGTGTCCATCGACAGATGAATGGATAAAGAAGCTGTGGTCTATGTATACAATGGAATATTCCTCAGCCATTAGAAACGGCAAATACCCACCATTTGCTTCAACGTGGATGGAACTGGAGGGTATTATGCTGAGTGAAATAAGTCAATCGGAGAAGGACAAACATTATATGGTCTCATTCATTTGGGGAATATAAATAATAGTGAAAGGGAATAGAGGGGAAGGGAGAAGAAATGAGTAGGAAATATCAGAAAGGGAGACAGAACATGAAGACTCCTAACTCTGGGAAACAAACTAGGGGTGGTGGAAGGGGAGGAGGGCGGGGGGTGGGGGTGAATGGGTGACGGGCACTGAGGGGGGCACTTGATGGGATGAGCACTGGGTGTTATTCTGTATGTTGGCAAATTGAACACCAATAAAAAATAAATTTATTATTAAAATAAATAAATAAACAAATAAATAAATAAATGTGATGGGAAAATGTTAAAGTAAAATCTAATGTGAGACATTCAAGATTAAGGCTTTTTCCCATTCTTAACATCAAGGATAGTAGTATCTCATTAATACTGATTGTATAATATATGACAATTACTGGGCTACTTCTTTAGATACATCTCTTGTGTTTGCAAAACTATGCAAAAGGTGAGTATTTTAAGTACATTTTATAAAGTCTGGATCCAAAGCTTATGCTGTTTCCCATACAAAAATTAATAATTACATTATATTGTGTGCATTTTAAGTTTTCCTAAGTACTATTCAAAATTTATTTAAATTAATATACGAAATAGCATTATAAAAATATAATTTTAACCATATTTTAATTTATGCACACATATATGCAAATAAACTTGCTGAAACCTAATGCTTTGCAAATTAAATGCAGGGCTTTTGCATGTGTGTGTATATGTGTGTTTCAGAGGCAGAATTTAGTGGTTCATCAGTTATGTATAACACCCACTGCTCATTACATCAGGTGCCCTCCTTAACGCCCATCAACTGGTTACCCCATCCCTCCACCCACCTTCCCTCCAGCTACCCTCAGTTTGTTTCTTAGAGTTCAGTGTCTCTTATGGTTTGAATACATGGCTCCTTCTCACAAAAATGCATTATGACCTCCTACCTCTATTCTCTTACCTCATATCTAAAGCCTGCACACACGCACTGCTTGTAGCATAAAGCTATTCACAGCCAACAGAAATTTCATAAAGGAAGACTAAATATATGGCTTAACAATAAGTATGTAGTAGATATAGTTTTATAATATATATTTATTTATTTATTTTTATAATATATATTTAAATACATAAGACAAAGTATAACTTCCCACAAAATTGATGATGCTGTTATAGATTTCCACTTTGCAGTTTTAAATTTTTAATAAAAGTGAATCATCATAAAATTACCAATAGGAAAATCCATTACAGAATCATAGAAATAATTATGTTCTTAAACCGTGATTCATGTATTTTATTTTCAATGCTTATGTGCAAATGAATATCACATATTATCACTGAGAGATTATTTCAATAAATATTATCCACATAGAGCTAACTTGGAAAGAGTACCACAACTGTAAGAATTTTTTTCTCAAATATGAATTACCAGCTATTAAATTTTGAGCAATTGAGATCTGCCAAGAAAATGGTAGCCAGTATTTTTTTCATTTCTAAATATACTTATTTTTCAAACACTACCTTATAAAACATTCATATTTATTTTTAATGTCATTTACAAGTCATTTAACTCCTGACTTGATGTGTCAAAAGTGTAATCTCAGAAAATTTTCACCTATATTAACCTTAATGATTTTGTGTTACTTAAAAAGACAGTTATAATTAGATGTTGAGATTTGTATAATAACTTGAATGAAGCAGTGCAATCCAATCAGTGATACAGCAAGTTCTCTCCTTAACAAGCTCATACTGAACATAAAAGGTTTTTTTTTTTCATTATATTTGGAAAACAATTTCTATTGCAAAAGGATGAGCATTAGTTTATCCCAAGCAAAATCAGTACTTGCAGAAAAATTGGCTCTGCTTTCTGCCTATTTTTCTAGGACAGATACATTGAGTAGGGAACTTGAGGTAGACCTTTATAGTCTTTTCCTTCTTTGAAAGATATTTATTGGATTGGTAGTCTTCCCGCCCCCCATAAAAACGCAGCAAAGGAGCATTATGATACTCAACTAAAATTAAAATGAACAAGTTTTCTGTGTTCCATAAACACTGAAATGCTAAATATTGGACTCTGTCTTAAAGAAATGCTGTTTTGTCCCTAAGCTATTTGGAATTCTAGGTCTTTAAAATCCTTAGAAGAAGATTCGTCAAATATTTATGTGTGCGTGTGTACATTTACATTATACAAAAAAATAATTTCTTTCTAAAATGAACTGAATTTTTCAAAATATATATATATTTCTTAAAGTAAAATTTTTATTCTAAAAATCATTACTCTTATAAAAACATAAAATATACACATGTCAAAGATTTTATGTATCTCTAATGAGGAAATGAAAAGACTTCACCAAAGTCAGAGAATATAAAGACAGGTACATATATAATAAACATTAGGCATTCTGAAGGAATGTACCACCAGATGCAAACTTGAGAAGACTGTGAAGATACCTAAGGAGCCTATAGCTAATGAATTTCAGTGGAAACAGTCAGCATTCTAGCAACACTGATTTGTTTACTATCAGTTTTAAAAAGTGAAAAATATCTCAAAGACAAGAAAGGGCTCAGAGCTCTCACAGAATCAGAATAATCCACAAATATATACTCAACAATGCGTTGTTTCCCACTGAAGAAATTCTATGATCTTTTGGTCTATTTTGAAGCTGTTACAATATTTCTCTTTAATGCCTGTCTTCAACGTTATTTACCAAACAGCTTCTTTGAGTTCAAAACATTTTGCATAGACCTCTCAGTATTTTCTTTGTTTAATTCAAGTTCATTGCATGCTTCTTGAGGATATTTTAAGAATAAAGCAACAACAACAACAAAACTAACCCACCAGAAAGAAAGTCATACCCATTGTCTTCACTGAATAACATTTAATATTTTAGTATTCCATTTTAATTTATCACTCAACCTCTTTTTCCTGCCCAATCTAACTGAACAATATAGGACATACAAGTGTTCATAATCAGCCTCCTATAATTTGTTTTCTTCTATTGCAGCCACAGGAGAGAATTGTGCTTTACCTCTTCCCCTAAATCCTCCCCAAATTTCAATCCATTCTTAAAGTTCTATTAGTTCTTCCCTCAAAATATTTTCATGAAGCCACTAATTTCCATCTTGCCCAAGTGACATTTCTTCTGCCCTGGATGATGTCTCCTCTTCACTAGATCCTTGCTCATCATTTCTCCAAAATGAGTAATGCTGCTCCTTTGTAGTGTAGCGTTGACCTTGCTACTCTTTTATTTAAGCATGACATCATTTTCCATTACTTTAAGAAGTGATGAAGTCTTAGCCAATAAAGTAGTACTTAAGTCCTTCTCCCTATTTCTCACCTATTTTATCACTGCCCCTGATAGAGATACTGACTTTTTTAGGGCCTTAACACATGCCAGGTTCACTCCCACCTCTGCTATCTGCAGACTTCCAACATGCTCTTCCCTAAAACACTAGCTCTCCTTCTCTCTGAGCTAGTTTACTTCCTATTCATCTTTCACATCTCACAGCAAGCATCATTTTGGGGGCAAATCTTCTGCATCTACCAGAGTAGAATATATCTTTCTGTCTTTCCTACTTATCTCTTGCCTTTCCTCTGTCTCTCTCATTCTCTTTCATCTATGTACATAAAATATCGTATAGTTTATTTTGGTGAGTGCCAAAATCAAATTGTTGTATTTGTATTAACCCTCTTTTTCTAATTATTCTCTTGTATTTCATTCTCTCATTGTTTTGGCTTAGGGTTCTGGCTGATTTCTTCAGTTTTACTTTCATGTTCTGTTGGATTTCAATTATATTTTCATCTCTGTGAGTCTTTCACGTTTTCTTATTTCATCCTGAAGGGTGAGATAAAGTTGTAATCCTTCTGAGCATAATGATTAGAAGCTTTTGAAGATTTTGTTGTCTGCTTTTTCTGTTTCTGTTTCTTAAATTTTCTCTGTTAGATATTTTAGGGGGAAAAATATGGGTTCATTGTTTCTGTGCATTCATACTGGTCTTTCTGTTTTGTGCTATGGCTTCTACTACTATGCCTGACAATCACATCTTTTCTGCTTTTATTTGAAAACAGAGGACTGGGTATTCATGCTGCTTTCCTAAGATTATTATAAGAAAATTTCCCTTCAAATCCTGAGATTAGGAAGTCTGATAGACCTTTCACTCTGTGTCTTTCTTTGAGAGATGATTTAGATGATAATGCCTTTCTATTATATTTATAATTATGTGCTTATGTGCTTATTTATTTATGCACTTCTATATTTCAGGTGACTTCTCTTAAAACAATAACTTTTATTCAGTTTTTTAAATGAATTAATTAATTTTTGTGTAAAACTGACAAGATTTGTCTCTTAGAGATTTGCCTCTTTGATTGACTATATTAATGGAACGAGTATAGGTGTTCCAAAAATACTGCTTTTGCTTAATCTCATATCTCCAAGCTACTATTTGCTCTTAGAGAGCTGAAATTTCACATCTGAAAATAGAAAGGATAGTATTTGTTTTGCATAATCTCTGAAAGTTATTGTGTGTGAAATGTAAGAGCCATATTGTCACTTGGCACATTTTAGTATTTCCTGTTAATAAATAACAACAATAGTTTACTCAAAATGAATAATATGTAAGTTGCATTTAGAAAATAAATATTTCCAGGGCATCTGGGTGGCTCAGTCAGCTAAGCATCCAACTCTTGGTTTAGACTCAGGTCATGATTTTAGGGTCATGAGATTGAGCCCTATGACAGGCTCTGTGCTGAGCTGAGCATGAAGCCTGCTTGGGATTCTCTTTCTCCCCTCCCTCTACCCCTCCGGCCCTGCTCACATGCTCTCTCTCTTACTCTCTCTCTCTCTCTCTCTCATCTCTCCCACACCCCAAAAAAGAAAATGTAAGAAAAAAATATTTCCATTTAAAAAATGAATTGTTAAATTCAAATTATTTTGTATGTTTCCACTTTATATTGCATTTATTTCTGCATTTCACTTTACGTGTTTTTCTTTAGACAACATCCAATTCACAGAAGTTTATCATCTCACATTTCATAATCTGAGTGAAAAAAAAAAATTAAGGTCTATTGTGAATATTATAGCCATACATTGATACAGGCTAATAAACAAAATAAAGACTTTTCTTGTAAAGAGCCACAATATTATACAATTTATGATTTCCTAGGAAATTAGATGATTAAGTAACAACTCCTGAGTTTGAACAAACTCCTAGAATTAAGCAGTCATGGTGGAGTCTTGACCATGCCTACAAAATATTTCAGAATCATTTCCATATAAATCAAAACTCTATAGGAAAAATGTCAAAGTCCATGTCTTTTCTAAATTTTCTTTTTGTTTTGCTAATCCTAGAAGATTAGGTGTTTCCAAGTCAAAATGCATCTATATTTTAAAGACAATTTGTATTTACTATAATTCCATGCTTACACAATTAATATTCTACAAATCTGTTGAGCCTTCAGAACCAGTATTAAAGGGGAGAAACAAGGCTAGTAAGTCAGAAAAGAATATTCTAAGGATCTTAATAAGAAGAGTTCCTTATATGGTAACTTAAGGAATATTTCTAAATGAGATTTCTCCTTTCCAAACTTCATAACCTGTGCCAACATATGGCATATTATTTGAATTGTATTTGATTGTTATACATGGTTGTAAACTTTTTATTAATAAAACACTACTTCTGTAGAACATGCAGCTTTAAAGGTTTCCTGCATTCTGTAATGAAAGGTTTAAATATGTGTAGGTGGAATTATTTCCTCCATAAACATGTACTCTATTTAAAATGTTTCTCCATGGACAAATATTTAATAGAATAAGAGTTTTTTAATAGAATAAGAGTTATAGGTATTCATACAAATCTTATATTTTGTGTAGATTTATGCATAATATATAATAGACATTTATCTTTGTAGCTGTTAAATAATACATGCTCAAATCATCAAAAATGTGTTTTACAAATTAGTAGTAGGTCAAGAGTAGACCTGACGTCAAAAATACAATGCATTCATGGTTGGCATCTATAAATAGGAAAGGGAGTACAGACATTAAAATAAATCTACCTCTTGGGAATCATGAGGCCATACTTTATTTTATAGCAAAAGTATTAATAAAGTGATTTATCCTGAAAGTTGCTAGAGGAGCCTGACATGAAGTGGAATGTAAGAGAATAACTCTTACAGGAAAACATAAGTTCTAACTGTTTATTCATGAGGTTTGCAATCCAGTAGCATGCCAAACTAATGATGATGTTTGTTTGAATTATTCCCTAAATATTAGAGAGCATGGAAGTGCACTTTACCACATATGATTCCATGCAACCCTGGGCTGATTATAGGATAGTTTCTCCCTCTTCCAAATCTATCCCTTTATGCCCTGCTTTGTGACACTGGGGCCACCACTCTGCAAATTACAACTTCATTTACCAGCTGACTTTGAGCTAGTCATTGTTAATAGATGGCATAGAGGGACCCTGGAGAGCTGGAGGAGAGGAAACAACTACTGAACTAGAGACATATTCCCAAATCCCAGTGGATGCCTGAAAGTGTGGAGAGTATCAAACCCTAAATTTAATATATTTTCTTTATTCATAATACCTATGATAAAGTTTAATTTTTTAAAGATTTACTTATTTATTTTAGAATGAGAGGGCAAACATGAGCAGGATGAGAGGTCAGAGGGAGAGGAATCCTCAAGGCGACTCTCCGCTGAGCACAGAGCCTGGCACGGGGCTCAATTCCTTGACCCTGAGATCCCGATCTGAGCCAAAATCAAGTAGGATGCCCAACTGACTAAACTTCCCAGACACCCCTAAAGTTTAATTTTTAAATTAGATGCAGGAAAGTGCAGCAATAGCTAGTAAAAGATAGAGCAGTTTTAGCAATATGGTCTTAAGGAAAATTCTATGAATGCAATCTCTCCCTCTCAGAATATCTTTGTACTATTCTCACCCTTTTGTTTGTGATGATGTGAGCTGATAAAAATCCCACTTAATTAGATGAAGTGAGGTGAACGACATAGCATGTAACACAGCGTCATGCTACCGTAGACCTTCAGACAATACAGCAGCACACCAGATCCCTGTTGACTCTGGATAACTGAAACCACAGAAAGGAAAACCACAGGTGGGAGAGGACTGCTGTATTCCCAATGTCCTGGCAGATTCACCTCAGGGATGGCACTTCACCACAACAGCACTCGCCCAACTAGGCTCACTGTGTCTGATAAGAGGTACTGGCAGGAACTGAACTCTCTTTTTTTTCCACGCAGAGCCTCTAGATTCTGGTAATATCAAAACTTTCCCTTTGTTACTTCAGTCCTTGAAATCGAGGCTGTTCTGTGTAGCTATTATTTTTTGGATTACTTCAGGGTTCTCTTTACATATGCCCATCACTCTAATCCTAATGTCACAAATCCTTACATAAAATTCACTCTGTTAAAATGTCTAGTAGGGTTTATATTATCCTCACAATACTATATATAGTGACTAATGATCTCTTACAAAGTTAATTAAATATCCCAACATCCCAAGCCCAGTGCAACCACTATTATTTAGATAGCTTGGAAAGCAAACGGACTGTCCAGATGTATTCAGCATGGTTCAATCTATTATCTTCTGTCCTAACAGACAGAATTAGTCCCTGAAATAGTCTGCATCTCCCAATTAATTATGATCATTATTTTCATTTAAAAAATATTGTGCTTGTTTTGGTTTATTTTACTCTTTATAATTGATCCCCTCAGTGACTTAATAACTCAAGTTTTTATTGTTTAGAAATAAGATACATTGTCAGCACCTCAGCTATAAACTATAGTTAAGTGTCTTAAATATATATACATATAAGAAATAACATCACTCCAGAGAGATAACTATAGTAGTAATAGAAGATATGGGGACAGTCATGGGAAAATTGGATGCTGGCCAGCTTGGCTGTAGAACAGTATTTATTTTAAGAGATACTGAATGATAGAGCTTAGAATGTAGAATGAGGTCAAACTGTGGAGGATCTTTAGTGGATATCAAACCAATTTAGCAAACATAAAAAAAATATCGTTTAATTGCACAGGCTTATCAGTCAGTCATCACTCTCAGAAATTGAAAAATATAGAAGATTGATAATAACAAACAAAGTCTGTGTCTGTTATGGGGCTAAGGAAAAAGTATCATTTATACCTGTAGACTGTGGGCACAATCCAGATCTTTCCTTCCAAGATTGGAGATACTCTTGACTCACTGTTGCTGTTGACTGCTCACACCATAGACTCAATTATTGCTTCTGTTCCCACACCCCATGGAGCTCCCTCAACCAAGGGAAGGTTACAAAAGCTTCCCAGGTCAGCCCATACCAATGGGTTTTGATAGGGGTTATGAAAGACCAGCTATAATGGCTCAATTTGGAGGTCTCTACAAGACAGTGGAGAGTGCTGAATGTTATCTGCTGGAGATCCTGTTGTTTGGGCATCACATTCAAACTTCTCCCTCTGCCTCATCTTGTGTCCCAGTACTTACAGGGGTTAGTTCAGATAATATCAGGCCAACTAGAGTTGAAATACAAATCTCTATATCCAAATCTTCTTTCCAAGGAATCATGCCTAAGAGATTTTGAGCCAAGTATGCGCCTACAAAGAAAACTCTAGAATGTGACTTTGGAACTAAAGCACTTACAAGTGACTGGCAGTGAAGATCTCAACACCAGTTGAGAGTAGGATGCTGTTACAACCCAAGTCATGCTGTTCAGGGGAAACTGTTAACATTTTCACCATTGCTAAATTGCATTGATAGAAGTGGAAAGAATACCTAATGGATGTGATTTCTCAGGTGTTTAAGCAATTGTGAGCAGTGGTAATTGCAAGGACTAAAGAATCAAGAGCTTTAGCTGGGAGCTGTCAAAGCATTGAAGAAAAATAATGGAAAGCTCAAAGCGATTAATCAAAATTTGAAATCAAAATGTGAAAGCCAGAGAACCTCCTTGGCAGCTCGTAAAGAATCTCTCATCCTCTGTACTCAGAAGGCAGGAAAAAAGTGATGATCCAGGTCTAGGGCAAAATATAGGGTTAATAGAGCTGAGAAGGTTGAATTATCAAAACAAGAAGGCCAGTTATTAAAATGTCAAATCCCTAATGTTACATGTGATTCTGAAATTTGCTTTGTGAACAACTGGGCTGTGCACTTGAAATTACTGAATCCTGAATTTCCTGTACCCTTTGAGTCTGAAAATGTGGCTCCCTCCTTCTTTTAAAAGTCCCCTCTTAAAAAAAAAAAAAAAAAAAAAGGCCTCTCTTGATGGAAGATAATACAGAAACTTTTGTATTAGAAGACAATATGCATCCCCCCTTGCCTTGACCTCTCCTCCCTGCCACCAGCTCATTAACTAAGGTGAAATGACAAAATAAGCCTGTCATGAAAATGCTGGATCAACTAAAGAGAAAGATAAATATGCCATGAAGGTGCCTCAGGACCTAATCAACATTGACCAGCAATATCTCATAGAGTACACATGGAACCAAATTCTGAGTTGGCCAAAACAAAAGAAGAGGACAGAATATAAGGTTGGATTGAAAAAAAAAAAAAACAGTTTAACAGTATGAAAATATTCCCTCAAGATACAGAATCTAATACTATGGCAAAATCTCAGAAGTCAGTGAAAATATGATGCAAGATGACTTCGAAAGCTTAGAATAAGTGTGATACACACTATGTAAATTAGAAACTGTCAAAACTAACATGAGAGAGAGCAGAAGAAGTGTTCAAAAGAAAACAGAATGCTATATGAGATCAAGACATCCATCATGCAAATATGTTCTCTGGTAGGGTCTGAAGGACAACACATTTACCATAATGATTAGTAAATCACTACTGAGAGGGGCACTAGCATTGCTGACAAGCTCATTAGTGGCTCTCCTCTGTAAGTGAGGGCTGAAGGAATGAGATGTTATTGAAGACTTGGATTCCCTGATAGCAATGAGAAAATAGATCTCTGAAATCACAGAGGTCAGGAGGTAGTGATTATTCATCAGGAGTAAGACGAACAAATTATTTAAATGATTAGCAACATCTAATTGGCTTCAAAGGGTGCCTGACCTGCAAAGATATTTTAGAAAAGTTAAAAAAAGATAGTAACCCCAGGGTAAGTATGATGTGTATTCAACAAAGGTAGTACTCCACCTGTTGGATGAAATCTCATGGATGGTCAGGAGGTTGAATGCGGCTGACTCAATTAAAAACAATAATTTGTCCAGTTTTGTTTATTTGTCATTTGGTTTCAGTTTTATGGCAGTTTTCAGACTCAAAACCCAATGACTACTGGAATGGCTAACTCCGCAGGAAGAAGGTTCCTATAATGCCAGAGTGGGTGAATATGATAATGATCTAACTCATTCTTTCCCAAAGAAAGATACAGCTTTTACAAGAATGTCTGTAAACTAGGGAAAGGTTCCAAGATCTCAAGGACTGTGGATAGAGGGCTAAAGTTGACATTACTATGCAGGAAATGATGTATCATCACAGTCTTCCAGTAGAAGGGTATATTCATTTTCTATGGTTATTATAACAAATTATTACAATCTTGGAGGCTTAAGGCAAAACAAATGTACTATCTTAGAGTTCTAGAGATAAGAAGTCTAAAATGAATCTCACTGGACTAAATTCAGGATTATTATCAGGACTGTGTTCCTTTCTAAAGGCTTTAGGGGAAAATTTATGTCTTTGCCTTTTCCATCTTTTAGGGGACACCACATTCCTTGGCTTATGGCCTTCTTCTTCCACTCTTAAAACAACACATAGTTGAACCTATATATCATATTTCTCTGATTTTCTTCCACAATGTTGTCACATCTCATTCTGTGACTCTGATTCTCTGACCCTCTCTCTTTTAGTTTATGAATCCTTATAATTACATTGGACCTACCTAAATAATCCAGACTAACTGTCCCATCTCCAGGTAAGCTGATTAGCAACTTTAATTTTGTTCATTTCCTTATTTCCCTAGTACCATATAAGATACTTATAAGCTATAGTAATTAGAACATGGATGTATTTAGGATATTATTTGCCTACCACATGCATAACATATGGATCTAGTAACAAGTCAAAAATCCTTAATATCTGGCAGAGCCAACATATAATTTTGGTTTGTGGGAGAAGGAGCCAGAGAAGGGAGAAAAACAGACCCTCATACCAGGGAGCCTACACAGGGAAGACAAATCCCCACAATACTTGGCTTGAAAGAGCCAGAAGGGCTGAATTTCATGAATCTTTATAATGAGTGAAACTTAAAACCTGAAATTTTAAAAATCAGCTGACTCAACTCTGGGAAAGCAAGGAGGGTAAGAGAAAACTTACCCTTAAAGAGACAGCACAACAAAGAGTCTATAGAGATACAGCGAAGCAGCAGTTTGAAAAATGACTCAGGAATAGGGGAGGGAGAGTTCCTTTTCTAATTTTATTTATTAATCTCAGAATGTGTCCTGGAGGAACAGAAATCACTAGGGTACTCCATAAGGAATAAAGTTACTAATCTCAGCGAGTGTCATGGGGTCTAGAGACTGCTGGGGTACTACTCCAAGGACACAGGAACTCACTAGCACCATTTCCATCCTCCAGTATGAACACATGGCCACCTGTGGGAACCAGTACTATGCTGACGCTTGCTACCTACTTTGCTACCATTCACCCCCCAAGCTGCCCCTCTGGCTCTGCTTTGGTGGTTCCCCCACTTCAGACAGACAGACTGACCTCAATCCTGGTATTGCAGGGCCCCTTTTGAATGGAGCCCATTCAGGGTGGTTCTGCAGGCCTGGAAGTATTCAGACAATCCTGACAAGGGCCAGCACCACTCTACAGTGACTCCTGGTGCAGAAAGAGGGAAAAATAACCACATGTACCAGTTCAGATGGAAGCCTGACCAGTAGGCTTGAGGCAGTCAGCTGGTTTGATTGCAGGCCTCATTCACCAACAAAAGCTTCTCAGGGGACGACACAGGGAAAGTACCTGCAGTTTGGTGTTACTGCATCTCTTGCAAACACCTAGTCTGACTCAATTCAAGCCCAAGGCTTCCTGAGATTGGGCCACTAACGCCACTGGGACAAATACTGCCAATAGTGGACAAAGGGAGCCATTGCAGATGGCTGAACTAAAGGAAAAAGTGGCTGAGCCACAACAGTACAGTGCATGCATCACACATAGGAGACACCCCTGAAGTACCAGGTTCTGGTGAGCAGGGGAAACTGTGCTGCAAGGCACACCAGAGTCTCTTCTTCATAAGACCACTACTTCCAAGCATAGGAGACTTAGATGACTTTCTATTTTACAGAAACAGACACAGAAAGTTAGATAAAATGAAGAGACAGAGGCATATGTCCCAAAAGAAACAGCAGAACAAAATCACAGCAAAAGACCTAAGTGAATGGAGATAAGTAATATCTTATTTAAATAAAGAATTTAAAGAATTTAAAGTAATGATTATAAAAATGCTCAGTGTGCTTGAGGAAAAAATGGAGGACATCAGTGAGACCCTTAATAAAGAGATAAAAAAGAACCAATCAGAGATGAAGAACACAATAAATGAAATTTAAAACACACTAGATGAAATAAATAGAGTAGGGGAAGCAAAAGAAAAAAAAATCACTAACTTGGAGGACATATTAACATAATCAAGCTGAGCAAATGAGAGAAAAACAAAACATGTAAAATGAGAATGAACTTTAGTGAGGGATGCCTGGGTGGCTCAGCAGTTGAGCATCTTCCTTTGGCTCCGGGTCATGAGTGGGATCAGGTCCCATATCAGGCTTTCTGCATGAAGCCTCCTTCTTCCTCTGCCTCTGCCTCTGTCTCTGTCTCTCTATCTCTCTGTCTCTCTCTTTCTGTCTCTCATGAATAAATAAAATATTAAAAATAGAGAGAGAATGGACTTATGGAACTCAGTGACAGCATCAAGCATGATAACATTTGCAATAGAGATCTCAGAAGAAGAGAGAAAAGGAGGCAGGATATTGGGAGGAATAATAGCTGAGATCTTCTGAATCTGAGGAAAGAAACAGAAAACTAGATCCAGGAGGCACATAGATTGTTCTGCAAAATCAATCTAAAGAGGTCCATACTAAGAAACATAGCAATAAAATGTCAAGAAGTAGTGATAAAGGGGGAATTTTAAAAGCAATGAGAGAAAACAAAAAAGTTACATACAAGGGAAAACCTCATAAGATTATCAGCAGATTTTTCAGCAGAAACTGTCTTGGCCAGAGGGGAGCAGCATGATATATTTAAATATATATATATTTATATATAAATATTCAAAATATTTATTTTGAAAGAAAAAAAAATCATACTCTATCCACCAAAGCTATCATTCAGGATAGAAGGAAAGATAAAGAGCTTCCCAAACAAAAGTTAAAGGAATTCATGACCGCCAAACTAGTCCTACAAGAAATGTTAAAGGAGACTACAGAATGGAAAAGGAAAGACGATGTCTGGGAAGGGAAGGGCATGAGAAAGAGTAAACTAAATAGGAAGCACAAAAGCGGGGGAAAATTTTTATGATAAAAAACTCTCAACAAAGTAGGTCTGGAAGGAATATACACCCACATAATAAAGGATATATAAGAAAAATCCACAGCTAACATCATACTCAATGGTGAAAACTTGAGATTTTCCTTCCTAATATCAGGAAAAAAGACAAAAATGTCCATTCTCCCCAATTTTATTCAACATGGTACTGGAAGTGCAAGTCACAGTAATCAGACAAGAAAAAGAAATAAAAGACATCGAAATTGGTAAGGAACAAGTAAAACTTTCACAATTTACAGATGACATGATACTATACAGAGAAGACCTGGAATATTCCACCAAAAAACTACTAGAATTGATAAGTGAATTTAGCAAGGTTGTAGGATACAAAATCAAAGCACAGAAATCCATTGCATTTCTATGCATCTATAATGAAGCAACAGAAAGAGAAGTTAAGAAAACAATCTCATTTATAATTGTACCAAAAATAACAAAATACCTAGGAATAAAATTAACCAAGGGGATAAAATATCCCATACTATGAAAGACATAAAACATTGATGATAGAAATGGAAGATGGCACAAATATATGAAAAGATATCCCACACCCATAGATTAAAAGAACAAATACTGTTAAAATGCCCATATAACTCAACATACAGATTTAATGCAATCCCTATCAAAATACCACCAACATTCTTCACAGATCTAGAACAAATAATTCTAAAATTTATATGGAATCAAAAAAGATCCCAAATAGCAAGAGCAATCTTTAAAAAAAGAAAGAAAGAAAAGAAAAAGAAAGAAAGAAAGAAAGAAAGAAAGAAAGAAAAGAAAGAAAGAAAGAAAGAAAGAAAGAAAGAAAGAAAGAAAGAAAGAAGAAAGAAAGAAAGAAAGAAAGAAAGAAAGAAAGAAAGAAAGAAAGAAAGAAGAAAGAAAGAAGAAAAAAAGAAAGAAAGAAAGAAAGAAAGAAAGAAAGAAAGAAAGAAAGAAAGAAAGAAAGAAAGACGAAGGTGGAAGTATCATAATTCCAGATTTCAAGTTATTCTATAAAACTGTAGTAATCAAAACAGAATATTAGTGGCACAAAAATCAACATTAGAGCAAAAGAGCAGGATAGAAAGAAATCCATGATTATAAATCCATGATTATAATCCATATGTAATCCAGGATTATATATGACAATCCAAGATTGTCAATTGATCTTTGACAAAAGAGGCAAGAATATGCAATGGGAAAAAGACAATCTTTTCAACAAATGGTGTTGAGAAAAGAGGAGATCTACATGCAAAAGAAGAAAGTAGAACGCCTTTATTACACCACACACAAAATGCATTAAGTGCCTAAATATGAGACCTGAAATCATTAAATCTTAGAAGAGAGCACAGGCAATAATTTATCTTGTCATTGGCCATAATAATATTTTTCTAAGTATATCTCCTCAGGCAAGGGACATAAAAACAAAAACAAACTCTTGGGACTACATCAAAATAAAAATCTTCTGTACACCAAAGGAAAGAAGAAAGAAAATGAAAAGATAATGTATTGAATAGGAGAAGATATATGTCAATGACATATTTAATAAAGGGTTAGTATCCAAAATATACAAAGAACTTATACAACTTAACAACCAAAGTCAAATAATCCGATTAAAAAATAAGAGGAAGACATGAGCAGATATTTCTCCAAAGATAACATTCCGATGGCCAACAGACACATGAGAAATTGCTCACCGTCACTCATCACTAGGAAAATGCAAATCAAAACCACAGTGAGATATCACCTCATACCTGTCAGAATGGCCAAATAAAAAACACAGAGCACAATGAGTGGTGGCAAAGGTGGAGAAAAAAGAACCCTCTTCTGCTGTTGGTGGGAATGCATACTGATGCAGTCACTGTGGAAAGCAGTATGGAGTTGCCTCAAATAATTAAAAATAGAACTGCTCTACAATCCAATAATGATATTACTGGGTATTACCCAAAGAATATGAAAATGCTAATTCAAAAGGATATATGCACCCCTATGTTTACTGAAGCATTATTTATAATAGCCAGGATATGAAAGGAGCCTAGGTGTCCACTGAGAGATGAATAGGAAGGAATCTATATAGATATAGATATAGACATAGATATATAGAGATTATTCACCCATAAAAAGGAATACAATCTTGCAATTTGCAACAACGTGGTTGGAGCTAGGAAGTATAAAGCTAAGTGAAATAAGTCATTCAGCAAAAGACAAATTCCCTATGGTTTCACTTATATGTGGAATTGAAGAAATAAAAAGATGAGCAAAGGAGGAAAAAGAAAAGGGAGAAACCAAGAAACAGATTCTTAAATAGAGATAACAAACTGATGGTTACCAGAGGGGATGGATGAAATAGATGATGGAGACTAAGAGCACACTTACCATGATGAGCACTGCAATGTATAGAATTGTTGAATCTCTATATTGTACACCTGAAACGAATATAACACTATGTTAACTATAGTGATATTAAAATTAAAAAAATAATAAAAAAGAAAAAAGTGATGCCTGGATAAGCTCAGTGGTTGAGCATCTGCCTTCAGCTCAGGTGATGATCCCAGGGTCCTGGGATCGAGTCCCACGTTGGGCTCCCCGCAGGGAGCTGCTTCTCCCTCTGCTTGTGTCTCTGCCTCTCTCTCTGTGCCTCTCATGAATAAATAAATATTTTTAAAAAGCTAATAAGAGACTCCCAATGAAGGTCACTAGTGGTCTGAAACAAGGTCCTGCCATCTTGCAACTTGCAACTTTAATATATACATATCACTTAAAAAAAGAAAAATTTTTGAGGACATTATTTCAGAAAAATACATAGAGTTGAAGGGACCATATTTACCCTTCCATTTGATGAAGCAAGAACAACAAAATGTATGAAGAGCTGGTCTTCAAGATCTGGAGATCTAGAAGTGAAGTAGAATAATCCCTGAGAGAAGGGAAGCAAACAGTACAGAGACTAATATAAATACAAAGATGTTTACTTGAATATTCATAGTAACTTTGTGATAGCCAAAGAGTGGAAACTATTCAGATGTCAATCTAAATTGTGTTATACCCATACAATGGGATACTACTTAGCCCCCCAAATAAGTGATCTGTTAGTACACACTGCAACAGGTGTGGGTTTTATTATGTTTATGTTGACTGAAAAAAGAGAACATACTCCATGACTCCACTTAGAACTTTTAGAAACACAAACTAATCTATGGTGACAGAAAGCAGGCTGATAGTTGCTAAAGGGTGAGAGAAACAGGAAGAAACAGGAAGTAGGGATCATAATGGGGCCTGAAGAGAATTTAGGGATAAAAGAAACGTTCCCTATTTTGATTATAGCAATTATTCATGTGTAGGTATTCTGATTATCTTATGGAAAAACTGCACATTAT
Source organism: Canis lupus baileyi (assembly GCF_048164855.1). NCBI lineage: Eukaryota > Metazoa > Chordata > Mammalia > Carnivora > Canidae > Canis > Canis lupus. The sequence goes on from NC_132841.1 coordinate 86,361,993, forward strand.
CACTAAATTTACCAAGTTAAACACTTCTTATAAGTAGTAACAATTAAAACGGTTGCTATTTATTCAGCTTAGTAAAGCAAAATGAGTGCCAGCCATAGCCCGATTTTCTCATTGACCATGCCTATTTCCAGAGTGCCACTGTTAATGGGATGGGCATTTATTCTCTCCGAAGAATTTGACTGATAGCACACATGCAGGTAATGAATTCTTATAGACAAGCAGGTTTTTCCAAGAGCTCCTCCAGACTTCTGTCCTACAGTAGTGTTATCAGGTTTATTTCTAAGGGTGCCAACCCAAAAACATGTGACACCTCCAGCACCACAACACATCTGAATGTGATGCACATCTTTCCATAATGCCCTCCCAGATCCCCTTTGTCAGATCAAAAGCTAGCTTATTACCCCTATACTCCAAAACTCTGATGCGTAAATGGGAGGAGATGATATTGATGGGATAGAGAGGAAGAGTTTAGATGGGGCCCATTTCTTTTTCACAAATCTTCTAAGTACTCTTCTCTCCTGATAGTTAATGGCCTAATAGCTAAAACTCTACCATTCTTGGGATGACTATCGTCATCAACCAAAGCCTCTCCCAATCTGGCTTTGCTGATTGGTCCAAAGTTGTATCTGATACACAAATGTCTGACTTTAACCAAAGGTAAATAATTTTTTTTCTTCTTAAAAAAAAAAAATCTCCAAGAATTTGCATAGAGTCTGCCCCCTATTTCATATTTTTCAATCCTATCAGGATCTCAAACAGAATATCAATCCTACATTATGGTAATATTTTACAAGTGCCAGGTGACTCCTCTTCAACATCTGTACAATAGACAAAAATTACCACTCTTCCATCATTGGACATGGTGATGTCTCTTCAATAGGACCAAGAAACAAAGAGAAAATTATGTAATTCTCGATGAAATGTGACTAAGCAGGTATGTATTTTTATTCATTCAGGTGGCACATTCATATAGATAAGTCTGATGCAATGAATACCTTTTCCAATAGATGCTATGCTTTCTCTCACTAAAATTCTCTCACTCTACTTTCTCTCACTCTATTTTCAAAGAATTGGTGGCATTTATCTCCCTCTTTGGGTTCCAAAGCAAGACTATTTGCACCAGGCTGCCAATATAATATTCTTTAAAGATCTCCCTTGTCTTATCCAAAAGAATATCCTACTTTAGAATTACAAAGAGTATCTTAGCAACCTATTAGCAGTGTGAACCTGAAGGAAAAAAAATGAATAATATCACTAAATTTGAATTTTCCTTATTTGTAAAATAAAGACTGCAATGACTAGTAGTATTACATAAGATTTTTAGAAGAAAACATTGTTAGCTGATTAATATGGAAAAGTAAAAGATTTTCAGATTAGGCACCCCCCCAAAAAAAATGTCCAATCCTACATTATTTGACTGATCAGGAGCATTCTTCAGCTCAGAGAAATCAATTAATTAAGGAATACATAAAGGACAAATGATGGAAAGAATGAGTCAATGAAACAATGAGTCAACAAATGAGTAAAGTTGAAAGTCTCATTAGGGTGATGGTCTTTCTCTTCTATGATGACACTAAATTAAGGAGCATTTGAGAGACATCTGTCTCAAACAGTTAATAGTTGCTTATATCTTTTCCCAACAAGCCTCTACAATAAGTTCTTTTATCCACATACCTGACAGCAGCCACTTTTCTTTTCCATAAAAAGAAAAATTAGAAAGGTTTTCTCTCTCCATTTGAATAGATGTGCTACCCGTAACTTTTAAATGGCAGTTTTTTTGGCTGTTTAATAGGTTGGTATTTTACCAAATCCAGAAAGGTAACTATTAAACATTATAAACAAGATTAAGTCAACATTGCTGACCAATAAGGAAACAGTTATCTGAGTTATCTCCTTTTACTCATTCTTTACTAAATTACCTTAAGGAAGGAAAGATTGAGAACACTAAAATATATACATATGAACATCAAATTTTTCTGCTTATTTTGGTCTTGATCATTAATTTCAGACAGGCCTAATTAAATAAATATGGCTGATAAGCTCATGCCTAAGATACAAAAGAAATGAAGAAAAATGTCCTATGTTTAAAGAAGTTTCAAAAAATAGGAAGGTATGTGTACACACAAATTTGGCATGGAATACCTATAGCCAAAACATATGGAAAACTCTAAACTTCCAAATAAGATGTTAGGCCACCTGTAAGAGATAGAGCATCAGATTAACATTGCCCTTTTACAAAATCTTATTTTCGTTGTTGATATTATTCGTGGGCCAGAGGTGAAACTTCTTGTTTGTTTTGTTTTCAGAGAATTGTGTATCTTTTCTCCTTATGGAGTGAGAACAGAAAAAGTAAACAGGGGTGAGCAAAAAATCCTGCAACATAAATAGTTTAATTAAATTGATTTTGATGCCCAGAGTCTATCCCCAGACATCTGGGAATTACCTATTCAAATATTTGCTTCTTAACTATGTTTACAGGTGAATTTGATGAGTATCTATGGTGGAAAACCACTAAATATAAGAAAACAATTAGAGAACAAGATGGACATAAGCCAGGCCTTCAGATTTAGTTTAATCTTCAACACACGTTGCCAGAAAAGTTCAAGGATACATTGAGGGGAAACCAATTTTCAGAGGAAAGAAAATACAGTTGACCTTTGAATAACAAGGGGATCAGGGAAGCTGACCTCCACACAGTATAAAATCTGCATACAGCATTGACTCTCCAAAACCTTAACTACTAATAGCCTACTGTTGACTAGAACCCTTACCAATAACATAAAGAACACATATTTTTATATGTATTATATACTACACTCTTATAACTAAGTAAGCTAGAGAAAAGAAAATGTAACTAAGAAAATCATATGGAAGATTAAATACATTTATAGTACTCTACTATGAAAAAATACACACATAATTAAGCCCACACATTTAAAATCCATGTCATTCAAGGGTCAACTATGCGCATTCTTCAAATACCTCTCTCTATGCAGGTAAGTTATTAACTTCAGCAATCACTGGGACATAGATTAGAAATCATAGAATAAATTGGACATCATACACAGCCTTGAAAATTCAAGGGAAGATGTCAGTAACTTACAATAGAAATAGGAAATTGTGTCTATGTGTGTATTTAAAAAAATTGCTACCACATCATACATACAAATATAATATATATACATATATGTACTATATATATATATACTATATATACATTATATATATATAGTTGGAGAGTGTAATTGTTATTTTTTTAAAGAAAAAGAGAACAATGGAGTGAAAACAGAATGGAAATAAGTAAAGGCAGATGATAATTTGGAATGAGGAAAATGCAGAGCTACCCTGGAGAGGGAGACTTCAAAAGCTAAACACAAAGAGAAAACTGTAAAAGATATCTCTAAAAGGAATAAGAATCATATTGATATCAGAAATTTCAAAGCAACTTAGAAAGTGTCTTGCCAATATAATTAACTCACCAAATATAAGGAAAGATTGAATAATATTTTTTTAAAATAATGAAGAAAATGAGTCCTAAGCACATATTTTTTTTTGTATACACCAAACTTACTTAAATGTGGGAGACATCAAACATATTTTCAGACATACACATCTTGGTATGTTAAGAAACAAAAACTTTTTTTTTTTTTTTTAATAAATGAAAAGACAGGGACAGTACTTTGAAAAGAAAAGAAATGATTCAAGGAAATTTTTCTAAGAGATACTAACATGTCTGTTAGCAAGAAGATGTGAAAGGTTATGAAAAGGACCAGAAAGATTACAGGTAGAGGAGATATAGGCAATGTTCCAAACTATTAAATATGCAATATCTAAAATACACAAGAAATCCCTGCATTTCAAAAAACAAAAAGCCAATAAACTATCCATATTATGTTGAAATCTCAAAAAACATGGAAATATTTCCAATATTTGTCACTTAAAAACTTGCTAAGATTAAGTTTACTTCTGTTTATTGATAGGGATTTTTTTAATAGAGGAGGGGTGAGAGGAACGGAGGGAGAGGGAGACAGAGAATCTTAAGCAGGCTTCACGACCGGCACAGACCCCAACCCAGGCTCAGTCTAACAACCCTGAGATCATGACCTGAGCCAAAATCACGAGTTGGACTCTTAACCAACTGAACCATCCAGGTGCCCCATCATAAGAATGTAATAAAGTTATTGAGCAATGAATACAAAGGGAGTGCACAATCCCCTGTACAATGTGAGGATTTCCTTGGATCATGTTTGTTAGACTCTTCATCGATCCATTCATTGAGAACATCTTTGGTTCAAGTCAGTATTCCCATTGTGATGGTATAAATGCAAATGATGCAAAACTCATGTGGCATGAGAGAATTTTTGTTTCAGGTGAAGAAAGAGTCATGGAAATAGTGGGGACATTTGCATGGATTGCAAATGTAACTAATGCCATTAAACTGCACACCTAAAAATGGTTAAGATACAAATTTTATATATTTTTGCAATAAAAAAATTTAAAACCAGATTTTTATGAGTAAATATGCATCCGTAACAAAAATAACTTCAGCTATTATTCTTAAAGCACCATGGCCAAAATAAATGTCACAGAATGGCTGACTATAAGAAATATTTAAATTAGATCACAAAGAGTCTGACAATAAAAAATACAGACATAGTTATGTTATTAATAGTCAAAGGATAACCTAAAATGATCAATTACATCTTATTTCCAAAAGCAAATATTTCATGGAGTTCTGATAGTCAATAAATTATCCACATTTTATTTCATAAATTTTCAAAATAAAATTTACCAAAAATAGACAACATATTTGTAAAATTCAAGCCATATTGGCAAGATAGATTTCATATAGAATATCCCATTTTTAATTACTTACCTTTTTTAAACTCCAGCTTTGTTTGATATTAAAATCATTTTATTATTCTTAATATTATGATATGGTTGATTTACATCTTCTCAACTACAATGTTTTTAGTCGCATGTCAAATACTTCCTTAGATAAACCCCAACTCCAGCATTCTGTATGTATGTTAATTTAAATGATTTAACATTCCTGAGATGTATACAAGATGCAGAAAGAACAGAATCACCATTTCTTTTGGAGGGGACAATGAGTGAGGAAAGGCTTCATAAATGTAGGTGGCATCTAAAGTGAGTTTTAAGTTTCTTAGTTATGGTCAAGAAAAAAAACAATTGGTTTCCTCATTCTCACCACCACTCTTCAACATCTGTCATTTTTTTTTTTGAATCTGTAAAATAATATAACTTTCCTCTAGAAAATAATATAACCACTAAAACAAAACATGATCTAAACTTGACTGCTCTTTGAAATTTTAAATACAGAACACAAGAAACGTTTCACTCTTGCTTCTCCCTTGAGGGATACTCAAGACTGTTTTACAGCATACAGAGCAGTACCAGACTATAAAAAGGACTATTTAGTAATAACCCTGCAAGGGGGCACCTGTAATGGCTCAGTTGGTTAAGTGTCTGACTTTGGCTCAGGTCATGATCCCAGGACCCTTGGATCAAGCCCATCATTGGGCTCCCTGCTCAGCTGCATCTCCCCTGGCTCATGCTCTCTCCCAAATAAATAAGGAAAAAAGAGAAAAGAAAGAAAAGAAGAAAAAGAAAGAAAGAAAGAAAGAAAGAAAGAAAGAAAGAAAGAAAAGAAAGAAAGAAAGAAAGAAAGAAAGAAAGAAAGAAAGAAAGAAAGAAAGAAAGAAAGAAAGAAAGAAAGAAAGAAAAAGAAAGAAAGGAAGGAAGGAAGGAAGGAAGGAAGGAAGGAAGGAAGGAAGGAAAGAAGGAAGGAAGGAAGGAAGGAAGGAAGGAAGGAAGGAAGGAAGGAAGGAAGAAGGAGAAGAAGAAGAAGAAGAAGAAGAAGAAGAAGAAGAAGAAGAAGAAGAAGAAGAAGAAAAAGAAAGAAAGAAAGAAAGAAAGAAAGAAAGAAAGAAAGAAAGAAAGAAAGAAAGAAAGAAAGAAAGACACAAGCCCTACAAGGCAATCTAAATAACCAATGGGGGAAAATCCAATTGTTCTGTCATCTTTAAAAATGTTTGTCAAAACATTAAAATCTCTTTTACTGCAGCTTACAAACATATAAAGAAATGGAGGGGGGGATTGTAGTTAGTACCCTGTAATTTAAAACATTGGAAACATTAAGAATTAAGGTGTTTTGATTTTTTTGTGTGAAAACAGTATCAAAAATAGTTTGAAGTACACCATAAGCGATATCTTCAATAATATCATAATAACTTTGCATGGTGACAGTAACTACACTCATCATGGTGAGCATTTCCTAACATAGAATTGTTAAATCACCGTATTGTACACCTGAAACTAAAATAAGATTATATGTCAACTATCCTTCTTCAATTTAAAAACAAGTTTGAAGACTTCTTCCCTTTTTCTTCACCATACAGATTATGACACTAGCACTGGCTCTGAATTAACTTCAAACATTCTCTTTTGTGCTGTAAATCTCATGAAATATCTCTGAGCACCCCTTTAGTGTGTAGGATTTGCTGGTTCCCTCCCTCTGGGACATCTCCCTCCTTTTCCTTACAACCACTTGCCTCACACATATATGCCTGTAATTTTGTCTTTACTGTTCCTCTGGCTGCCTAACTAGATTCTCTCAAACTTGCAAGGGCCAAGATTGCCATGGTCAGCTATTTCTTCCATTTACGTTCTATTACAATTTCATTTCCAGAGCCATCCCTTTGTATTTCTTTGCTGCACTTTTGTTTTTGTTGAATTGTTTCTTCTTTCATTTAGTTTTTTTTTTTTTTAAGATTTATTTATTTGAGGTGGGGGGGAGAGGAAGCAGTGCTGAAGAGCAGAGGGAGAGAGAATCTCAAGCAGACTTCCCACTGAGCGAAGAGCCCAGTATGGGGTTGGATCCCAAGGACCCTGAGATTATGACCTAAGCCATAACCAAGAGTCAGCTGCTGAACCAACTGAGCCACCCAGGTGCCTATATTTATTTATTTTCAAAATGTCATGTGTGTTTATTGCTGTGAGACAAGGAGGCAATACAACTGCACACTCTGCTGCTGTTTGTGCATGAAGTCAATAAGATGCACAATGATGCTTCTTGCAAGGTGACCAAACACTAAACAGTGGCATGATTAATCATTGATCATCATGCTAATCTTCTATTTACATAGTGATTTGTGGACTAAAGAGCTAGCAGTGATGTTTGTACTTTATGCAATTACTCACACATTATGTACCACGGCAACTGAAATTCAAATTGTATTGTTGAGGATTCGGTTGTTATTTAAGTAAACTATAGTAGCTGAAATCTATGTGTATCAGAACAGTACAGAGTGAAGACTGCCTTAAACCAGTGGTTTGCGCTATTCTCCAATACAAAAACATAAACATTTTTAAACCCCCAAATTTAAAAGAAACTTATAGTGAAGTCCTGTATCGCCACTTCTCAGTTCCTTAAAGATATATTTCATCTACTTGTTTTACCCATACCCACCCATTTAACTATCCATCTACCTATTTGTGCACTCATCATTTTATGTGAATTTATTTTTAAGTAAATTGAAGATATTAAACTCTTCCCTAAATATTTCAGCATACAAATCATTAAAAATTTTCAATATATATATTTAAATTTTCAATATTTGCTTATAGTATTTCTTACTTTTTATACACACTTTACATAAATAAAATGTACATATCAAAAGTATACATTCACTGGGAGGTAATGTATGCATACACCTCTGGAACTCAAACATTTAACAATATAAAGAACATTCCTATTCCCTCAGAACTCATCAGGCTATACCAAGTTATTCCCATACCCATTCCCAAGAGATGATGACTGCTCTGATTATTTTTGCATCAGAGATGAGTTGTGTCTATCCTAGAATTTTATTTTATTTTATCTCTAAAGATTTAATTTATTTATTCATGAGACACACACAGAGAGAGAGAGAGAGACAGAGGGAGAAGCAGGCTCCACACACGGAACCCAACGTGGGACTCGATCCCAGGCCTCCAGGACAATGCCCTGGGCCAAAGGCGGTGCTAAATCGCTGAGCCACCGGGCTCCCCTATCCTAGAATTTGATATAAATGAAATAGAACACACTTTTTGTGTCAGTCTCTTTTTACTCAGAAAAATGTTTTTAAGTTATTTGTGTTTTGCATATGTTAGTAGTTCATTCTATGTATATTCTGGCTGAGTATCAAATTTTAGGATTATACTGCAATATATTTAGCCATTTTTCCTATGGATAGGATTTGTGTGTTTTCAGATTTTGGCTATGATAAATAAAACTTAACAATAATCATTCTTATACAAGTCATTTTGGGAACACATTTTCATTTATCTTTGATAATTCTGAGAAGTAGAATTGCTGGGAAGGAGCACATTCAGTGTCTTTTCTTTCCCCTTATAATGGTCTAGCATAGCTTCTAGACATTTCTTCACTAGGTGAATAATTTTTCATTCCTGTCAAAAATGTATAAGTGTTTCAGCTGTTCTACATTTTCACCAATATTTGATATTGCATATTTTTTCATTTTAGGTGTTTTAGTGAAAATGTACCGGTATCAAATTGCAGCTTTAAATTGTATGTCTTTGATAACTGATGATGTTGAGCATGTTCTTATTTGGGCTTTTGATATAACTATTTTTATGAAGTGTATGTTTAGAAGCTTGCACATTTTTTATTGAGTTTCTTGCATCTATTATTGAGTTATAAAGTTCTTCACATATCAAAATAGCAGTCTTTGTCAAACCCTTTCTTTAACATTTTCTACCAGTCTGTGACTTGCTGATTCATATTTAACTATGTGGTTTGAGGAGTAATTTTTTTTAATGTTGCTGAAATTAAATTATTGATTTTTAATTTAACTTTGTTGGTTTTGGGTTTTTCTCTGAAAAACTCTTTGTCCACTCCCAAATCCCAAATATATTCTTGTATGTTTGCTTCATATCTTTCTGGTTTTGGCTTTAATATTTGCTCTGCCAGAGTGAGCACTATGGTTTTGACTTTAATATTTAGTCTATGCACTGCCAGAAATTAAGTGCTTTGAATATGGTATGAAGAAAAGGTCCAGAGTCACTTTGATTTTAATATGGATAACCATATGATTTGAGCAACCACTTGTTGAAAACACTTACCTTTCTCCATTGTATTACATTAGGGCCTTACTAATAATAACTTTGTTCACATAAGAATAAGCCTATTTCTAGTCAGATATTCACCTGATGGTCAATGACATTGATAATACCTGTCACTAGTTCTAATGTTTATTTTGTGGAATTCTTAAATTTTCCAGATGTTATAATGCCATCATCAAACATAAGGATGAGAACATTTTACTTTCTCAATTCTGAACTTTAAGCACACTATTTTTTTTCTTTCTTTAATAAAAGAGCTAGAATCTTGAGTAACATTTTCACTAGAAGTAAGGAGATTGAGAATCCTTACCTTTATTCTTCTTCTGAGAGTGTTCAATATACTCACTATTACATGTGATGTTACCCATGGGGTGATTTTGTTATTGTTCAGAAACAGAGAGAGATAAATTTTAAATTTCTTTAAAAGATAATTTACACACAATAATAACCATGCATATCTCTAGAGGCTAAGTACGATGCAGAAGTCACTGATGGGTCATCTTGCTAGAATCACAGAAATAAAATAAAGACTATTGTTAGAACAATAAAACCACAAAGAGACCATTTGATAGGAATGCAATTTGTATGATGGGACCTTACAAAATCGCCCCTTTAGAAAAAGTAATAAAATAAAAATAAAAAGAAATAAAAGGCATCCAAATTGATGAGAAAAAAGTAAGACTGTCTCTATTTGCAGATGACATGATACATGATAACATTATAGAGAAAACCCTAAAGACTCCACCAAACAAAAAAAGACTACTAGAACTGATAAATGATTTCAATAATGTCACAGGATGCAAGATTAAAATGCAGGGATCTGTTGCATTTCTATACACTAATAATGAAATAACAAAGAAGAGAATTAAGAAAACAGTTCCATTTACAATTGTACCAAAAATAGTAAAATACCTAAGAATAAATTTAATCAAGGACTTGAAAGACGTGTACTTTGAAAACTAAAAAACATTGATGAAGGGAGTCTGGGTGGCTCAGCCAGTTAAGAGTCTGCCTTCAGTTTAGGTTATGATCTCAGGATCCTGGGATTGAGCCCCACATCAAGCTCCCCGCTCAGTGGGGAGCCTGCTTCTCCTTCTTCCTCTCCCACCTGCCCCACTCCTGCACTCTCTCTCTCTCTCTCAAATAAATAAATAAAATCTTTAAAAATTTGATGAAAACAATTGAGGATGACACAAACATGAAAAAATAGTCCATGCTCATGGATTGAAAAACTATTATTAAAACATCCATCCTACACAAAAAAATCTATAGATATAATGCAATCCCTATAAAAATACCAAGAGCATTGTTCACAAACTAGAACCAATAATGATATTTATATGGAACTACAAAAACACAAATAACCAAAGCAATCTTGAGAAAGAAGCAATGGTGACGTATGACCATCCTAGATATCATGATATACTATAAAGCTGTAGTACTTAAAACAGTATGGTTTATAGACACATAACTCATAAATGGACACATAAACAGAATAAAGAGCCAAGAAATAAACCTATACTTATATAGTCAATCAATTTACAACAAAGGAGGCAAGAATATACAACAGGGAAAAGACAGTTCTTTAACAGATGATGTTGGGAAAACTCAATAGCTACATGCGAAAGAATGAAACTGGGCCTTTTTCTTATACCATACACAAAAACAAATTCAAAATGGATTAAAGACCTAAATGTAAGACCAGAAACCATAAAATTTCTAGAAGAAAACATAAACAGTAATTTCTTTGACATTGGCCATAGGAAAGTTTTCTAGGTATGGAAGGGGAAGGTAAAGCAAGAGTAAACTATTGGAAATACCCCAGAATAAAAGGTTTTTGCACAATGAGAAGGAAATCATTAAAGAAACAAGACAACCTGCTTCATGGAAGAAGATATTTGTAATGACATATCCAATAAAAGGTTAATATCTAAAATATATAAAGAACTTGTACAACTCAGCACCAAAATAAACAAACAAAAAACAATCTGAGTAAAATATGGGCAGAGGACTTGAACAGACATTTTTCAACTAAAGAAGACATACAAATGTCCAACAGACACATGAAAAAATGCTCGACGTCATTCATCCTCAGGGAAATGCAAATTAAAACCACAATGAGATATCACCTTACACTTATCAGGAGGACTAAAATAAGAAACACAAGAAATAATAAGCACTGGCAATGATGTGGCAACAGGGAACCCTGGTGCACCATCGGTAGGAATGCAAATTGGTGCAACCACTGGGGAAAATGGTTTAGAGGTTCCTCTCAGAATTAGAAGTAAAAACACCATATGATCCAGTAATTCCACTGGGCATTTTTACACAAAGAAAAGAAAACACAAATTTGAAAAGATATATGTATCCCTATGTTTACTGCAGCCTTTTTTACAATAACCAAGATGCGATAGCATTGTGTGTGTGTGTGTATGTGTGTACACAATGGAATGTTATTCAGCCATAAAAAAGAATGAGACCTTGTCATTTGCAACAACATGGATGGACCTAGAAAGTATAATTCAATATGAAATAAGTCAGCGAAAGACAAATGCAACATGGTTTCACTCACATGTGGAATTTAAGAAACAAAACAAATGATTCAACAAAGAAAAAAGGGAGAGAAAGAAAAATGCTTAAATACAGAGAACAAACTGGTGGGTCCCAGAGGGAAGGTGGGTGGGGGAGGGGTGAAATGGATGAGGGAGACCACAAGGTACAAATTTCCAGGTGCACAGTTATTGTGTTATTTAAGTCATGGAGGTGAAGTACAGCACAGGGAATATAGTCAGTAAGATGGTAATAATATTATTTAGTGATGGTGATGGCACTTCTATGTGATAAAGAGTAATATAGAGAGCTATTGAATCATTATGTTGCACACCTGAAAGACATGTACCACTGTATATTAGTTATACTCCAAAAAGAAAAATCAATCAATGTTTTGAAAAAATGGCCCCTTTAATCAGTAATTCTCTATTGAATGATTTTACTCTTCTTCTCACAAGTCTTGTGGGGTATATTAGGCTATGAGTCATATTTTACTTCCGTTGGGAAAAAAAAAGGATCTTGTCATTTGTAGCTCTTCAAGTGCCATGGGGTGATGTATATGCAGGTTTATGCAACATAAAATATAAAAGTAAAATCACTGCCTTTCCTAGTTTGAATTAGCTGATTTATATCCAAATTTCTTGTTTCTTCAACAGTACTTTTTGTCTTTTCTTCATATGCTCCATCAGTACATTAGTCAAGCTTGCATTGTTCTTTTCAGTTACTTTTCACTGTGGAAATTAAAGCTATACATGACTTTAAAAATCTCCTTATCAGTGTACACATCAGTAAACTCCAACTGCAAGTGTCTGGAACCAAGCTAATCAAGATTAATGCATTCATTTAACAGATGGTTACAATGTTATTAAAATGCAAATGATTGGTTTCTGCTAATTGTTCAACATCAGAAACAATTAATCAGGGGATTTTTTTCATTTTCTAATAGCCTTTGTAGAGTTTACCTTCAGAGATTAACATAAAAGACAAATATGTAAATTTCTCTCACTAACCTCAGGAGAGTCAATCAACTTGAAAGAAAAGTAGAATAATGATTATATATTTATAGTAATGGGAAGAATCCTTTTAGTACTGTAATTTGCTCCTGAATTGTTTTGCACCCAATTTAACTAGTCTCCATATAATGATGTTTACCGGAATATCTATTCAAACGTAATGGGATTTGGTGGCTTACTTTGAGCCAAAAAAAAAAAAAAAGATAATCTAACTGTTTGAAGTAAATAAACTGAGATATGATGGTGGTTCTCACCAGAATAGTAACATTGCAACATTGAGGATAGGTATTATTTCAGATACACTAAATCATGTGAAATTGAAGCTTGAGGTTTTCACCCATTCATTCTTTCACTCAATAACTTTCTACTGAATGATTCATTGTATTAGTTTTGTTCCTCTGATAAGCAGAAGTCAAAATGTAATGAGGTGTGCAACAGACTTATTGGGGGGAAATACTGGTGGATGAAAAAAGGAAAAGGGAGGTGGACTAAGCAGGGAGGGTTTCAGACTAGAACGCAGGTGGGTTTCTGAAATCTAAGGGAGATGAAAAATTAGACAATAGGAACCACACACCTCCACACAGCCCTGGGAAAGCGGTGGCTGGACCGCCACGGAGATGCAGAATGGAAATGATCAGAGGGTCTCTATGTAATTTCACTAGTATGTACACAGTTTTAAGCACTAGAAAATAGTACAATCAGCTCTAAGCTCCCAATCTTTCCTGAACTCTCTGTTCATTTAAATGTTTACTTAAAGTGCTGATTTAAATTCCAATTAATCTTGTGAAACAATGCAGTGTATATTAAGTCTGTACTGAAAGGTGTTGTTCCCAATGGAGCTCTGGGCTCCAGATGTATTCAGGTCATTAAAAGGTACAGCAAGACTATTGCATCTCTGTCTAGGAGACTATTTATCTGTTGTCACAGCTGAAGTTTGTTTTTTGGAGGAAAAGAATTGGAGGATTGAGAAAGCAGATATACAACTCCGTGGCTGTATTCTGACTTCATTTAATTTAAATACATTCATACATCTTGGTTTTAGATTATTTATTTGCTGACCTATTTTAGGACAACTCAGTTTTTGCTCCTTGGTATCTAAATAAAATAAAGGTGACTGAGATTTTCCAAACGATAACCAAGTATTTAAAATTAGGGATTGTAGTCAACTGTAAAATGATATCTTCACATGTAAAATGGTAATGTGAGTTGTCTTACTATAGAAAAAAATAAAAACACATAATTAAGGATATTCACACTATATCAGATTGATTTAGCAATTCCTTTGCAACCTGGATTTGCAAAATGATGTAATTCTAAGACTTCATTAACGAATAATATTGATTAATACATATTCAATTTGGCCATTGTTTGTAAATTAAGTCAAGAAAAGACTATTGTCTAAGTGTGCGTTACATAACTTTGTATCTTTCAACATGACCAATATAATCTCAAAACCAGAAATATACTTTATACAAAAATTATCATGCTAACTCTATATTAAAAGACTTTTTTAACCAAAATAATGGCTCCTTGCCAAAACTTTTAAATTTTAAAGATAGTACTTATACTTTTTGTATCTATATACTAATCACATATGAATTTTTATTTTATAATGTTTATCAGATATTAAATATCAGGATTTAAAATACAAAACAATATATATGCAGTCAGTATATTAAAGGTCAAAGCATGTTATTATTCTTAAAATAAATGAATAAAATTTAATAGCAAAATGTAAATTTGAGTATATAATATGCAGAAAAATAAGCCACTTGATTTTTTTCTCATTTTTTTCATTGGCTTCTACTTTCTCTTAAATTATTAGAGATGCTACATTCTCTTTATGTCTATTTTATAGATTAAATAGCTTCTCTTTTAAAATTTTTCTTTAAACATTTTTATTTATTTATTCATGAGAGACACAGAGAAATAGCTACCTTTTAAAGAGAATGAGTGTAATATGCATACTAACACAGATAATAAATTGTTTATCCAGACTTTAAAACTATTTTTGACCACATTCAGTATTTTATTAATTTATTGCACTTTTTAAAATTGTAAAATTGTCTATAATTGTTTTATATTTAAATGAAAGCCGACAACTTAAGTAATAATATATAACTCCATTTTTTATATGTATCTGAAAGACATTATTTTTTAAGATTGAGTTAATATTGTGCAAAATTTCTGGTGACTATTTGAAGAGTGAATATAATTTACATTTTTACTGTCAAACCATACTGTAATGGTTTTAATAACTAAAAAGATCTAAAAAATGGCCAGGATTATTGCAGTTGGGCTGGCATAATATTTTTATGAAACAGATAGACACTTAAACATAGAGTTTTATAATAAATTAGTGTCATACAGTTTTATGGTGATAATTAGTACCATCACAAGCAAAGCACATATTAGGATAATCATGAGTCACGTATTCTTATTCTCTAAGGAAGCCTATGTAGGAATCCAAATCCTTTCATGAAGTGGTGAATTGTAAGCATGGAACTAAAATAAGAGATTTAGATTTATGTTAAAATAATCTGAAAAATAGACCAATTCATTGAATGTAACTGAAGATCATCTTTTGAAAAAAACAGACTTTACCTTTTTGTATATCTATTACTAAGCATTCATAACAAATTTTTGACTGACATATTCTTTGTTTAGGTGTCTAAATATTTCAAAGTAACTTTTCTCTGAGAGACACACACCAATACATTTCTAGAAGATGCAAAATCTCTATGGATATATTTAAATTTGCATTCTAATTGTTATGCTAATATAGCTGCCTAAACAGTCACAATTCACAAAAACACATAAACTGAGTTCTTTTAACTTAGACCATGACCTTAAAAATTTAAATATTTGCACCTTTCTTTGTATCCATGGCATGTAGTGTTATTTTAATTGCCTAGAGATAATAACAAAGATGGGGGTACTTAGTAGAGTGAGCTTGGTTTCAAAAGAAGGCAAATCAACTTCAAGGGTAGTTGACAATAGTTCAAGTAGAACATAAATGGCAGATCAGTGGCCCACAGGTTACACATGTCCCCAATTATCTAATTTGATTTACACAGGATTAAAACAATCAGTAACAGGGCACCTGGGTGTCTCAGTCAGGTAAGCACCTGCCTTCAGCTGAGGTCAAGATCTGAACATCCTGTGATTGAGCCTGACATAAGCTCCCTGCTAGGTGGGGAATCCCTCTCTCTCTTATCTCTCTCCCTCCCAAATAAAGAAATAAAACCTTAAAAAAAAAACAGTGAATAATAATTATTTGTGTGCTATAAATACAAGAAATCTCAAGAAAATTCTAGACCTCCGGTATACCTTGAAACATGTAAATGATCAATATTGGTCTCTTGTTCCCACTTGGAGACAATGTGTTGCAACTGAATGTCACCTATTCTATTTGTGTTGATAAGTGTTTTTCAGTTATCACTGAAAATTGCTTCATTAATTTATCTTATAGACATTTGGAATGATGCTCCATAAAAAGAAAATAACTTTTGGAATACCTAATATACTTGACTTTAACATACTGCTCTAAAAGCAAATTTATTCTGCTAAATAACACCATACATTTATTTTAAAAATTGCTGTTTAATTTTATGCATTTTATAGTTTGGTTTGATATTAATATACTTTCCCATTTGGGGAAATTAATGCTTCCTTACATCCTATGAATGTCATTGAATTAAAATGAGTTTCTTGTAGGGGCGGCTGGGGGCCTGTGAGTTAAGCATCCAACTCTTGATTTCAGCTCAGGTCATGATCTCAGGGTCATGAGCCCCTCAGGGGGCTCCGCACTCAGAGTGGAGTCTACTTGAGATTCTCTCTCCCTCGACCTAATCTTCATCTCATTCTCTCCCTTTCTCTCTTTTTCTCTCTCTGAAATAAATAAATCCTTAAAAAATAATGAATTAAAGTGAGTTTATTGTAAACAGCATATACTTGAGCCATGGCTTTTGTTTGTTTGCTCGATTTTGCCAATCTTTGCTTTTCATGTAGTATATTTACACTATTTACATTTAAGGCACTTCTTGGTCTGTTAGGGCTTATGTATGCTATTTTACCATGTTTTCTGTTTGTTTCTTCTATTTCAATTTATCTGTTTCTCTTTTCTTGCTTTCTTGTGTGCTATGTAAACACTTTTTAAGACTCTTTGATTTATTTATAGTGTTTTTGAGTGCATCACTTTGTAAAGGTTTTCCAGGGGTTCCTCTGCATATTCATTCCTAACAAATTAGCATAGAGTAGGTGGCTTAAACAACGCTTATTTCTCAAAGTTATGGAGGCTGGGAAGTCTAAGGTATGTCTGAAACTCCAGTGATACAGTGATGGATCTCTTTTATTGTCCCACAGGTCCCCAACTCTCTGTTTATATTTATTTTATTTTTTTATTCCTTTATACCTTATTTTATGCATTTTCAAAATGGTCTCTGATGATTATCTTACTTTTTGAAAAATTCTGTTATTAAATTTTCTAATTCAATAATTTCCATTCTTTTATAACTTCAATTTTCCTCAGAGTTTTCTTTTTTTAAGATTTTTATTTATTTCTTCATGAGAGAGGCAGAGACACAGGCAGAGGGAGAAGCAGGCTCCATGCAGGGAGCCGGATGTAGGACTGGATCCCTGGACTCAGGGATGAGGACCTGAACCAAAGGTAGATGCTCAACCACTGAGCCACCCAGGCATCCCTTCCCCAGAGTTTTGTTTTGTTTGTTTGTTTTTCTTAAAGATTTATTTATTTATTCATGGGAAACACAGAAAGAGAGAGAGGCAGAGACACAGGCAGAGGGAGAAGCAATCTTCCTGTAGGGAATACAATGTGGGACTTGATCCCAGAACTCCAGGATCATGCCCTGAGCCGAAGGCAGACACTCAACTGCCAAGCCACCCAAGCATCCCTTCCTCAGAGTTTTTAACTGTTGTTTTTTTTTCTCCCCACTTGTCTCAAGAGAATTCATAACTGCTGAATCATTTTTATTTTTATCATGGCTACTGCAGTGTCCCTGTCAAGAAATTCCAATACCTGATTCATATCAATGTTGACAGCACTTGATTGTCTTTTGTCATTCAAGTTATGATTTTCCTAGTTTTTGGCATGATGGATGATTTTTAATGATATTATGGACATTCTGACATTTATTATTTAAGAAGTTTGGGATGTATTCATTCCTTCATTCATTTACTCACTCACTCATTGATTCATTTATTCAAGTATTTGCCCTTTAAATGTTATTATGCAGATCATGCCATACTTTTGTGTGCTGTTGTGACAATGACAATCAATTTGGAGAAACTTTAAGGTACCATTTAGTTGGCTTTCCTTAGGCTGCTGGTCCTTGTTCATTCGGCTTGAGAGGACAGAAGGAGCTCCTCTGAACCAGATCTGTGTGGGATAAGAGTCTCCAGTTGTCTTCTTCAACTGGCCATACTTACCTTCAAAGTATGGGAAAATTCTAAGATGCCTTGCCTCTGTGTAGTTCCAGTCTTTGAGTCCCCATTCGATTTACCAACCTCTTTTTACTTTTCAGAGATCTCTTTTAGTTGTCTTTTGCATTATTTCCAGGAATTATGCCTATTCTGAGAGGAAAGGAGCAAGGAGAGACAAGTCCATGCTGTCTGCCATGGACCAAATATAGCTTCATCCAAATATCAATTTTACAGTAACTGTTTATCTTTTGCTTTGCTCTGTTGGCTGATTTTTTGGGTATTTTGTATGTTTTGTATGAGATATATCAAATCTAGATTTATCTTTTTTACACTTTTACAAGATATATTTACAATTTATCTTTTTTACAACTGATATTGATACCAGTTAATTTTTTTCTTATTTTGGTTATTTTTTTAAAAGTGTTAATCCATTTCTTAAATGTGAGAAACATTATGCAGTAGATGTATTAAAACTTTGGCTTTCTCAATATATTAAATCATATTACAGAAAGATTTTTGCTGACCTAGGAGACATTTAATGTCTTTAAGGTGACTCGACATTACTTCTCAGTTCTATCATGCATGTATTTTACAGCTGAACTCTCAAAAATCAATAGTTTTCCTCATTTCAAGTGTCTTTAACTCATATTACTGGAACCATTTATTATATATAATATCATGTTCAATCTTAATGACCATTCTGCGTAGCAGTTTTTGTTATGCATTTTTCATAGAAGTTCAAAAAGGTTAGATAACTTTCCTGTGGCTGAACAGAGATTGATGCACATTTCTTTCATTTTAATCCTCTTACTTTTCCCATGATAAATTTTAATAAATATAACTGTATAGAAAATTTCTTAATCTGAAGTTTGTGATTATATCATCTTGAGAAACTTGGAAAGAATAAATGTTAATTGTGTTTATAGATGCCTATTACTTGATAAAAAGGCTAGGACAACTCTTACTTATAACAAATACCAACAATAATGTTTCACTTCCTAATATTAGTAAGCTTGCTTCTGTAAGCAAAATAACAAAGAAGTAAGCACTATAGAAAATGTTTTTCTCAATTATATGATATTGCCCCTTCAGGTTCAGGAAAGGTTAAATTATTCATTAAACAGTAATTCCAATGGAAGTTCTTATTTATTTCAATCTAACCAAATCTTAGATTAACTAATCCTCTCTATGGCTTATAAAACAAATACTTACTGGACTCCTTTATTTTATTTATGTATTTTTAAAAATATTTTATTTACTTATTCATGAGAGACATAGAAAGAGAGAGGCAGAGACATAGGCAGAGGGAGAAGCAGGCTCCATGCAGGGCCCAATGCGGGACTCGATCCTGGGATTCCAGGATCATGCCCTGGGCCGAAGGCAGATGCTCAACTGCTGAGCCACCCAGTTGTCCCTGGACTCCTTTAATAGTAATTTTCTATCTGGTACATCAATGTTTTCTCTCCACTGATTGGATTATGTGCTTACCAGAAATTTGTTATGTTTTTGGATTTTTTTCCCCCAAACATTGGTTATACAACTTACATATTTATTGCCATTACATATTTTAATTAAATGGTAACAGATTTGATCTATGTGTACAAAGTATTTTGTTTCCTTAAGAAACTACCTTAATATTGTGTAAATATATACAAATTCAGACAACCAAATGCTGCTACATTAGATATTTGTAAGATAACATTACAATATAAGAGAAAGTAATAAAGTCTAAAGAATTATGCTTCTGAATGGCTTCACAGATGCTTTTAAGATCTTAAAATATTTTGAAACCATTGAAAATGGAAATCAGACTTTGTATTGCTAATGCCATTTAAGCAAGAAAATAGGGTGCATGAACCAAGGAGCCCTATATTAAGAATATTTTTAAATTAAGAGACAGTATTAATGTATTGTGCCTCCTTATTCAAGATATATTGTTTAACTGTTGCATTAATCAAATTCAGAATTTGGGCATTTATTATCTCTTCTTTCTATTAATTTTTCTCACCTATTTTGCATATGCTTGCATTAATTTTCACTTTTTAACAATTTACTATGTAATGAACAAATTTCTATCACAATAAATTCGATTTACAACAATTCAATAATACTTAATCATCAAAGAATAATCTTAGCCATTCTTTATATATAAAAGGATTCCATAAATCTTCTGTTTTGTATTGTTTCCAATAGAAGGCTGAAATAGGGAATATATTCCAAATGATGGAATTGCTGTATCAGAAAGTACTGCTTGTTTTTTTTTTTTTTTTTTTAAGTTTTAATACCTATTACCAATTCTAACCTTCAGGAAGTATATACCAGTTTATCCTGACAGTAATTTATAGAATAGGGAATTTAGAGTTGGCAACTCTAATAACATGGTCAGCATGGTTGGTTTCCTTCATGATTTTCTTATTCTCATCAAGCCCAGGGATATTATTGAAACTCAAGATAATCAATCACAACCTTCCCTAAGCTCCTCTGATACCAACGTAAACCATAAACTTGTTTTTCTCCAGTTCTTCTCTCTGGTTTCTGTGGTTACAAAAATCTGTGTCCCGCCAAACTACCTATTTTCTGTACCAAGTTCTAATGGTATATTTTCCACATTTATACTGATTGAAATGCCTCCATATCATGGACGAAATGGTACACAGAATCATAGTTCAGATTCTAAACTTTCGACTCCCTTACATTAAAGGTGCAAGTATCTTTGGTTATCACCCAATTATCACTCAAACCCTGTGTGAGCCTACAATGTCCTTCAGAAACTGTGACTAACAAATCCTCTGCTTCCTACCAACCAATCTCTGTCAAAATTAATTCTTCTCCAAACCTTACTCCATATGCTAGACAATGAATCATTCCCAGGTCTTCATTTTATCTCTATTATTTCTATTATTTCTCAGTTAGACTCTACCTTTCTCCCAACAAGGCTTAACTACAAATAGACATTCAACCTTACAGGCACCCGGGTGGCTCAGTCAGTTAAGCATCTGCCTTCAGTTCAGGTCATAATACCAGGATCCAGAGATGGAGCCCCACGTCAGACTCCCTACTCATGGGGGAGTCTGCTTCTCCCTGTCCCTCTGCCTTCCACTCCCCCTGCTTGTGCCCTCTCTCTCTCTCTTTCTCTGTCCTATAAATAAATAAAATCTTTTAAAAAAGAAAAAGAAGTTCAACCTTAGATTACCTGAAAAAGTTTATGAACATATCCATCCTAACAAATTACTCAAATATGCATATAAACCCCTCATAAAATAGATGCTGAAATTAAAGGAAGAAAGAAAATCTTCAGATTTAGAGCAGTTTATATCTTACTAGACAATAACGTTACCACTTTTTCTCCTACTTTCTTAGTATTCTCAGAGTATCAAAATTTCATGTACAATAGATACTAGCAGGTAAACGTGGCAAGCTGGCAAATATTACCCTGTAATTAGAAATGTGCAATGGATTTTAAAAACATAATATAACAAGGAACTTGTGAATGTTCACTTACCCTAAAGAAGAATACAGTTTTCTTCATTTTCTTAAATCTATTTATTTGGCCCCTTAAATTGTCTATGGGGGTATGTGAAAATATCTCTGTATTTAAAAAAATCTGTCCTAATCAGCTGAAAGACAGTATCAAAATTACTGTTCTGGAAGGAAAAAAAAAAAAAAAAAAAGAACCTTCACAAGGACTCTCACTTCCCAGCCTACAGGGTTTAGCAGATTGCCTCAAACCTTCTCACTAAGAGAAGTAAAAACAAAAAGAAACACATTTTTACATTTATCATAACTTAAAATAAGTATTAGTCACAATCCTCCATAAGCCCACACTAACATACCCTTCCTTATTTTCCCATATTCTGGTCATTTATCCAATATTACTCCCTTAATGCGAGGACTTTATAAATTCTCAACTTCACAGCAATGCTCATGTGTCTCTTGTCTTTTAAGTATCATGGACCATGCAAGTCCTTCATGTATTTAGCACTGACTGATTAATTTATCCAACAAATACATCAAATGCTTATTATACAGTAGACACTGTTCAACCAAAGAGGGAAGAGATCAATACCAACATTTGCTTCTCTCATACAGAGTCAACTACTAGATATAAATAAAAATTAAAAAAATGTATCAAGGAGTTGAAAGTGGTATGTAGAAAATAAATAAATAAATAAATAAATAAATAAATAAATAAATAAATAAAATTAAAAAAAGAAAGTGGTATGTAGAGAATTAAAATAGGGTGTAAACTAAAAGTGGTTGATTTTTATTGCTATAAAGAATAATGTTATCAAGTGGCAATATTTAAGCAGAAATCTGAAAGAAAAAACATTTTTGGCCTTACAGTATTAAGGAAAAAGAACATTCTTTGGAAAGGAAAAAGAAATGGTTAACAAATGGGCTATTAGTTTCCTCAAAGATTGGTAGGTACATGGAAACAAAGAATGTCAGTTCAATTAAAGCCTGATGAATGAAAAGAAACTAATGTCTGGTCAGAAGGCAGGGGCTCCATCATGGAAGAGTCAAGAAACCTAACTAAGAATTATGGATTTTACTGGAGTTTCAAGAGAAAAACAGAAGATTTTTTTTCATTCCAACAAAATTAACATGCGATGCTATAGTAGAAGATCTTAGTCATAGGGAAGAAATGCCATAGTGCGCTGTGTTTTACACATCACTTGGACTGCCATCTACTGGACTGGTTGTAGGGAGGGGGATTGGGCAAGTGAGGATATGTAGGATGAGATATTGTCTCTTCACAAGTGAGGGAACAAAATAGGAGACGCAGTTCATGACTTCAGGATATTACAGTCTACTCAGCATGTTTGACCATTCCTCTGCAGCAGCTGCCCATTCAACCTTTTGACACAAAAGGGTAATTTCTACCCCCAAGACTTCCAAAGTCTCCTCCCTGAGCTGCCACTTCCTGCAACTACCTGAAGAGTCAGTTGAAGAAAACAATCTCCTTTTTTAAACTTCCATGGTATTGTATGTGCATCACCTACAGGAAACTAAACAAAATTTTCTTGGAATAGGGATCCCTGGGTGGCGCAGCGGTTTAGCACCTGCCTTTGGCCCAGGGCACGATCCTGGAGACCCGGGATCGAATCCCACGTCGGGCTCCCGGTGCATGGAGCCTGCTTCTCCCTCTGCCTGTGTCTCTGCCTCTCTTTCTCTCTCTCTGTGTGACTATCATAAAAAGAAGAAAAAAAAATAATTAAAAAAATTTTTTCTTGGAATAATATATCATGTACAAAATACTCATTAACAAATATTTTGAAGGAGAACAGTCTAAATCACTTTTGTTTTCCCACAGGACTTCCAATGGTGCTTGGAGATCATTATGCACTCTTAGTAGGTGTTCAGAAGACAAAGGACGTGCAAGAAGGGCAAGGGCTGTAAAACAAGAGGACAGTTAAGACCTGAGAGTGTAGTGGGAGGCAAGTGCATGACCCGTGGACTAACTCTACCCTCAGGGCCACAAGACAAGGCCTTCCATTAGGCTGGAATGTTGCCGGAGTCTGTGGGAGCACCCAGGAGAAAAGGCACCAGCAGTTGGAGAAGGCTGGCCTGACAACCATGAGGACGGGTTCGCCGTAGCCCATGACCATCTACTATGATCTCTCATGGCCTCTTCTATTTCTCTCCCTGTCATTCCATCCTAGTCACACTGACTCCTTTCTTATTCTTTCAATGTGCTAATGGCTTTCCAGTTTTTGCACAGACTGCTCCCTCTGCTCTGATGCTGTCACCAAAAAATCAATCTGTCTGCTTTCCCGCATCAATCCTTGTACTGCACAAATGTCACCTAAGCAAAAAGACCCCCCCAACCCTTTATATAAAATACCTCCCATCCTATTCCTAATCCCTCATTCTATTTTTTCTTCTTCATACAGAGCACGGCACATATTTAATCTTTGTTTGTCATCTGTCTCCACTAATAAGGTTTGTGAAAACAAGGGCTGTACCTTGTTTTGTCAACCTCTACAGCCCCCGGAGCTTTGCACATAGAAGGTCTTTAGCTTTGTTGAGTGAGTGGCCGAGTGGATGAATGTGTGAAAGCGATCTCTGAGCAATGTTCTGAGCATTTGACGAGAGTCTGGTATGACTATGAGGAAAAAGTGAAAGGGAATTCCAAGCAAAGTTAGCAGCATCTCTATAGGTACCTGCAGGGCACTGTAAAGAGTTCATTGTGTATAAACAAGGTATAAAGGAATATCCCAAGAAGAAATCATGTTAGCATATTTTGATTTCATCTTGAGAGTAATTGGTGCATTAAAGTGACATCAGCTTTCCCTTTTATAAAGAAAAAAAAAATCTGTGTCTTGTGGAACCAACACCCCAATTAAAGTTGATCAAATTCTGTGCTGATAGATTTGCTTTATTAATGGCAGAATGGGTATAGGGAACCAACTTCTCTTGGTTGAATTTCCACAGATGGCAAGTCCACTCTCATAAATCATCTTTTAAAGAGTTACAAATACCCTATAATGCGTTAGATTAGTGTCAATTGCCTGCCCAATGAAAAATATGCTCAGAGGAACTCAGAAACGCACATTTAAGAAATGACCCAACATGTAAGTTTTTAGACATCCTAAATTTGGAATTATGATGACCCCTAAAGATGATACTATTGCTTTAAATAAATATTTTTTGAAAGAATGTTACCCCTTGTTAGCCTTTATTCAAAAATGGATACTGATATGCTTCCAGTAGATATGTCACAATAAGCTCGCTAACATTTATTTATTATTATTTATTTATTTATTATCTATTTATTTATTTATATTTCAGTTTTCTACAGAGCAAACTTGGCTGTATTTTCTTTCTTTTTTTTCTTTTTTTCAAGATTTTATTTTGTATTTTCAAATGAAATTAATCTGGATTTTAAGTACAGATAGAATTCAAGTCTGATTAAGAAATTTATTTATTAATTTTATTAAATTTATTGCAGGTTGATTCTGAAATATATATTAAACTTAGCAAATATTCGACATTGATAATTTCATAGCAAATAATTCCTGTGAAATTCATGTGTCCTTTATAAATCAGAATTGTATTTATTTTTTATTTTTTTAATCGGAATTATATTTAAAAGAACATAAAAAACTAAATAACTTGAATAAAACAGTCAATGAGAAGCAATTTGAGACAAATTATGTTCATTCATTTTTCGTAAGAACCATAAGAATTACTTATAAATTATTGGTTTTTATTTAAATAAAAAAATGAAGCTATAAAAAAGTAAGTGCTTTCCACATTCATGAAAGTTTCCATTCCTTTTCTAAATTTTCTGCACAACTCCATCAACATAACTCATGTGAAATCATTTTCAAATCATCGCCATCCTAATCATTATGTGTATAATTCTGCTGATGTATACTTTGCATCAGTCTCACAAATGAGCAATGCATAAAAACTATTGCCTTCCTTATGAAATATAGTATTTTCACCTGAATTAATGTTGCATGATTTTTAGCAGTCATATAATAACCAGGAATTGCAGCCAATTTGAACCTGTGTCTTTCAAACAGATTTGCAAGATCAAATATGGAATAGTCAGGTGAATTTGAGTTTTAGATCAACCCAGGTTTTAGATGAGCATGTCCCACAAATTGCATGGGACACACTTGTACTTACAATACTATTTGCTCTTTATCTGAAATTCAAATTGAAGTGGGTATTTATAATGAATTTTTGTTAAACCCGACCCCTTTACTTTCACATGAGTTGCATTAAGTGTATGTTCTCTTTAATCATATTTTTCAGAAATATTATTGACCTAAGTTTTGGATTTCTACATTTTTCTTTATTATATTACAATTGATTTTTTTCTAGTAGATTTCAAATTCCTGGAGGGCTGAAACAATATTTTACTCATGTGCATTTTCATCAGGGTACCAAGCATAGTATCTTAGTAATGATAGTCAGCCAATATTTACGTGTTAATATGAGACAAAAATAGAAAATGCGTTTAAATCACTTATATATTGATTATGATATTTGTTTCAAGTATACAGAATTTTCTGGAAGTCCAAGAAAGGATGAATGGCTACCAGATTTAAGCATTTGGTAGATGTTAGGATAACTGTGGCAAGACAGCTTAAAGTCACCTCAGGAGACAATGATTACACTAGAAGGAATCCAGGAAAACAGAAAGTGGATTGTTATTAACACAATAGTAGTTCTACTGTGTACCGGTCAGGACACAAGACTGAACTCATTCTGTTTGTTTTCATTATGTTTCCACTACTTACTCCACAATAATTTAGGACACTTCAGTTATTCTACATGGTCCTTAGATTAACCATTTTCACATAAATGACATGTTGAAGGGCTAACATTCTGGATATACTATGTTCAATAAAATGCATTTAATTGGTTTTGTTTTACTTTTTTAGTGTGAATATGAGAAAATTCAAAACTGTATGTATGGTTTGCATTGTATTTCACGCTGGGCATCACTATTTTAGTAATACTGAAATTAATTCTGATAATTGTAGCTCTAAATGAAAAATCTGTTTTTATTTGTTCTTTTAATGGTTAAGGAGAATCTTCTGTTTCCTTTTTTTTTTTGGCTATTTGCTTTGGTTCTTTTACCTTTATAAAGAAATAAAGCAGGAATAAATATAATGACTAATTATACAAAAATGAGTTTATTTTCAGAATATATTTCTCATTTTATGCATAAATTAGTAATAATAATTTGAAATTTATTTCAATACAGTAATTCACTAGAAATGTATCAAATTAATAAAGAACCAAAACACATTCATCAGCTATTTTAACTGTCCACAATTTGCATTTTACTACATTTGTTCCTCTGGGAAAAGCATTTACATAAAGCAGTTTAAATTATCATGCTAAACTAAAAGGAACATTTATTCATGCTTTATTTATAATGTGGTTGACACATAAACACTATAAAATAAATTAAGAATCCTATTCCTAATAATATTTTTCTTAGTTAATAAAAGTTTGCTGAACAATCTTTTTAACATTCTCTATGAAAAAATGAGAGCATTCATTATTTAATAATTAGTATGTATTAACTATTTCATTTTCTACATTTCTGCAAACTAAATCCCTACACGAATCTTGTGATAAAATCACTAGATGTTTTAGCAATTATAGACAGGTTCTGTGACCACAATCTAGATACAAATGCATCCACACCTAAAGCATCAAGGTTAAATCCATCCTCTCTCACCTTCGAGGTAACTTAAGGCACTGGAAAAATTCAAAGATCATTTATTATGTTTTTTTTAAGATTTATTTATTTATTTTGAGAGAGAGAGAGAGAGAGAGAGAGAGAGAGGAAGCAGGCATGAGCAAGGGGAGGAGCAGAGGGAGAGAATCTTTCAAGTAGACTTCCCATAGAGCTAGGAGCCCAAGGCTGGCTCAACCCCACAACCCAGGAGATCCTGACCTGAGCTGAAACCAAAAAGCAGGTGCTTCATTGACTGAGCCACCCAGGTGCCCTGATAATTATTTCCTAACCCCCTCTGCTGCTCTAGCTCTTTTGGCCCAAAGCCCAGAGGTAATAATAGCCCCTCTGTAACAAAAGTAAATGTTCATGTGAGTTTAGAATTTGTATGTAATTAATTATTTGAACCTCCCCAGAGTTTTATCAGATAATATTATTATTATTACCCTATTATGGATATGGAGTTAGAGCACAAGAAGCTTAAACACGCTTCCTATTTTAAAACTGGAATTCACATAATTAGAACTTAGACAATGGCAGTTTGCTTAAAGCATTGATTCATGTAACATAAATACTATTTTGTTTGTCATGACAGTTCAGCTAACCATACAATCTCCATGGACGGTTTACGATACTCAGAGTTAACAATTGCTAGGAAATGTTAATTAATTAAGTTGTGGTTTATATCACAATGGATATTGCAGTTGTTATTTATTACACGTTTTACAGACCTTTCATTTAATGATAAACATACAGAGAAATGTATCTGTATTATCCGAATATAATATCTGAAATGTTTTTACTGAACTCTGTGTGGGCCAAACTAACATATTTGCTGCTATACTAATAAGACCCTTGGATTCTATCTAATTACTGGAAACATAGGATAACGTTTTCATACAATGACGTTTTGGTAACAGTCTACCAGTGATTGTTAGTTTTCAGTGTATAATGTGACGTTATTTAAGTAATTTATAATTAGAATTTAAATTTATAGACCTGCAATTTATCGAGTTATTATTTTCCTTCCTCTATCATACTTCCCCTTCCTTTCGACGTTAATGTAATTAGAAGTTGTTTTATAGCTCTGTCAGAATTGTTAAAATATTTAGAGCTTTAAAATATTAATCAGGGATCATTACATATTCATTTAAAGACTTTCTGACTAACTGACATGAAGGGAAATGAAAAATGAAATATCTCCCATAAAGCCATTGAAAGAAAATAAAACTGTCTATAAAATATCCATTAGATGAAATGAATCCCTACGGTCCCCTGGACTTGAACTCATCAAACTTCTTCATGATGAACCTTTCTTCGTCTTTTTAAGTTAAAAATGCATAATTTTCAATTACAGAGTTTTAATTTACTTTAAAATTTAAATTGCTAATTAATTAGCTTCAAACACTAAATTTTTGATGTGTTGGGAGCTTTACGGCTATCAAAAATGTATATGGATCAGCCCTGCTTAAATATTATTCATTTATATTGAGATGACTATTTGACTTTTTTCCCAATTCAGATAAACCTCTCTGTTAGAGAAATTTTATATCTCTAAGACTCTTTGTTCACATGCAACCATCATGGTTGTCACTATGCCTCAACGTTAATTAGTAAGCACTTCCATTGCATATGGAAAATGAATAGTGGCAACATGTGGTCCTTCCTGGAGATATATTAGTTTGCCATTGGTGATGTTTTCATTTCAAAACAAGAACCAGAAAAGAAAGGAGTAAAGATATTTTAGGTGCCCAATTCCTGAGCTATTTCATACATCCCTTTCAAAATATTCTCTCTTCTTTTCCCGGGACATCCCCTTCATGTGCTTGCTTGGACAGAAACTGGCCTCTCCCCTGAGGACACTGCTTCCCCCAAGAAATTTATTCCCCACATGGGAGACTTGTTTTGCTTGTTTTTCTACTTTTTCTCAACCTTATTGTGATATAATTAAAATACAATAAACTGCAGATAGTGTGTACAACATAATAAATTTTGACATGTAGGTACAATGTCAATGTGGGCCAATCAGCATGGAATTAAACATACTCATCCATCGTCCCTAAAAGTTTCCCCAGGCAGCTACGATTGTAATCTCTCCCTCTTAGACTAGAATTCTCTTCCCTGTCCCAGGTGACCACTGATGAGCTTTCTGCCGGTTATGTGCTCTATCTTATCTTTTTAATTAAATTTGATTTTTAATGTCATTTCAGTTCATTTTCTTTTAATTTTGTTATTTTTCTCTGGAACCTTCATTTCCCTAGACCTCGAAGTGGGTATGTCATTGCAACTCCCAGCTGTCAGATCTCTCCCTTTCTCTTTCTCTTGAATCTCTAAATAGATGTCCCTTTTATTCGTTCAACAGTGAATTCTCAAGTTTCATGTCTATTTTAATGTCTTTGCATTTTCCAATGAAGAGACATTTTGGGGGGGGGAACCCAGAGTTGCCAAAAGGAAGCATGCAGCTTGTTCTTGAAGCTGCTCTCTGAGACCTGTGTATGGAGAGCTTCCCTTTCTCAGACACACAGCTGCGTAACTCATGATGCTTTACTAGACCGACTTGGGTTCATTCCCCTCCTTCCCATGACCTAGCCCTCAACGAGGCAACCAGGAAAAAGTCGAGATTTCACTATATTCCAGTTCCGTGTGAAGACTACATTTCCCCACATTTGTTTTTACCTATTGGCTGTTCACTCATTTGTACCTTATATCACTCATGAGTCATCAATGTGCTTTTTCACTATTGTAGGATTTATGGTTTAGGGAAACCCCTCCAAAATTGTAAGATGTTAACTGTCACTCACTCTTAGTTCTCAAGTGGTGAATTTTTGTGATATGTTTAATACTCCTTCCTCCCCCACCCCCACCCTCCTTGGCATTTTAGTAGTAACCAGGAGAGACTGTGACAAATACCACTTGTCAAATGTCACTTGAACAGTAAATCTTGAAAACAAAATTGTATACCAATTTTTTGGGTGGATGTGGACAATTTAATCATTGTCTCACTCCTTTAGAGGAATGTGCTGAAGAATGGTACTCATAAGCTGCTGGTGTTTGATTAAAAAATCCATTATAGTCATACCTGTTTATCATACATGTGTGCACACTTCACAGATGTTAAGTTTTACCATACATAGTCACAGAAATTGAGAATATCACATAAATAGTATATAACATATATGAATACATATGCATAATTTTACCTTAAAATGCCAACTTCGATCCTCTAATAATTCACTAAGCTTCACACAGTTTCTTTAGGGCAGGAAGGATTTTAATTACTTCCAGTAATATGCAGAATGGTTTACTTATATATTTAAATACATTTTATTGTTTTAAGTTTATAAGAAAAGAAACAACGAGAGTATTCTTATGTAGTTTAAATATTTCTTGCACTTTTAAAAGAGTAATTAATTTAAATACATGCCTTAAAAAAAGGGCATACTAACACAAGATTTTACATCTCTTTGAGAATGAGACTAATTCAAATTAATAGAGCAATAATTGTCCCTTTCTGTTGTTACATGTATTACCTAATTAAAGAATGAATAAAATGTCACCGGAAAGAGAGTGACATTTGTTTAACAAGAAATCATTAACATTGTGTCTGTTCCTGTTGAACTCAGGAAAAGCTACACAGTTGATTACGCCTGATAATCTACCAAGTATGTCGATTCACTTTAATCCACATACCATGTGAAAAAAAAAAAAAGTCCACACATCATTTTACACCTCTTTTTTGCAAGTATAACTATTTAGTTCTTCGGAAAATAAGTAATTACTAAAAACAAGAGTTAAGACAAAATTTCATAATAGAATTATATTTTATGTACTTCTCATTTCTGTTGAGATCACTAGCCCAGGTCATTTATAAAAAGAGACTTTGCTTATAGGATTCAACAGTAAAAATCTGGATGTATAGTATCATTTATTTTTAGCCCTGATTGATAATTGTATATTAAAATTCTTAAGTTTTTCCCTTCCGTAAGATCAGTGATTACTTATCAAATTATCACAGCAGAATATGGAGTTGTTTTCATTATAAAGCTTTAAAATGTTTTAATTTATTTTTAGGAATTGATAATGAATTTATATTTCATTGTGATTTTATTACTTCCCTCAACACTATGATCAGAAGATCACACAAATCTTATAAGATTTGTATAAAGATACGATATTTCTTAGTGGTGCTACAATTTTCTTCCCGTTCTTTAAGAAATAATCACCTTAACCCACCTCTTCTTTTATCCTAGAAGCATAGGATTTATTCCCAAAAGCCTTCCTCTTATGTTTTCTACAGCTATGTGTCCTTTTGAGGAAAAATTGGTCCTTTTATTTCAGGCTCATTCCTACTAGTCAATGAATATGTTCTCTTTGTCTCTTTTCTGGTTTTTGTTTTATTTTTGTACTTTCTCAGAATTCTCTCTTTCCTGGAGTTTATCATTCCTAAGGATAGAAGCTTTCTGTGTTAACACAGGTTTAGTTCTCATTTTTTACCTATTTTCCATTATATTTTTATAGCTCTTCTAATTCTGAACCTAATACACAGGATAATATAGGAATATCGGAGCCAGCAATCTTCAATAGGATTGAAAAATTCAGTGAGAATATGTGATCTTACCCCACATTTGGAAACATTGGGATAGATGAATACTTTCAGCACACAATAAACAAAGTGTGGCCATAACCTCTATTATTGGTTCATTATTTTGCATTTTCCAAAGCTTTTTCACGTGTGTTTTATTGTTGATTCTTCACAATTGCCCTTTATGCCAATGTTATTATTGCAATTTAGTGATGATTTCAGAGTTTTACCTTCTAGCATGCTATGCAGAGACCGTCCTCTACATATAAGTTGAAAAAGCGTTTCCTGTCTTACCCATCATATCTATTTCTAATGTTCTAGAAATTTAGTTAGATTCACTTAAGAGTTAAGGTAATATTATTATTATTATGAAATTCATCACTAGCACCACCACTAAAGAGTCAGTAAATATGGACACAAATCTGTTTTGCCAATAATCCTCAGATGAGTCTAGAAAATCACATTTCTCTCCCTGAAACTGAGATGTTTGCATTGAGAATATCTTTTTTTTTTTTTTTTTTTTTTTTTTTGGTAAGTGTTTGTCATAACTTTTGCTAAACTATACCATGGAACTGCTGTCTTTTTTCTGTGTAAATTCCGTGCCTCAAACAATACAAAGGCTTTTGAATACTATATCTAACTTCCACAATGCATCAATAAGTCTAAAAATATTCAGCATCCCATTGGAGTAATGACTGTTCACATCACTCCCCACTTCAATATACTTCTTGATTTCCTTGGTATGTATTAATTTTTAATATTTTATCTTCATAAATAGCTGACCATTGTCCTTTTCAAAGAAGCAGACTTCAGGGTTTTGTTTTGTTTTTTAATAAATTCTACTTGTGTTGTTTGGTTTTCCAGCATCCAAAGTCCTTTTAATACCAAGGCAAGATCTAGGGTTGCATTTTGTAGCCCTGGCTGGCCTGTCAGCCTGATGAGTTTTTTTCTTGAAGCTGTTTTCCCAGGTATAAATTTTCATTTTCATTTTATTGATTTCTGCTTTATTTTTTAAAGTGGTCTACCATCATCATATTTGATTTATTTTAATTTCTTGGATTGTTCTTTTTTTAGTGACTAGTTTAATAATAAAAGTATGTTTTGGTCCTCTGAGTACCGATCTGGACATTTTAGGTCTTGTGAATTTTTTGTTGCTGCTAACAGATAAATTATCTTCTTATAACTACAATTCAATATACTGTTGAGTCCAAGAAATTTCTCAAAGGCTTGTAGCAAATATGTAATAAAGCAGTTTTACTTAGGTTTGTTTTATGGCTTACCTGGTTTTCAGTGATTACTACTTCTACTTAACCTTTTAATTAATCATTAAATGATTATTTTAATCATTGATCAAGGTTTACTTTGCAGGCATATGTATGATTAATTTGTTTCTATTGGTCTATGATAGAAATTAAAAGTCTTATTTTGCAATTTAAAGTATATTCACACATACACATACAAAGAGGTATTAATGAGGGCACTTGGGTGGCTCAGTTGGTTATGCCTCGGACTCTTAATTCTGGCCCAGGTGATGATCTCAGGGTAATGAGATCAAGCTCTGCACTGGGCTCCACGCTCAGCCGAGAGTTTGAGATATCTTCTCTCCATCTCCCTCTGCCCCTCTCCCCACTTGTGTGTATGCATGGGCTCTATAAATAAATAAATAAATAAATAAATAAATAAATAAATAAATAAATAAAATCTTAAAAAATGTATTTATGTCCCATGGGATATGTCTCCATGAAGCTATGGTGAATCAGTCATCCCTTTTCTCCCTTTTTTAATTTATTTATTTATATTTATTTATTTATTTATTTATTTATTTATTTATTTATTTATTTATTTTCCCTTTTCTCTCTTTATGTCAGTTAAACTCTGTTGGATAACCTCGAAGTCGGCTCATAGTTAAGACCATAAGAGGTCAGCTACTTCTGCTTATAAAGTCCCCTATCCTACTTAGCAGCATCTCTCACTCCACACCGAGTATCAAGCAGTAAAACATTCCAGGAGCCTACAGACAAGCCGTGGAGTGGGAACTAGACTTTTCTTCTCTTCTGTTTGAACATGCTTTTGAGTACAGGCACTCCCATGTGCTCCCAAACAGGAAAAAATGGTTGTGTTGGACTGTGAGGCAAGTACGTCCATTTCCAGTCTGGGGCAGGTCAATTTGACCACATGTGATCACAACTTCCCTGTCTCCTGTGTATTTATTTATTTTTAAAGCTTTCATTTATTTATTCCTGAGAGACACAGAGAGAGAGGGAGGCAGAGACACAGGCAGAGGGAGAAGCAGGCTCCCTGCGGGAAGCCGGATGTAGGACTGGATCCCGAGACCCCGGGGTCACGCCCTGAGAGGAAGGCAGGCGCTAAACTGCTGAGCACACGCACATGCATGCGCACGTTTGGCTTGCAATTGACTGGTACATCTTTGTCTTTTTCATTTGGCCTTTTTTTATGTTTCTCATAATAACCAATATGAACTGTATTTTGCTATTTGCTTCAATTAGAGAACTTCACTTTTCTAGTAAACTAGTGTGATGATTTGACCTACTGTTACAGTTTTATGTCCATAATGTAATATGATAAGACACAATATGATTATATAAACATGCTTCTAAGTCCTGCCATGATGTGTCTGAAATTATTCAAATAAATATATTAATATAAGCATTGGCCAGTTCTCGAGTATGTGTGTGCACGTGTGCGTGTGTGGATTGTTTGAAGGGCTGGGTGTTCCTGCGGAGGTGGTCGACGTTGTCTGTACACGACAGAGAGGTGAATGCATATGACTTTGTAGTAAAAGTCCCAAAGCCTTGATGTTATTAAAACCTGCAGATAAGAGGGCTCAGTGATGTCTCTGTTGTCCAGTTTTCTCCTATCCTGACTTAGTCCCTATGGAAGTGTCCACACATTTCAGAGCATATCCTGCGGGCTTGCCCATCATCTTGATTTTGAAATGTTTTTTTTTTTTTTCAACCAAGATGCAAAAGTTTATTGAAAATCAAAATCACACATCCATAAAGCAACAGCCTCAAAAACAAGAAATCATTGCTGTGATAACACAGAATAAAGGGCCGGTGATCTGGTGTGGGGAGACGTAGGGGAAGATTTTTAAAGTCTTCATACAATGACTTTTAAATACATTTTTAAAATGGAAAGAAATAGATTCTCTAAACTCTTTGAGGAAAGAAAAATCAGCTACTCTTTCCATCTTTGTTTCAGGCCAGCAGTGTTGATTTTAACGTGTGTCTGCTTGGAAACCACTTAAATCAAATGTGAGTGTCATGGACAAAGGAGTGTGAACGGTGCCAGCAATATGGCTCGTTATATGTAAGGACTGAGATCTAGGGGCCCCAATAAACAAATTAGTCATAGATTTGGTGGAAAGGACTTATTAATATCAGTATGGAGGGTTTTACTGTGCAATAAGTCTTCCTTTCAGAGGATTAGAAACCTGTGCAACGTCTTGTGCTCTAAACTACACGAATTTATATTCTCTCAACTCCTGTGTAGTTTAATACCAAAGGCACTCACCGTGATTCTTTTCAGCCATGTTCACTGAGGTCTTGATGAGCAAACAATGATCACTGCGGTTATTAAGTCGTAGTTGTGTTAAGTCCTTTAAGATGGCTATTGACCAAACCAGTCCTGAGTCTGGTCTTTGGCACCTGACGCGTCAGGAATCCTAGGGGCAAGTAAGGTCTGCGCTTCAAATGATGCTGCTCATAGCACGAGGGTTGTCACGCACGATGCTGTGGTTTTTGTGACTCCACGTACACCTGCTTGTGAATTCTGACTTCTAGACTCCAGGAAATCCAGTCAATTATTTAGCCAAGCCCTTAAAGTTTTTTATCAGTAGAGCTGAGATTCACTGTGATGGTCCCTGCCTTTGCTCTTTCTTCTCTCCTACACGGAGGCTCTAATTTTGCCTTGGTTCTTTTCTACTGAATTCATTCTAAAAGTTTCCAAAACATTATAATAAACTCTAAAATAGGTACTAAGGCCTACAAGCCACGCATATGCCTAACCAGATCGACTTCCCTAGTCTTATTCAGACAGTCTCCCCAGCGCCCTCTCTCTCTGCTCAGCCACCACAAATTGCTTTATGTGTTTCAAATGTCCCACGTTTTTCCTGTGTCAAGACCTTTGCACATGCCTTTCCCTTCGTCTGAGATTTCTCCACCACCTAGCTTGACCTCTGTCCTGCCCAAGCCCCTTACATTCTGGACTTCCCGTCATTCCTCCTCCAGGTCTCAAGTTAAACATATACCAGTATGAAGGCATTTTGGGTTCACTTTCTTATGCGTGAGCAATGATTGCTGCCCCTTTGTCTCTTTAATTCTAAGAAAAAAAAATGTCTTTTAGGTTTAAGATGTAAGAAATGAGAATACTTTTTTAAAGCCACTGTGCACATTTATAGGGGTAGTTGGCTTTGTTATACTGGTACCATTTTTTTCCTAAAATGCTGCTATTAAACAGTCATCTTATATCTTAAGAGATGTTACAGTTAAAAAAAAAAAAAAAACAGAAAACAAAAAACAAAAAGACAGCTCTACAGTGATATGTCACGAATAGCCCTAAGTAGTCTTCATATAGCCCATGAGGCTCTTATTAGCACCAGATCCCTTAGTAAATGAGCAAACTGAAGCCCAAACGGAAGGTGCTAAATGTCTTACTTGGTGGAAGAATGAATGAATAAATCAATCAAGTTCTTTATGTGAGCGAACCCCCCCCCCCCCCCCGTGACCATTAGCCTGTGCTTGCGTGTGTCAGGGGCCCTTGTTGCAGTGCCTCCTACCCCTTCTAATGTCAGTCCCTGGTCTTGATGGGCTTTTTATTTGCTTCTCTGACCTTCCCACCAGACTGCTTGCCTTCAGCTGCCCATTCCTCCGAGTCAGCCTGTGGAAGCTTTCTGCTGCCCTCTGCTGACTGCATTCTTCAGACTCCAGGTCTATCTCAGGACAACCCGGCGACAGAAACAAAACCACCAAGGAGAGACCACGCAGCCCATCCGAACTGCACATGCCGACCCTGATGATCGGACTGGATGTCGAGATAGCTCCCATCTGTCAAATGAGAGTTATCAGTTCAATGCTGTTTCCCTTCCTCTTGAACACATCTGTGTCCTGCACGCACAAGAAGTCACAAACCCTTTAAAGATTGGATGGTTAGTGGCCTGCCCCTCACCATTGCTTGTGCTGTGTCCTTACAAAATAAAGTCTGTAAATGAGATATGTAAAGACATTCCAGGGAAGGAAGACTCTAAAGGTTGAACCTTTATTCAGTCTTTTGACCTGGTATATTCTGGGGGAAATGGCACACCATTCAGTAAGCCGCCTTCATTCGGTAGGAAGCAAACATCTACGAATCTCTGTCCTGTGGCCAATTGTAACCTGCTTTGCCACACGCACGCTCTGCATTGCCACCCCAGTCAACAAGTGCTCCCCAGGCGTGCCCTTGTCGACTGCATGGCATTCTTCCCCAAACAGGTAGGAACAATAATACTTCTACCCCTACACTCTTAGATAACTACTTTCTCCATCTACGCTATTGGAAGTTGGCAGACATTTTTTTTTTTTTTTTTTGTCTGGATTTCCTAAATTCACTTGAGTAAGCGATATTACTTTTGTGGTCAGAGGATGAATATCATATACCAATGAAATCTATTTTAAGAATAAATAGACCAAATTAATTAACTACTTACTTAAGGGACGCCCATGTGGAGTTGAAAGGTTGAATGACACAAATGGAAGACAGCTTCAACTTTGTCACTGCTAAGACACGGAGGACATAACAAACACGGCCATGCTGGGTTTGTGGTCAGGATATCTCTCTTGCTCAATTTTTAAAAAATTTGCTTTATTATTTATTTATTTATTTAATTTTATTCATTTATTCACGAGGGACACACAGAGAGAGGTAGGGACACAGGCAGAGGGAGAAGCAGGCTCCATGCAGGGAGCCCATCGCAGGACTTGACCTCAGGGCTCCAGGATCATGACCTGAGTGGAAGGCAGACGCTCAACCGCTGAGCCACCCAGGCATCCTTAAATTTACTTTTAATGTATAGGGAAAAAAGTTCTCATTTGATAATTAGTTCTATGAGTCATGAAAACCAAATATGATTGTATAAATACCACTAAAGTCAAGACACAGAAGTATAATCACCCTATACAATTTTTTATCGCTACCTCTTTATGTCTAACCCCTGAATTCAGCCTTTACTTCTGGCAACAATGGTTTGTTTCTGCCCTTGTGCATGTCCCCTCCCTTTCCAGAACATCGTACGAATGAAATTATACATTAAGTAGTTTTTCAATCTGATGTTTTTCACTTGGGATAGTTGCACTTGAGATTTTCAAGTTACTGTGCATAACAATAATGTATTTTTTATTACTAAGCATATTTCAGTGTATAGATGTACCGCATTGTTTATCCATTCACAAGTTGGCCTCTAGTTTTTTTTTATAATCAAGAATAAAATTATTATAAGTAATATAGGCTTTATATGATCATAAGTTTTTATTTCCTTTGGTTACCCACCTAGGAGTAGGATGAAGTGTTCATGGGATAGGTGTGCATTTAACTCTATGATCAACTATCAAAAGTTTTATCAAAATCTGTGCAGCATTTTTAATTCCCACAAGAAATTTGGGAGTTTCAATTGCTCTGTATCTTTGCCACTACTATCATCATAATTAAAAATAATGTCACTATTACAGGAGTTTTATAGGTGGTTCCAATGAAATGAAACCACATTTCATTGTGGTTTTGATTAGGGTTTCTCTAATTATCAATGATACTAATCACATTTTCATGTAATTATTTGCCATCAGTATATTTTCTTTGGTATAGTGTATATTCAAGTTTTTGTCCAATGTTTATGAGAATGTTTAGTGTCTAATTATCAATTTTTAGTGTTCTTCATATATTTGGATAGACATATTTGTCTTTTCATGTCTGTAGTGTTGTCTTTTGCACAACAAAAGTTTTAATTTTGATGAAATTCTTTTTACTGATGCATTCTTTTATGGTTCATATTTGGGTATCATATCTCAAAAGCTTTAGCTTAAAAATATTGCAGAATTTTTCATGAATGTTTCCTTCTAAAAGCTTTACAGTTTTATGTTCTACATGCTGCTCTATGAATCACTTTGAATTGACTGTTATATAAAATGTGATGTAAGCATTGTTTCTTCTTTTTTGCATACGGATGTACAAATGTTCCAGATCATTTGTTGAAATGAGTAGTATTTTTTCTTCATTGAATTTTCTTTTTACTTTTGTCAAAAGTCAACTGATCATATTCATTTAAGTCTATTTTGAGACTCTCTCTGCTCTTATATTTATCCACGACTTGATAATTGTAGCATCAATGCAGATCTTTAAATCGGCTAATATGACTCCAGCAAGTATGTTTTTCCTTTTCAGGATTATTCTGAAATCCACATGAACTTTACAAACAGTTTGTCAAAATTTACAAAAATTCCTGCTGAAATTTTGATAAGGATTGTGTATGGATTGTAAGTAGAATGATGTGTTGTCTATATCTCTTCTCCTTAACAAATTGGTGGCTTGAGCAATTAGTAAATGCATAAGAAACATTTAAAATTCTAATTAAAGTTAGCATTTTACCAGTTCAGATAAAATGTTTATTTTAAAGCCATAGAAGTGTCTTTTTCTTCTTCATTTTATGTAATGATTGCATTAATATATTACACTTACATGCATAATATATTGAAATCCCTACTAGAAAGGTTTATAAATTTAGCTTTCAACATTTATAATTATTTTAAATAACAAGATAAAAAATACTCTTATACTTAAGACTAGGTAACCAAATATTTACCTTTTACCTTCATTTTTGTAGTCCAAAGATTGTCTCTATAACCATTTTTCTTAAGCTTGAAGGATTTCCTATAGCTCTTAAAATTTTCTTTCTTTTTTTTTTTTTTTTGGCTTTCCTTCATCCTAGAATATCACTGTATTTTTTCTTTAAAAAAATCACAGTAATTCAAATTATAAAGTCTTTATATATAAAATGTCCTTTTCCACTTTCTTTATTCAGGATTATATATTTTTTACCTTTATTTTTCAGATCTTGGATTATGATGTGCTTGGGTATGATATACTTTCCAAAGTTTGCTTGATTTCTTTAATCTGTATGTTTATAATTTTTAAACCAAATTCAGAAAATTTTCAGCATTATTTCTTTTTTTTTTTTCTTTTTATTCTAATAAGACATTTTCTTTCCTTCTGGAACTTCAAAGTAATAAATGTTATATATTTTTATATTGTTTCCAAACCTCTGAGGCTCTAGTCCTTTTTATCTCTTTTTTTCTCCTCATTTCTTGAAATGGGATAAATTCTCATCAAGTTATTCACATTTTCATCTATCTTCGACATTCTGCTACTAAGCTCCCATGGTGAATTTTTATTTGGGATATTATTAATTTCAGTTCTAGTTAGTTTTTAAATGTAGTTTCCATTTCTTTGATAAAAATTGTATCTCTCTCTTTTTTTAAGACTTTTCATCTCTACCATGTGGAGCACATTTTTTTTTTAAAGTTTAATTTATTTATTTCAGAGAAAAAGAGACAGCAGGAGGGAGGAGCAGAGGGTGAGGGAAAGAATGTTAAGCAGACTCTGCACTGAGCATGGAGCCCACCACAGGGCTCAATTCTGCAATCCTGAGATTATGACTGGAGCAAAAACCAAGAGTCAGACACTTAACCACCTGTACCATCCAGGTGCTCCAATATCTACTTTAAAATCTTTCTCAATTTGGAGTTTGCAGCTGTTAATTGTTCATATTTTGTAGTTTTTATTATGTCATATAATCTGGGATTGGACTTCAGACATTTTCAACATTATTTTGGAGACATTTGATTCTTTTAAAATCATTTGGAGAAAGCCTGTTAAAATTTTGTCTGTCTGTTCATTTTTTTCAGGCAATGAACCCAGTTCGGTTTCATCTCTGTAAGTGGTGATTCCGATATCAGGCCAGTGTTCATAGCCTGTGCTATGTCGTTCTCGCACAGGCTACCCAGTGTATATCACCTGGGATTTGGATGGTTCCTATCAGGATTCAGCAGTTTGTTTCTATAAAGAGTTAGATGATATTGTACAATTTGTGGACCACGTATGGCCTCTGTTGTATATTCTCTTTTGTTTGTTGTTTGCTTGCTTACTTGTTTTATAACTCTTAAAATACAAAACTATTCTTAGCTCATGGACTGTACAAACTCTATCCATGGGCTGGCTTGTTCTGTAGGACATTGTTGCTCAAAGCTGATTTATAGACTAGTTCTTGAAACCTCTGCAGTGCTTCTTGGAGTCTGTTCTAAGAATAGCAAGCTTGAGATATCGATTGGTTCCCATAGAGAATTACAGGATCAGAATTACAGGACCAGGATTAGGGTCATCTCTCACCAGGATTTCCTTTGCAGTCTCTGAATCCTGGGGGCCATTTTTCCTGATTTTTCTGGCCAAAAACACAGATTTGTCTCAAAGTCTTATCCCCTTCACTCTGCTGCACATTTTCATACAAATTGAGCTATGCTCAGAGCAAAGCAACGAGCAAAAGGAGGGCAAAATAACAGAACTCTTCCTGCACTCTGGACAACATGGATACTAATTCCTGACTCCTCTGGACAGAGACGCAGGAGCTCTGTCATAGATGGGAGCTGCTTGCAACATCACTGCGACTGTGCAGTCCAATGGATCATGCTGTCTCCAGGGCAGAACAGGGAGAAAAACAATTGTGTTCCCCTAAACTCTTCAGCTTGTAGCTTAAATTGTAGTTTTTGTTGTTCACATGTGGTTCACAGTTCCTCCAGTTGGACCACCTTGGGTGATGAATGAAGGAAAAACAAAATGGGACACCCCACCAGCAGATCAGTCCTCAGTTTTGACTTCCTGTTCCAATATGCCTGCTATTGTTTACTTTTCAGAGTCAAAGATTTTTCATTGTAATCAATAGAAGGAATAAGGTGGGATAAGCTTGCTCCCTCTTTCCTGGCAACAGATCACTCCACATACATTTTCAAGATTTAAAAAAAAAACATGTTCCACACACCTGCATCTAATTCATAGATTTTATGCTTGAAAGTCCTTCCATTTCGGAATATGTAGAAGGATGTAAGAGAACTGAATTGACTAAATACTTTGTAAATGATGTATTTTACCAGGTTATATACAAGACCCACAACTCCAAAGTGGACTTTATATGGGGATTTTTGTTAAAAATTTACTTTACAAAAGTAATGACAAAATAAATGTGTCAAAACTTCTGGCAATATTTATAGCCATAAATTACAATTTTGAGGAAGTGGAAGATTGTTTAAAACTGAATTTGTGTCCACACCAGCTAGGAAAAAAAAAACCTGCACTCTGATCACACACACATCTTCCTTATTTGATTTCACAGAACACAAAATGCTGGAAGTTGATCATAAAAAAGCATGACAGCAAAAAATGCAATTCATGGTTTCAATAGCTTTCACATTGTCAACATTCTAAGAAATGGGTCCATGGTGCACACATTCATCAACAGAGGAAATCTTTCTGCTGTCACACTGAATTGGGCATGAATAAATATAACTTGCCAGATATCAGGAAGTCTACAGAATGTTAACTCTTATAAAACTGTCAACGTGAGCAACATCTTATGAAAATGTATCTCAATAGTTTATGACTCAGGATTTCTACGATATTTGCCGATAACAGAGGATTTCTACAATATTTTCAGTTAACATTTTCAAAATTATGTTTTATGTATAGAGTCACAATTTTACATTATTTTCATTATGTGAAAATGAGCAATTATATGGTTAATTAATCTAGACAAAGAGAAATAGTTCGATAGTTAGCATAAGTGTTAAAACACACACTTAATGATGTAAGATCCTGGTACACCTAAAGGGATAATCCAGTCACTCCTGGTCAATATGAAGTGATCTAATGTTAATTGTGGAAGAAAAAATAATGAATGTTGGTGCGTTCATTAATGTAATTACAAAACAAAACCTTTAGTAACATGATCACAAAATTAAACTTTTAGTATCCATAATGTGAGTATGGATAGAGTGGCTTATATAGCTCTGGTCAGCATACAGTTCCTGAAAATTCATAGATTATATCCCTAAAATGTGTTGATCTTAGCAGCAAATCTGGAGAAGCTGTGTGAGCTGCAGGAATCTCACAAGAGCAGCCCTAGAAGCAAGAAGGAAAATCTTTGCTGTACAGGACAGTCAGGAAAGGTTTTGCTGATCCCCGATTTTGAGAAAAGAGCAGAGGTTTAGAAAAGCCTGAGCCGTGAGCCATTTGAATATATCAGAAAAGAGCACTCAGGGCCAGAGGGAATAATGGTTACAGGAATCATCATACAGGAGGGTATTTGCCTTGAGGTGAATATCAAGTTTATCAGTTGTGGGTACAGCAGGGTGGGTGAGGAGGGGCCTGGTGGATATTTGGTCAGAGAGGGAACTGGGGGTTGCCTTACAAGTTTTGTAAGCCTTGTAAGTTTTGATAAGTTCTTTGACTTTTATTCTATGAGAGGTGATAAGCCATTTGAAAGACTTAAGTAAATGAGTGACATCTTTTAGAGGTGTCACTCTGGCTCTTTTAAGACTACACATCAGAGAGAAAATAGGGAGTAGAAATTTTGCAAGCAACAAAATTAGAAAATTTCAGTGTCCAAGCTTGGCATCGATTTTGTGGCAGATATTTCTAGGACTCATCAATATATTTTTCCTAGATAGATAGATAGATAGATAGATAGATAGATAGATAGATAGACCATTAGTTAATATAGCCATATTACTGGTTCTAGAAAAGAATGTGAGGCTTGAAGACTTTTTGTTTCAGCAGTTAATGAGTCTTATCCTAACTAATACAGGCATGTCACCTCAAAATGGTTTTGCTGCCTTTTTAAAAATATAAAAAAGGTAACAATTTCTTAATGGCCAGCCTAAAAAACACCTGCTAGGAAGTGAACCTGTTTGAAAGACAGAACAAATGCACTTAAGCCCGTATCTCTGAATGAAATGAGTGGAAGGAACCAGAATACTGTGTATGTCATTTGTCTTTAACAAGCTATTATGACTACAAAACGAGCACGGGCAAGAATTGGCTGGGTTGTAAAGAGTGATCACACGAAACAGGTACGGACCTCAAGGTTCAAAAGCCTTGTAACTGGAAA
The DNA here is from genome assembly GCF_048164855.1 of Canis lupus baileyi. Lineage (NCBI taxonomy): Eukaryota > Metazoa > Chordata > Mammalia > Carnivora > Canidae > Canis > Canis lupus. Next base: position 86,406,134 of record NC_132841.1, read on the forward strand.
GGATAAATGCCACTAGATCTCAACAACAGACAATTAGACTAAACTGGTCTTGAGCAACAAAGGCCAGTAAGACTTCTCACTTGAATGAAGTGTTTGTGTTTCCACCGTGAGTCAACATGAGATAAAGGGTCTCAGAACAGCTGCCGTTCATTTGTGAGGAAGAAAGCCAAGGGAGTGATAGTGAAGGGGGACAGCCAAAGGGGTGGTAGTGACCTTGAGAACAGGTTTTAGGGAAGAAATTTGGGGCTAGAAATTTGGATGTGACCCTATGTAGAAGAAGACACTGGAAGTTCACAAACACGTTTTAGGAACCAGTATTGCCAGTGAAATTTCCAAGCTAGGGCTAAAATAAACATGGCCAATTCATCTATGAAAACCACACAGAAGCATGTGGCCCCCACAAACATGCACGTCCAGGAAACACGCTGAAAACTGTAGAACTGTAGGAGACAGCACACTCAGTTTTTGTGTAGCCAAAGAGGATGAAAAATGCCAAAAAGCCTCCCAGGAACAAATCAGGGTCTAATCGAGGACTCTTCCTCTTAAGAAAAGGAACCTCGCAAAGACACCCAAAATTAGATTTCCTTTCCAAAGGACGTTTTAATGCAGACACCCCAGTTCCGATCCACATTTTATAATAATTGATTGTAAGAGTCTTTCTGTTTTGTCTTTTTATTTAATATGTCACCATTTCGAGAGAGTAGAGCTTGCTTGACAGATTTTGAGACCAAAACATGCTGAGGAGGTCGTTTTCTTTTTCTTTTTTTTAAAATTGATTGATTGATTGATTGATTTGACAGAGAGAGAGAGAGAGAGAGAGAGAGCACAAGCAGGAGGAGCATCAAGCAGAGGGAGAGGAGAAGCAGGCTCTCCACCGAGCAGATGCCCGATGTGGGGCATCTGGACCAGGACCCTGGGATCATGACCTGAGCCAAAGGCAGATGCTTAACTGACTGAGCCACCTGGGTGCCCCAAGGGATTCTTTTTCAATATATATTTTTTCAACTTCCCTGTTCAAAGCTGTGTCAATAGGTCTCTGGATATGCCTATGACAGCAAATTCACGTGTTAAAAAGAAAGGGATTTCACACAGATGGTCATCAACATAGATCATCTGATGATTTGATGTTCTTGGGTAACTTTGGGAGACATGAGCTGAAGATAAATAGAACCTGTGTCAGATGGGGTTTCTAGGTGTACACGTGGAACAGAGCCATTTTGACCACAAACTCCATGGCCAGTTGGTTTTTATTGTATTAGGCCCTACAGATTTGAAGGTTTATCAGTTATAGCAAGTAAAATTATCTTAACTCATTAGTTAAACAAGTTCATTAACTTGTTTTAGTATTTTTTATATCTCTACATGCTTCTTGTCTATAATCAGGTAATTATAAAAACGGGGCAAGGAGTTGTGTAAGGGACAACTTAGAAATATTTGAGCCATATTGCAAATCAGAATCACTATTCTGTAAAAACTCAGAAGAATTGACATTGCAACACTAAAAGAAAAACAAAATATGTAAATAATTTTTATTTTCTCCTAAACATTAATAATGTGTATACAGATCTTCCTTGACTTACGATGTGGTTATTAGGATATAATTTGAAAATAGTGTAAGTCGAAAATGTATTTAATACGTGTAACCTACTTCACATCATAGCTTAGCTTGTCTTCCCTTCTGAGCTCTCTCAGAGTAGCCTGCACTTGGGCTCATTCATTGAACACAGAGCCTATTTTATAATTAAGTGTTGACTATCCTGTCATTTAGTGAATATTGTACTGAAAGTAAAAAAACCAGAATGGTTGTACTAGTACAGATGGGGCTCAGCATCCCGGTTGTTGGTCCTCATGACCGCGTGGCTGACGGGGAGCTGGGGCTCACTGCCACCATCCAGCACCATGAGAGAGGATCATACACAGCTTGCTAGCCAAAGTCAAGTATAGTTTCTACTCAGCATGCATTGCTTTTGCATCATCACAGTCAAAAATTTGTCAGTTGAACTGTCATAAATTAGAGACTGTCTTTATATCATACTCTGAACTATATTCTATTATTGTTTCTTTTATGAAAGAAAAGCACAACTTACAAACAAAATCATTTTTTTTCTTTGCACTTATTTCTTATAAGGATGTGCAATAATAATAACATAAGACTTTTTTGATCACTTGAGAATCAAGACATTATTTACACTGGTGGAATAATACCTCAGGTATTTGAGTCTTTCATTAGCTGCAATTTCATCAATAACTGAGAGTTGTTATATTATGAGAATATTTGATTTGTCTGTTAGAGAACAGTGAATCTGGTACATAAGCCTCTTAGACACTTTTGTATTAGTTTCCTAGAGCTGCCAACACAGAGTACCCAAACTAGCTGGCTTAAAATAACAGAAATGTATTGTCTTGTAGTTCCAGAGGCTAGAAGTGCAACGTCAAGGTGTCACCAAGGTCAGGTCCCTCTGGAACCCGTAGGAAGTTGTTCCTTCTTGCCTTTACGTGGCTTCTGGCGGTGGTCAGCAATCCATGGCACTCGTTGGCCTACAGCTGTAGCCCCTGAGTCTCTGCTTCCATCATCATGTGGTGCTCTCTGCTGTCTGTGCCTGTCCTCCTCTTATCAAGACCCGAGGTGCCATATTTTAAGCAACGTCACAGTGTCATCCCTGAAACTCTAAAAGCAGAGGAGCACCTCAGGTGAGCATACAGAAGCCCAGGGAACCACCTGGCTTTTTACACCGTTAATAAACTCACCGGAAGTGAGATCTCTATAACATCACAATTCTTTTACATTATGTTAAAATAATTGCCCTTATTTTTCTTAAGACGAAGGGCAATTACATCATGAAGTCAATTCTATCATAGTATAACGGTAATTATTTGCAACCGCAGATATAAATGCATGTGTTAATTTTATTCTCCATTACCTATTTTATTGGAAAACCACTTTTCCTGGGCAAATGTAGCATGAATTTTCTATCAATCATCTATCTATCATCTATCTGTCTATCTATCTATCTATCTATCCATCCATCCATCCATCTATCTATATCATCTATCATCTATTTATCTTATAAAGAAAGGAATATATATCTTAAATTAATTGCAGATGGAGACGTTAGGGAGAGTTGCTATACAAAATTGTATAGGTTTTAAATTTGATTTGCAAAGATTTCGGTGAAATATAGTTGTATTTGTTTCCATTTTAAATAAAAAGAATAACAGACTTAGTATTTTTACTTCTGTATGTTTCTATTTATTATAAATGAAGGAGAGTTCATCTGTCCCTTTAGATAGTACCTCAGAAGCCATAGAAACCGCCTGTTTATATTACCTCTTCTCTCCTTCCTCTTCATAAACCTTTCCAACAGAATGAAGGTACATTTTAGTTTTATTAGGCCATAAAACTTGGTGCAATACATTTCATCCTTTTACGAATTGTCTTGAGAACATTTTAATTGCATTTCATTGTGCCTTGGTGTCAGATGTGTTCTTTTATGACCTACTCTTCAAACCTCACTCATTACTCTTCTGAGTTTCTCTACTAATGAGCAATATTGTATTTCTTAAGATCTTTTGTCAGTTGTAAAGCAGTAAACTTCCCTGTGCAAGTATTTTTGCCTGTGTGCTGGTGTTTAACCGCATCCTTTAATCTAGCTCTTCCGATTCCTTTCCTAATTCTTCAACACATCTCCATATTTTGCTCTGACAAATTTCTCTTATTTGTTTTGGCCTGCCTCAGAACACATCTGCTGTCATTTCGGAAAACCTACTTTCAATAACATAATTGATATGCATGTGCACGGATTAAAGATGTGCACGAACTAATTGTATAAAATAAATGTTGGAAGTCGCTGACGGTTGACGCTGTGGACATTTTGTTATTCCTGATAGAATGCAGGTCCAAACAAGGCTCCATATAGTCGGATAGGACGTGGAAGCAGTGTTATGAGGGGTGAGGGTGCAGTTTGATGGTGTGTGGGAAAGAACCAGGGCCAGCAGACTGTCAGCAAGGTTCTGACCGGCGATACTTTTGAGAAGAAGGAAATCTTTGCTTAATATACATGATAGGAGGTTTTAGAGACAGTAAAAAACTAAAACTGTGTCCCTTTTGTTACTGATGTTGCATTTCCTCTCCATCTGCACCACACTTATTGAGGTTCCAGAAGATTTCCTTTCCTTTACTTACAAAATTGTTTCTATGAAGTGGAGGTGAGACTTCTGGACAGAAGTCGCAGAGCAGTGGCTGAACGAGAAAACATCCCTTTGGCCTCCAGAAGAGATGTGCAACTCTCCAAACAACAGAGGAAGAGTCTAGAGCTACACAGAACACCCTCCATCCTCTGGGATGGAAGTACATATGATGAACATATTTTAGAGTCACCAGGAGAGGGACACAGAAGGTTGGGCCATTCCTGAGAATTGTATATGTGTCATCTGTGGATTGTGATGTCTGCAACTGAGGATTCAAGGAAACAAAAAACAAAGAACAAAAACAAAAAGCCCAGAAGAACTGCTCAGGAGAGGACACGGACAGAAGGGAAAGAATGTGGCTTTAATCTCTTGGCTCCCCTGAAGGTGAATGAGAACTATCGATGAAACAAAAATCGAGATTTAATTCATTTATTTACTTGGTGGGCAGCTATACCTAGACCTATCTTTCCAAGTATAAACTCATATTTTTATTAACTTTCTTAATTTTATGGGTGTCTTAGCAATATGGGCAGGCTGCATACAGAACAATGACAAGATGACAGAAAATGCACAACCGCTGGTCCTGGGCACGGGGAGAGCCCTGCTTACCGCTCTGTCCCCTCCAGGTATATTTAACATTCTGTTAAGTGTCAAATCCTCTCTTTCAGATTTCCTGGGGCGACAAAATTGTGTAATCTAAAATTTTTGCCCTTTTTTCTTTTCTACTTATTTATTAACAAGATTCTATTATTTTTTTTTAATTTTTATTTATTTATGATAGTCACAGAGAGAGAGAGAGAGAGAGAGAGCGGCAGAGACGCAGGCAGAGGGAGAAGCAGGCTCCATGCACCGGGAGCCTGATGTGGGATTCGATCCCGCGTCTCCAGGATCGCTCCCTGGGCCAAAGGCAGGCGCCAAACCGCTGCGCCACCCAGGGATCCCAACAAGATTCTATTAAATGCAGAAAGGCTGACTTAAAGAGATGGTGTGATGTGTATTAAATTTGATTTCAATCTTCCTAAAAAAAATCATAACTAAAGTGACTTCTTCCTTAATGAAAATAATAAAAACTAAAGACTCACCTTTGCTTTTCTAATATTTCCTTAGGAATGTAATTGTGAATAGGCGCTGATTATACTCACAGCTACAATATCACACCTCTACCGCTTCAAAGAAATTGTTCACTAAGAATATTCGTAATTTTTGTTTTTGGTTTCTTAACTATTTGCTGTTCAAGAAGACGGTGAGATAAACAAAATTGTTTTGACATTATTCTTTCCTCTTTAAAAGTGTTTCTTAAGAATTGTGATATAACAATATTTTGTTCTCTACCACGGTGTTGTAGGAAGACAAGACAGTAGAGAATTGCAAGTCTTCAGATCTAAAATCACTCCACTGTTACCAGGAAACAGTCTTAAAACCAAAATGAAAATAGCATGCACACAATTTATTATTATTATTTTTAAATTTAGACCTAGTTCAAGATCTTCTGGTGATTCGGTGCACCTACAGCACTATAGTTGCGTTAGAATCAAAGTTCGTAACGTCTCATGTAACGTTTAGTTAACTATATAGCCTTTTTCTTCATGTTGAATAACATAAATTCGCTTTTAAATTCATTTGATTGAACAATCACACGGATGGAGAACATCCTCTTTCAGCACTTATTTATTATGGACCTACCTGGAAGCAGACACTGACTTCCATGTTAAGGATACTTCCAGGAAGAAATCCAATTCCCTCCTATCTTGGAGCTCCTGTTCTAACAGAGAGGAAAGAGATGATAACTATACAACACATGTCTAATGGCAGGTGCAGATAAATGACATAAAGAATCGTAAGGCCAAGTAAAGTACAAAAAACGGAAAATAGAGACACAGCCTGAAGCTATCTTGAATATTTAGACACACTCTGGCAAATATGTATAACACATTCATAATGCATTTAATATATGTAATATATATATTAGCATGTCCAGAAACAGCATCTCTGGAGCAGTCATATTTGAACGGATAACTGAATGATGGAAGCACACTGACCATGACCATAACTGGAGGGAAAAACGCTCTAGTAGAGGGGATGGCAGGTGCAAAGGCCCTGAGACAGGATTATATGGAGTGTGCGTTAGGAGCACCAAGAGACCTCCTAGGATCCTCTCTAAGAGCACAGCATGTTGAAAGTGACAGGAGATAAGATCAGAAGGGGAACATTGGTGAAATCATAAAGATGATATGATTAAGATTAAGGATTTTGGCTTTTATTTTGAATTATATGAAACGCCATTACATGCTTTTGAGTGGAAGATCTCTCTAGCTATGGTGGTAAGAACACACTAAGAATTACCAAAGGAGGAAGCCAGGAGTCAGTCAGAGGTCACGGATGAAAGTTCATCTGGGCTTTAGCAGCTTAGACTAGACTTAGACAGCTTAGACTAGAGCTGTAGTGGCAGAGAAGGTAAGAAGCCAGTAAGATTTTGTGACTGAACTGAAGATAGGGTCAACTGAATTTGTCGGTGCCTTGGCTGTAGAGCATAAGAGAGGCAGAAGAGTCCAAGACAGTAATTACAGTCTTTGATTTAAGAGACTTGAAGGATTATTGCCTTCATCATAAATAAAGAATGATGCTTTAATTTCTCAGAAGGAAAATATAAGGAGAAAATTATTATTTTTATATAACCAATATTGAATATGACAAAACTGGATTGTATTATATTGGAGAACTCTTTAACTTAAAGTAAAATTGATAGTTTTATTTTTTCCTAGGATATGTTTAAGTGACTTATGGGGGAAATAGACTATCAGTATCTTCTCACTACTTATGCCACAGGAAAAAAAAATACATTGGAAATTCAGGCACATATACAACAATATTGCTTAAAGTGCTGTAAAATTATTTTGCCAATCAGACAAAATTACCAAACGATTTATAGTCACTGATGGGTAGTTAAATTAAAGCAGAACAGATGCATCATTTTGGAAACATAATCATACACTGCCTCTTATCCAAAGGATGTACATAATAAATGATAGACCTAATTTGCATAATGAGATGATCTTTAAGATGTACAAGAAAAAAATAATTATTTTTTTGATGATATTGGTACCTTCCATTCCAAGTCACTTAATTTAGTCATATATATACATAAGTGTCTAAGAACATGATGTTGAAAATACAATGAACCCCCCAAATGAATTTGAATTCACTATAAAGCATTCGATCGATTGTTTAAAGATAATTCAGTTTAGCATAACCAAAAAGGAGGCAGTATGTGATTTAAAGCTATCATTTATCTTTGTTGATATTTTTATGTTATTTTTTATCATCTATTTCAGGTTACATCATAGCTTGAATTCCTGGTAGGAATATTATTTCAGCACTTACCTGTTTTAATAGGAAGAATACAGACTACAAAGACAGAAACAAACAATACTTATATTTTGCTTCCAGGTAGTGGCACTTTTAAGCAAAATAAAATTGTACTGGCAGTTGTTTACAGATACACATACAAAATATATCTTCTGCATGATTTTTCCAAAAAACACTTTTCTAAAGGATAAAATATCACAATATTTTGGTTTGAAAGAGCAGTGAATTATTTACATCCTTTTTACAAAAGCAGGATATCATTCATGGCTGCTAAAAGTGTATATAATTGTGATGTAATGTTGATTATCCACACTCAGCTGTACTCTCTGTAAAGGTTAGGTCAAGCAAAAATGAACTGTGGGATATGAGAACCATCGTTCAAAAATTCCATATGGGGATCCCTGGGTGGCGCAGCGGTTTGGCGCCTGCCTTTGGCCCAGGGCACGGTCCTGGAGACCCGGGATCGAATCCCATGTCGGGCTCCCGGTGCATGGAGCCCTCTTCTCCCTCTGCCTATGTCTCTGCTTCTCTCTCTCTCTCTCTCTGTGTGACTATCATAAATAAATAAAAATTAAAAATATATATAAAAAAAAATTCCATATGGCCTAGAATGTGGGGAAAGTGGGCATAGCCGATATATCAATATGGTATTTATCTATTAAAATGTATTACGTTTTACGAATTCTGATCTTCCTTACTAAAATGAGAAAAGCTATGAGAAAGGTGTTTTCTTTAATGTCAAATATCGTATTTCAGTTTTTAAGATCTTCTCATCCTAAATATATCTCTTCATTTAATAATTCAAAACAAACAAAACAAACAAAAAACATGCTGAATAGCAATTTGAGGTCAGTCAAAAAAGTCAGCCCAAGATTTACAACGAAGAGTAGGATAACATTTTCCTCTGCCATATTGGACGTTAGTATTTTATTTATTTACTTATTTGTTTGTTTGTTTGTTTATTTTTACTTTTTTTTAAATTTGAATATAATTTGCCAATATGTACTATAACACCCAGTGCTCATCCCATCAAAGCCCTCTTCATTGCCCATCAACGGACTCTAGTATTTTTAAAATGCTACTATTTCTTATTATTTTAAAGAACTCTTGAAAGTAGGCATTGATCACAGGGACTTTGAAGAATCACAATTTCCTATGCTAAAACATTTACCAAACATATTAAGGAGCCATATACTCAACCTGTGTGCAGTTAGATAGTGTAATTAATATATGTGGAGTGAAGGAAACAACTAGGGTACAAATGTAGGAATTATGTTTAATGAGAAGATTGATAAAATCCTGAACATTGTGGTGAATTTTACTCTGCTAATATTGAGAAAATGAGCCCATGAAGCGGTGGGGGAGAGGCAAGATCGTTGAAATTATGAGAGCTCCCCTCCCAGTTAGTGTTTATGCTGAATGGCAGTAATTATGGGATAGAAGTATATCACAATAAAAACAAACAAATCTAGTAACTGTGTTGTGTAAGATTAATAAGGTTAACAGAGATTTTCAAATCCCCTATTGTCTCATTAGATTTTTGCTTATTTATTCTATCAAGTATTGAGAAAGGAATGTTGAAATTCCAGCTAGTGCTGTGATCATGTTTTTGTTTTTGTTTTTGTTTTTTTTTTTTTTTTGGTTTGTTTAGTTTTTTGTTTTGTTTTGTTTTGTTTTCAGATTTTTCAGCTTTTACTTCATGTTCTTAGGAACACACACATTTATGATGATGGCTATTACGAATTGATCCATTTAGGGTTATAAAATACTATTTTAATCTCTGGTGGTATTTCCTGTCTTGAATTCTACTTTCTCTTTTATTGACATAGTTATGCAGGTTTTCTTGTCATTATTGTTTATGTGATATATATTTTTTATTCGTTTACTTTGAGCCTGTGTTCTTTATATTTATAGTGTGCTGCTTCTTAATGGCACAGAGTTAGATCTAAATTCTTTTTCTTCTATTCTGACAAACTGAATTTAAATCTGGTGTTCTAATATTGAAATTTAATATAATTTTCAAAATTATAGGGTTTCAATCCACCATTTTGTTATTTGCTTTCTATTTATCTGTTGTTTCTTCTCTCTTCCTAACTTCTTTTGGATTGATTATTTGTTAGTATTTCTTCCTTTTCTTATTGGGTTATTTTTTTAAAAGAAAAAATGTGGCTGTTTTTCTTCATTCTACAATGTGACTTTTAAAATATCACAGTCTACTTTTAAATAATAAATATCCTCATACATAACATAAGAAATATCCAGCAATATTTTTAAGTGCCATAATAGATTATTATCATTGTTGCTTTAAGTAATCGTTTAAGGAAATTAAAACATAAGAAAACAAAAATCTTTACTTTTAATGTATATATTTCCCATGTTTGGAAGTGTCTATTTCTGTGGGTAGATGCAATTTCCCCCAGGATATTGATTATTCTTCCTCAGCGGTAACTTTCAATACCATTTCTTTTACTATCCGTATAAGGGGCGGATTGTTCAGCTATTTATGTCTAAAAATGGCTTTAATTTACCTCACATTTTTAAAGATATAATTGGATATAGAATTCTAGTTGATGGGATAGTTTTTCAGTGCTTTAAACATATCATTCCACTGTCCATTGACTCTCATTGTTTTGAATCTGAAATTGATGAAATTTCTTATTGCTTTATGGCTACAATTTGTCTTTTCTATAATTGCATTTAATGTGTTTTCTCTTTATTATTGGTTTTCAGCAAATTAATTAAGAAATGCCTTGTGTTGTCTCTCACTTTCCCTGCCCTCCTAACTCATGGTGTGTCAAGTTTTTTTGGATTACGGCCTGATTTTTTTCATTAAATTTGGAAATGTACAGACATTTTTGCTTCAAATATACTCTCCAACTCCATTTTGATAATGGTATTTGATATTCCAATTACAGGATTTTAGACTGATTATTTTATCCCTCTATTTCAGCCTTTTTAAAAAATATTACTCAGTTTCATTTTTTATATTATCATTGGAGTGTTTTCAAGTTAATTGATATTTTCCCTTTCCATTTTCTGATATACCAATGACCTTCTCCACGAGACTATATTGGGAAATTATATTTTTTAACGAAACAATTTTGTATATCTTCCATTATTCACCTCATTGTGTCTGTGTTTTATTCTAAATGTTACACATATTTGTAATAGATGTTTTAATGTCCTTATCTCCTTATTCCATTATCTCTGTCATTTCTTATTCTGTTTCCATTAATTAGATAATTTCTATTGCTGGACATTGTGAATTCTTCCCTATTGAGTGTCTGGATTTTGTTATATTTCTTTTTAAAGGGTTTAAATTTCTTTTTGGCAGGCAGTTCATTTATTTGTGGTCTTGTCAAGACTGTTTTTCTTTGAATTTTTGTAAGGATAGGTTTAAAGTAGATTGTAATTTCTTGTGTATTTGTACCCACGACTCAGGAGTGACTCTTTTGATACTATTCTGCTAGATGCCCAAGGGGCTCACAAACATCTCTCCATCATAGTTTCTGGGCACTTGAATGTTTCCCAGCCCTATGTACAATCTGATAATACTTTTTCTTACAACTCTTCAGTGATTGTAATTTCCCCAGTATAATGGAATTTTAGCTTATGCCTGTGAAGCTTAAAATTCAGACAAAGATTTAATGCCTCTGGTGCAGATGTCTGCAACTTTTTCTTTATATAGGTTCTCCCTTTCCAGGATTCGATCACTCAAAAGCAGACATTACAGTATTTCTAAGTTCTCATCGCTTTCTGTTTCCTCAACTCAGAGAAATCATGGTCCTCTGTTTGGGTATCTCCTTCACCCCTTGTGCTCAGTCCTGGAAAACATATTTAAGCACAAAGCTAAACAATTTGTACTGTATGAACAGTGCCCCCCAAAACCTCATACCCACCAATGTATTAGCTGCTTAGGTTTCTATAACAAAATACTATATAGTTACCAGGTGACATAAATGACAAATATATATATAATGATAATTCTAAGAGACTGGGAAATCCAAGATTAATGTTCTGGCTGATTCATTTTCTGATGAGAGCTCCCCTCCTGACATATTGCTGAAAAAAAAGGAGGTCCCTTCTTATAATAATTCTGTTAGATCAAGACCCCACCTCTGTGACTCATTTAACCTTAATTTCCCCCATAAAGGTCCTAGGTAGGGTAATTAACATCCAAATACAGTAATACTGGAGGTTAAGGCTTCAAAATATGAATTTGGGGTGGACATTAACATTTAGTCTATAACAACCCGGATCCTCCGAGTGTGACTCTATTTGAAAGTAGGGTCTTTGCAAATGTAACTGGTTAATATTAGGTCATGCTAGATTGGCCTAAATCCAATATGGCCCTAAATCCAATATGACTGATACCCTCATAAGAGAAGTTGTAGAGAGGCCCAGACACACAGAGATAAGTTGGAGGCAGAAAGTAAAGTTATGCTGTCACAAGCCAAAAGATGAACAGAATCTAGGAATGCCTGGGAACATAAGAGGGTAGGAAGAGACAAGAAAGTTATTTCCTGGAGGCTTCAGAGGGAGAAGAGCCAACACTTTGTGCTTTTCTGGTATCTAAAAATGTGAAGTAAGAATTTGCTATTGTTTTAAGACACCCTGTGGTATTTTGTTATGGGGCCCAAGAAACTGATACACAAATATTAAAATCACCTCATTTGTTTTCTTTCTCTCAGTAATCAGAATCTTATACTGCCTAAATTTAATGTCTGAAAATTGTTTCCTATGTTTTGTTCAGTTTTCTTTCTGTTTTCAGAAAGAGGACGAGAATATTAATTATTCCATAATGACTGGAGACAAGTATCTCTGGATATTCAGTTATCTTCTCCCCAGGAATATATAAGATGAAATATTTTCTCATGCTTTAACCAACGTAGTGTAATTTCATCATTTTTAATCAGTACAAATTCAATATATGAGAGGTGTTTTATTCGGCAATTTTGCATCATCAATGAGGCAGCGTACACTTTCTAATGCTTGTCATTCATATTTCTTTACTCCTGTTGATGTCATTAACCCATCTTTCCTGAAGAGTTTTTCTCATTGATCTAAGAATGAAGTAATTCATGTTAGGAAATTATTCTATGCCATGTTTACATAATATTTTTTAACATTTTTTAAAGTTTTGTGGTTGGTCTTTGTAAGGAAAATGTCTATTTTATATAATAAAACAATCATTTCATTCTTTTCCTCATAAGATATATACCTTGAATATAAAAGTTTTGTTAATTAAAAAATGTCATCTGTGCTTTTGTTTTTTTGGTTTATGGTTTTTGGTTTTGCTTTTTTTGTGTGTGTGTTTTTTTTTTTTTTAAAGAGACAGATGTTCATTGAACACACCACAAGCAGGGCAGCAAAGGAGAGGCCGTCTGCCTGTGTTTTCTATATAACACTTTTAGTCCTAATTCCACATTTAAAACTTTGATACACTTGGAAATTACTAATATGAAAAATGACAGTAATGACAGTAATCCCTTAATTCTGATTAAGTAGCGAGTTTCCCCAACCCCATTTTTTGGAAAAATCTATCTTTTCCCTCTGATTTCTTTTTTTTTAAGATTTTTTTATTTATTCATGAGAGACACAGAGAGTAGAGAGAGAGAGAGACAGGCAGAGGGAGAAGCAGGCTCCATGCAGGGAGCCCGACATGGGACTCGATCCCGGGACTCCAAGATCATGCCCTGGACTGAAGGCGGCGCTAAACTGCTGAGCCACCCAGGCTGCCCTTCCCTCTGATTTCATACAATTTATCTCATCACTAGTGCAGACACATACTTTATCAGCTGAACAAAATCGTTGCTGATTTGCCTTTTCAAAATTTTTGGACATATTTATGTTGCTTATTGTCTTTTTCATTGATTTCTAAGACTTTGAATATATTAGGACTATTAACCTTTTAGTTGTTCTTTATATGGTAATGATGTCACCTGCTTTTATTTGCTCTTCAGTTTAGGTCAGTGTATCTATTTTCTGCACAGCTTAACTTTACATAGTGTAAGTCATAGTGCTTTGCATGCTTGTCCAGCAATGTTCCTTTTTCTGAAGTTCATTCCTGCTATCAGCTCTTAATGAACAAGCACAGTAATTATATGGTATAGAACTAGATGCCTTTCGCATAAATTCAATGTCATTAGAGCTCAATGTGGATATCCTGTCCGTTCAAAGCCTTAGAAAAGGCAAAATTAAAAAAGAGAAAAGCAGAAAAATAGAAGAGACCCTCATGAGGAAATAGCAAACCAAAATCCTTGTTATTCTTCAATGAAAGCAGACAAAGGCATTATCTAGAGATCACTTACCCATTTAGGAAGATATAGAGAGTGATTTTCTGACATTTATGCTTCCCTAAGATCTATCCTTTACTCCTACACCTCATTTCTATAAACTTTTCCTTTACCCTTTTACTAATTTTTATTTTAAATTTGAAAATTTCTGTGAATTCCTCCATTGTGTAGCTATAGTCACGGCCACCAACATGCATTTATAAAGTGTGTGCTCTGCCCGAGGGAATCTGGCCGAGAAAATTGGTGACTAAATATAAACTCTGTGCAATAGAACTCTGTCCTCCTAAGAAAGGCTGATACATTTAAAAATTTACATAAAGGTTTTGTATAGAGTAGCTAATGATGGACATGAAAATGAGCCTTGGTTGAAATGAAAATAAATATGAATAAAGAATCATAATGAAGTGAGAATTAGTGAAAAATAGTAAAAAAAAAACAAACTGGTTTGCAAAGAATTCGTTCTCTGTTTTATGGTGAGAAAAGAGCTTTAGAGTAAATCACTCCCATTACCTTATGTCATTTGCCCAGCAAAGGTGAGACATTGGTGACATTTGTAGGCAACTATAAGAATCGATGACGGTGCTTCACTTATACTACACTTCAAAAGAGAAGAAATCCCTGCATTCCTGGCTGGAAGTCCATAGGTAAAAGTTGACAATCAGACAAAACAATGAAATCCCATATGTCTAAAGCAGAGAGGGAAACTATTGAATGACAACTACTAGGTTTTAAGTGTGAGAACTAATCAGGTACTTTTCTGGCTGACAGCAGTCAAAATCTATGTTGCATGAGCCCTTTTTTGATTGAAAGGCACTGACTTTTTTAATGACAGGGAAGTTGGCAATTGCATGGTAATGTGAGGGAGATGTTAGAGATTCCGGCATCATGAGTCCTTATGGGATATTTCTTCCAGACCCAATTTCCCCCCTCTTAGCACACTGTGTTTGACTCAGTGATGTTCATTGTCATTTTAAAGCTGAAGAAGGATGGAGAATGCGCAGTGATATGCAAACGTTCCTCACATCTTGTCTCTGATATTAGTTTCTAAATAGGAGCCTGATAGGAGGACGGCTAAGTGAGTCACAGTGCGGGAAGATGGAGCCCTGTATCACATTATTTCTGAGCAACAGAAGCCCGTCAGTCACTTCCTTGCTGTACCAGATACAGCTGTTTAGGACACACAGTCTAACTGTGTTGAGGATCAAGCAAGTGAATGGAATATGGCAGGACCATTCCCAGTCTTGGTTTTGACATTGGTTCCCATGTGTGAATCTGATAGAAATTTCACCGAGGCTTCAAGAAGATCATATTAGCAGAGACCCCATGACCTATTGAAGAGGAGTATCTCTGCCTATTCAAACATCATGAAATCTTGTTCCTCCAAAAATGAGGTCAACAGTGCTTTCCTTAAAATGTCTTGCTACATCACATCAGCTCCATACGAGTGAATCCGTGATTTGTTGAGATTGTTGAGAAAAGACATCTTCTTAGTAGCCAATGTCATAGCAGAAATTCTGAATATGGAAATTACCTCATGAACTGGTAAGTACGTGAAAACTCATGTTCTAGGGTGAAAGTTCACAATTACCTGATAATCCATAAGTGTTTTCCTCAAAGGCTATACTGCATCTGTAAGTTCCTAGCTCAGAGGAAGTGGTATCTCTGACGTTTTTGGTTCCAGAAATTGAAATATGGTTGTATTTTAGAGAATCTTATTTATTGTACTTTGCTTCATTTTATGTCTGTTTGTTTGTCTCTTGTTACTATTGTCTAATTCTTATTGTACATAGTCTATGTCAACATTGTTTAATCAATAGATAGCAAAACAAGAACTGTGTACACCTAATGATGATTATAAGCCTGTCTCTCATGAGTATTGTGAAATATGAGAGAAATGGCACAATGACATTAAATCCACATTTAGTAGGAGGATAAGATAGTGTGTTCCCTCTCCCTCACAAAGTCTGCCTGCTGTAGTGATTGCGTATGTTAGAGTTGATCAATAGACAGGGCCTTTGGGGACTCTGTGTATAAACATGAAGTTTACATGCTTCAGATAGAAAAGATGTGAAATGTAGTAGATATGTTGAAAGTATTTGATGTTAGTTAAATGTGCATTTAACTACATGCATGGAGCTTAAATGTAGTTTGAAGTTTGCTTAAACCAAAAGGGTTTATTTTAAGCAAAAAATGAACTAAAATGTTTCCATAGACTATGGACCAAAGCAGAGGGGAAATTTGTGATAGTGACCTGACATTAGAGGTCTTGCTCTTTGATTGAAAGGTAGGGTGTTTATATCAAAGACAGTCAATGATGGCACACTGATTCCTCTTTCTTTTTTCTTTCTTTCTTTGTGTCTTTCTCTCTTTCTTATAGCCCAGCATATGAAGTTGTTTTTTTACTAGAGGCTCAAGTACAAGAACACATTTGGTTCAAGAGGTTGAAATAAAGTTCAGTTTTAGACTTACTAAGTTTGTGATTCTATTAAACATCCAAATTGACCTGCCAAATAGGCAGATTTCCCAGTAGAGATTTAAAGATACATATTTGAAGTCAAGCACATAAAGTGTTATTTAAAGTCATGGAAAGAGGGGCGTCTGGGTGGCTCAGTCAGTTAAGCAACTGCCTTTTGCTAAGGTCACAATGTCAGAGTCCTGGGATGGAGTCTCACGTCTGGACCCCTGCTCAGTGAAGAGCCTGCTCCTCCTTCTCCTTCTGTCCCCCTCTCCAACTCATGGTCTCTCTCTCTCTCTGTCTTTCTCTCTCTCTCTCAAATAAATAAATAAAATATTTTTTTAAATGTAAAAAAAAAAAAAAAAAAGAATGAAAAGGGATAAAAGGGGAAAGTTAGAAGTTGTTTTAGAAATGCAAAAACTAGCCTATGGGGCTCCTAAATTTAGAGAGAAGAAACATCCAGAACTGGAGACTAAGACTAAATGCTCACTGAATTCCCAAGGAGGGACCACTGGGTGGCTCAGCAGTTGAGGGTGTGTCTTTGGCCCAGGGAGTGATCTGGGGTCCTGGGATCGAGACCCACATTGGGCTCCCTGTGAAGAGCCTGCTTCTCCCTCTGCCTATGTCTCTGTGTGTCTTTCATGAATAAATAAATAAAATCTTAAAAAAAAAAAAAGTAAAAGAAAGAAAGAAAGAATTCCCAAGGATATCAAGAATGCAAAGAAGGAGAAAATAGCCATCTATGGTTCAAAGTTCTGGAATTTGTAATGTAATAAGAATACAATATTCTTCATTGAAATTGGTAATATAGAGATCATTGATGATCGTGCAGTATGTAGACTTCTGAAGTAGTGAGATGCTAACAAGATTGCAGTGTGCTAAAAGTGAACTGAAGTGAGGAATTCGAGATAATGAACCACTGCAATTTTTTAAAGAGTTTTCTGAAAAGGGGAGTAGATAAAAAAAGAGTTCATATTTGTTATAATGCTGCTAGTAAAAGAAAGACCAACTAATAGAAGCTTAAATATAAAGAAAATTAAAAGAAGCTTAAACCTTAAGGGAAACACTATTTTTGAAACAATCCTGGAAGGAGAGTGTCTATAGAGTAGCACATTAATGCCTCAAACATTGAGACTTAAAATCTTTAGAATCTATGCCCAGGTAATATAGCAGGGAAACTGTTCTATGTCTACAGATGGGATTGGCACCTCAAAGTGTAGCATGGCCTCGTAGAGCCATGCCTCTCCTGATTTTCTTTTAGGAAAGCAAATAACTTTTCTCAGACATTCCAGGACAGACTTTTTCTTATATTCTATTGACCTGATCTGTGGTCCTCTGCTTGTTAGATTTTTTTTTTTTTTCATTTTATGTGGTTGCATGCTTTCGTGCTAGTAAGATTAATATTTATTCTTTTTTTTCCACTAATGCATTCTAGGTTCTAAGGATACTGTAATGACAAGTCCCTGATATCATTCAGCATGTATTTTTTTAAAAGATTGATTGATTGATTGATTGATTGATTGAGTTTAGAAAGTGAACACGTGAGCAGAGGGAGAGGCAGAGGGAGAGGGACAGAAATCCCGGAGCAGTGTCCCCACTGAGTATACAATTGACCCAGGGCTCCCTCTCAAGACACTGAAAGCATGACCTAAGCCTAAAACAAGAGCCAGAAGAGTCAGATGCTCAACTGACTGAGCCACCCAGAGGCCCCTAAAACATATTTTTAAAGGGTGGCACAACTTATTTACAAATAAAAGTAATTAAAAATTTAAAAGTATTTTGAGGGGAAATAAATGTGATAGATAATCCCTAGCATAGAGGAAGGAGGTTGTTTTAGCTTGAATAGTTTTAAAAGGTCTCATTAATAAGGTAATATTTGATCTGAAACCAAAATCATAGGGGGCATCTATAAAAAGAATGGGGAAGAAAACATTCATGGAGAAAAAAGCAAACAATAAATTTGAAGCTATGTCTGATTTTCTGGGATTTTTACATTTCTGTGCATGATGAAAGCATAGAAAAAAGATCATTTTATGTAAATATGTTTATATCAAAAATAAAATTAAACTTAGTAGAGGATAACATCAGAGAGGTAAACAATAGTTAAAATCTGTAGAATCTGGGGATCCCTGGGTG